>NC_080540.1:213788799-214106299 GCF_028640845.1 Ahaetulla prasina | reverse complement strand
TCCCACCCCACCCCCCCAAAGGGCCTCCAGAGGCCAGAAATGGCCCATTTACCAATTTCCGGTTGGACAGGAAGACATGTTTTTTGCTGTCCCCAGCCTCCAGAGACTCCTAGAGAGGCAGAAAACAGCCTGTTTCCTTACTTCTGGTGGGCCCAGAAGGGCCAAAAATCAGCTGGCCGATGTGCGCATACTTGCCAGAGCTGAGCTCGCGTGCCCACTGATACGGCTACACATGCCAACTGTGGCACACATGCCATAGATTCACCATCACGGGGTTAGACCATGCAAGATTTTTGGGGTGGTTTCAAGAAGTAAATGCATGCAATTTGTATGCATTTGTTTGTTCAGAGTTACAAAGGCTCCCTGTGAGTTCATTTTATATAACGACCTTACACTTAAAATAAACAGGAGGACGCTAATGGAAGAGATTTTCTACTCTTTCCCGTTGTTGCCTCCTATGATTTTCAGAAGCAATAGTTGCTGTAAAAAAATGTAGATTGGGTCACTGGAAATTGTCTAAAATTTAGGCAGATGTCCAGATTTTGAGCAATGTCCTTAGAAGCACAGATTCAAAATGCCTACAGCGGCCTCCATAGAATTATCAGAAGGAAGGGGCAGTTCCATTGAAGGAATACTGACTATAACCATCTTCATTTTAATTCTTCTCCCTGTCTGCAGAAAACCAGCCAAATAATAACTATTTCTTTTTAAGTGGAGGGTTTGAAGCCAATAATAGTTTGCAAAGCCAGAATGCTTCTCCTCTGTGTGACATTTCACACCATGAAAGCAACATGTTTGACCCTGATATTGTGATAAGAGGCACCTTTCCTTTGTTGAGAAATGAAACTTTTATTGAAATGAAATGTACCCCTTCGTGGCATTCAGAGGCCTCCTGCATAGATGCAATAATTCATTTCTTTACTTTTAGACCAAGAGCCTAACGTTGCTTTCCAACACACATGGGTTTCTACAGTTTGAGACTCTCATTTTCATGAATTCATTCATTCGTCATATGGCAATAAACTGTCATGGCCCCATCGGAGCTTGGGTCCAAGGAGGACGACAAGACAGAGCTAGGGCTGACAGGAACGACCAGAAGAGCAAGATGAAGCAATCCCAGGTCCCTCAGGCCTGGGGAAGGGTCGCCAGCAAAGGAGAAAGGGTGCAGAATGACCAAGCAAAGGGGGAGGAGAGGGCAAACAGCAAGGTAGACCTTCCCCCCAATTCCCGAGCACAGAGAATGGAGAGGAGGCATGATCAGCAAAGAGAAACCCAACAAAACAGGAGGAGGATGCCCTGCCCCCCTTCACAAGGCTCACCTGGGGAATGAGATTTAAAGAGACATTGTTGGGAGGGGCACATGTCAGGAACAAGCATCGTCTTTTTCCAGTTTCACATGCTGTTACCGACATCTGGATACTTTGCTTGCCTTGCCCTACGTGCATTGTTTGCCTTGCTTGCCTGGTTAAGTGCGAGTTCACAGAGACCCAGTTCTGTTCCGGCTTGTGTTGCAGTCCCAGTGAACTCTTCCCATGACAAGAACTTCTTGCAACCAAATTCCCTGAACTATGGCTGCTCTCAGAACTTTGTTGCTCTTCTGGACTAATAGCAATCAGGAACTATTGGAGGGGTGTGTTTAGAGCTTTGTTCCTGGACTTGAACGGTGAGACTTTTGGGGGAAAGTTGGAGCAATAAAGGGGAGTTAAGCCTTTGTTCTGGCTGTGTTGCTTCCATGCCAAGCCCCTGGTCGGTCATCCCATAAACTTTTAAAATCTGGAAGAAAGCATTCAAAAGATGTGTTGGAGTTTACTGCCCTCCCCCCAAATGGTCGATGCTGGGATCTTAAAAAGTAGGCAGAGCTAGGGAATTACAAACATTCACAACCTTTTCACACTTGAGAAATCCCAGCACTTGTTTCAACAGATAAACACACTGACATATGCCACAGGTGATTCAGGAGAGGCACAGTACCTATGAGAAGACCTGCCCTTGCTGTTTCCACCCACCTTTGTCTATTAGCAAGGCTGGGGTCTCATTCAGAGTGTTTTAAATGCCAATTATTCACAACATAAAGACAAATCAAAAGACTGGGTTGTACTTGCCGGGGTAACTATTTTCTGAACATGCTAAATGCCCGTGAAATTAACATTTCACATTTGAGTTGCATGAAATTTACTGCACATAAAGCTGGGGAAACTGAGCATCAGGGATCAAACTCGATGCAGAATGCTTCAGATATGAAACAGAGGCTTAAAGATGCAATCTATGATACAGAAAATTAAAAAGTTGCTCATATATCATTTGCTGGCCACTTTTGAGGCGGTAATGGTGGGTTTTCAAAATCTGGTTTTATTTGAAGTTGAATGAGCAATAGAAGAAACAAAAGGCCAAGAATCTAACAGAAAGAAAATATTATCATCCCAAGCTACAATCTACAGAACTCTCCAATCTTATGATTGACATCTAGAAAATGGCTATGAACCAATAATAAATTCTGACATTAATATTTGATGGATGGTAGGGTTGATGTTCATTTCAGACAGGTCTGCCAAAGACCTCCCATGAATATCCAGGGCAGGATTGTGTATTACAATTTCAAAGATATATTGAATATATATTCCTGAATATATTTGTTCAACTTCAGATTCAAACCGAATCTGATGTTATCACACTTGCTTGACAGTAACATGGGTGGCATGTAAATTTAATAAATAAATAATAAACACACGTACAGTATTCTTAAACACATGTAAGATGTCAATTAGCCCTCATTACTACATCTGTAATGAAGGATGTCAAGTACAAACACTCATACAATTACCATAAATCTTGTACTGGTGGAAAAATCTACTGGATACTGTCTCATAAGCACAGTTAAGTGAATTCTTCTTAAAAGATTTTGGAAACAAACAACAACAAAAAACCCCACCTAGTTGCACAAGATATACTATGTGAAATACAAGTTTGCCAATAGATTGGAAATATAGAGGGATATATAAAAGTTGACAAAGATGTTCTTTGACAGAGGTTCTAACTCATTCTTGGGCTCTTCCTTAAAATAGAAAGTTACGACCTTTTTAAAGTACAACACTCTCAAGAGTCTTTTTAGCAAAATATGGTTAAAAGAAAGGGATAGGGTTACAAAAATATCATATTCCCCCATTTTCTGTGAACAAGCAAATAGTTGGCTTCTTCTCTGGTGATTAAAAACAAAACTTGCAATTGGCTGTTTATCAAATTGTCTCCTCTTATCAGATTCAGAAGAAGCCACTACATGTTCCAACAGAACTTCGTTATCAAGTTATCACAGATCCAGACTCAGAATCAAAGCGATTTCTGAATGAATGTGATGACAGACACGCAAAACCTTAACTGTAATCCTTGTTTCAAATAGCTCCCCAACTGAGACCCCAAAGAAAAGCATTCTTTGTCATTCTGACAAAGAACATATTTTGGTTATCGCAAGACACAAAAATGATGAAGGATCTGCCTGAAAGACTACATCCCCGTTTCTCTGTTTTACTGGATTTATGGGGCCCACACTCATTTCTGGGTCAGTAGTCCAAGTTGTTTTCTTTCTTCTGGATGGCAGTTTTAGGGTGTAGGACTAAGCCAGAAGGGGTAAGACCAATTCGAAGTCAGAAGCTTATTTCAGGAGCTGCTAGTTTATCACCATATTTTTTTCCAGCTTATAAAAGATTTGATAAGATCTACATTCCACAAAAATGACCTTGTTTTGGGAAGACTGGTTTGGAATCCCAAAACACAAGGCCCCACTGCAGATACATTCTGGGTACTGCCTTATTGTGTTGTCCAACCGATGCTGGTCTCCAAAGATGTAACATTTAAAATAATTCAGTGATATACTCAAGCCTTCATCATTATTCTAGAGCAGGGGTGTCAAATCGTGGCCCACAGGCCGGATGAAACATGTGTTGACCACGTCCACCCCTGGTTTAGTAAAAGGGGGGAGGAGTCACAATACATCATGTCATGCCGAGAGTTTGATACCCCTGCTCTAGAGAGAAATAGTTAATTTTTGAGTTTTCCAGCATGCCTGAAAATGTAAATCACGCTTGCAAAGAGATAAAAATGCACCCTGCCATGCACACAGGAAACTAAATTCAACTGAATCAAGAAAATGATTTCCATTATAAAGGCACAGATGTGAACTTTGAAAGAAGAAAATTGGGGTCTGCCTGGCTTACATCCAATCCATTATATCCTCCAAATCACACTTAGGATATTCTCTCATTCTTTATTCTGGACAAGTCTGCTACCTATGTGTAGTCTCCACTGAGGCTCAGCCAGCCATTCATAACTCCCCTATATTTCCCCAAAGTTTAGAACACTCCTACAGTGTTCTACAGGTACAGAGAATAACAAGTGATTCACCAAAGATAATCAATTTATATCTGTTTTTATTTTCAATTTATATGTGTTTTGATTTAAAGTTAAAACTCTGACTAGGTGGCTCAGTGGCTAAGACAGTAAGCTTGTCAAACAGAAAGGTCGGCAGTTCGAATCCCTATTCCAGGTCTCCTGTGTGAGCAGTGGGTTGGACCAGATGACTTCCAAGGTCCCTTCCAACTCTGATTTTTTTTTTTCAAATATTCATGTCAGATTATGGGACAAAACATCCTGCAGAATTAAGTCAGGAGTTCCAGCCCCTCACTGAGGAAGTGAGGAGCCGAAATGTACATCATATTCCTTCACTACCTTTAAGAAGCACCAAGGGAATTCTCCATATAGAAGTACAATGATTTCGACTTATAACTGAATCTTTCTATATTTATAAGTAAATGCAGTGAAAAAGACAAACCAAACAATAATAGAGGGAATTTCTAAGAGTTGTGTTTAGAAATTACATGTTACAAGTTAGTAAAACGTTTGATGGCTTTGTCAAAGAAAGCTATGACAAATTAAGGGGGATGACAAGAGATGCATTTTTCTTTAGTTAACTCTCTGGACAGCTTTGATTTCAATGGGTTTTAATGCTATCAACCATGGTATCCATCTCAATTGGATTCGGAATGGAAGGCACAGAGTAGTATGCTCTCCATGAGTCTTCTCTTAAAAACCATGCAGAAACCTCAACTGGCCCAGATTTAAATTATTTATTTTTATGTATTTAAATTTATCTTACTTGAACTGACTCTAAAACAAGATGGGATCTAATCACTCTATACCAGGGGTGTCAAACTCAAGGCCCGCAGGCTGGATCTGGCCCACAGGGTGCTTAGATCTGCCTGTGGGGCTGCCCTGGAAACAGCAAAAGACTGGCCCACCATGCCTCTGCCAGTGAAAAGGGAGCTCAGGAGAGACTCCAATTTTAGCAGCGACGGCCTCCTGCAGGGCTGGAGCAAAAACAAAGGGCCCTTCCCCCCAGCTCCTTTTTCACTCGCAGAGGGCTGCAGGAGGCCGTTGCAGCTGAAAACGGAGCTCAGGAGCCCTTTTTCACTGGCAGGGCACTCGGGCCACCACACGGCTCCCGACACAAGTGATTTCTAGCTGGCCACGCCCACCCTGGTCATGCCTATCCCGGCATCCTGAGGTCAAACACAACCCTGATGCGGCCCTCAATTTGACACCCCTGCTCTATACAGACATAAACAAAACAGAGATACACCAAGCAAAGGGCCCCATCGTTCAACCCAAGACACCAGAGAGCAACCAGGTTTTCAGATCCTTACAAATCACCAGCAAGGTAAGAACCATTCCAAAATGCAGGTAACATGGCAGCAATGAGACAATAATGCCTCATTATTGCCATGCAACCCCACTATTTTGCAAACTGCAATGACTGCCAACAGAATTCTAAGAGGCATTCGAGGTGATGGTTGCCATTTATAAAGTCCTTCATGACACAAAAGTGGTTGCTTGCAGAATTGCCTCACCCTGATCATCTCTGTGAATCCCACAAAGTCAGAAAGA
The DNA here is from genome assembly GCF_028640845.1 of Ahaetulla prasina. NCBI lineage: Eukaryota > Metazoa > Chordata > Lepidosauria > Squamata > Colubridae > Ahaetulla > Ahaetulla prasina. The sequence continues at coordinate 214,100,365 of NC_080540.1, read as the reverse complement.
TTGTCCATGCTCTTTTTTGAAGCAATGTTATATAATAGGACCTGGGACCCTTCTCTGCTGCTCCACTTGCCATGGCAACTAATTCCCTTCCTACAAGATTTGGATGCTCCTGACCTTATTAGCTTAAAGAGTCGGTTCTTCTCCTGTTCAGAGGTGGGGATGATAGATGAACACATTGTGATACATATGCATGGGGTTTTTTTTTATTCCCAGCCTTAATTTCTGTGTAAAGTTTTCAATTTTGTTGTGAGGTTGGAGGTTTCTATTATTTGTTTTTTTTACCTTCCTTTGTAAGTTGCCCGGCACTACAAATTGTAAAGGAAGTGGTTTTTATAAATCTTTTAAACAAACAATTAAATGAAATAATTATGTCTCGTGGGCCAGGTTCTGCAGGGAGCTCCCTTGATGAGAGGAAATTTTTAAGTATCAAAAAGACAGAGGAAGCAACGAAGGTCAATGGCTTAGAGAAAAGGAGAGAAAGGCCTCATGTCCTTCTGCGGCTGATTTGGGAACTGCCATTTTTGGAAATTCCTCTAGCTTTAATTTGTTCAGTAAAGCCAAATTACTCAAGAAAGAGATCCTATATTCAATGGCTGTTACTGAAAGTAGGAACCATTTTTTTCTCCAAAACAATAGTTTTTACTAATTAAAATTAATTGCCTACAAAATAAGGTAACCTGTTTAGAAAATTGTTTCCTTATATTTTATTGGGTTATTTATGTCTTATGATTTTAAATGGTTTTAAAATTTTGGCCACATTATAATATTTCTTTTTAACTTCTTTTTAATGTTTATACATTGTATTTTTACTAGGCTGTACACCGCCCTGAGTCCTTCGGGAGAAGGGCGGTATAAAAATTGAAATAAATAAAATAAATAAATAAATATGCATGGCTCCCTTTCTTCACACTCATGCAAATTACTCTAATACACAGAAATATGCACATAGAAAGCCTTTTCAGCAGTAATGTTTGCAGTAATCGGTACCATAACTAATTCATTCCCATTATTTATATTCTATTTAGGGGCAGACTGTGCAACCGTTCCATAGCTACCGCTTCCATTCTGTTTGTCATTGTTCCAGTCTCTGCTCACCTTTCAAAAAGCCTTAAAAACCTGGATGTTCTTACAGATATGGGAGCCAGAAACGTAACTGAGCTCACACTGCTGGTTTTCAGCACATCACGTTCAACAACTTCACATTTACTTGGTTGAGAAATATATATTTAATATATTACATTATATTAGCCACCCAAAGTCACACTGTGAGCTGGGCAACCATGTAAATTGCTTTAAATAAAATAAATACATACCGGTACTTCTATTCTTATTTATTGTGTGGGAGGAAAACTTTTGGAACTGTGTTTTATGGAGGGGATGGAAGTAAATTAAATTACTTTAATTTCTGTTCTCTTTAATTTCACATTGTTGATCAGCCATCTCGTTCATTAGTTAACATACGGTTGGCACTGACTGAACTTTTTGCCATATGCGTACTTTTGGCATTGTATGTTTGCTCCTAGAACAGAAGTTGTGCCTTATTGCAACAATAACAGCAACAACCATAATGAACTTTAATGGCATTAGAGAGCCTCTTTAACATGCAGTATTGTTGACTGAGCTGCCTGTTAATTTGATTTATTTATTGATCACATTTATATAGCTGCCCAGATAAACCTGAATTGCAACAAATTAATACACTTACTCTATTCTTTCAAGACGGTAAACCTGTAAGAGATGACCAGGCTGAGCACGAGGGTGGGGGTCAAATGAATAATCTGTTTGGAGCCTCTATGCCCCCATAAAACACCTAAGTCCAGCCCCTTTGTTGACTCTTTATCTGGTGACAATTCACCTTGACCGTAAGTAGTTCAGATACCATTAGTAGTTCAGATATGTAGGTTTATAGGCAGGTTGCCACAGGTTCGCTGCCCGTGCATGTGCAGTGTGCACCAAACGTGCACTTCACGTGGAAAAAGGAGCCTTTTGAAGGTAAGTAGAACAGCGAGGGTGGGAACAGCTGTTCCGCGCAATTTAGATTCACTAGAAAGCAGGAGTTCCTGCTTTCTAGCGAATATAAATTGCGCGGCACAGCTGATCATCAGAAATACCGGTTCAGACGAACAAGTAGCTTTTTTTACTCCCTGTTCGCCCAAACCAGTCCGAACCGGTAGCAGTTCACCCCTGTATATAGGTTTGTTCATAACATGAAACAAACTCGTATTACCTTTGAACTCTTTCTTGGCTCCTGACTTCTTGCTCCTGACAAAAGCTGAGATGGAGATAGCTTCTACTCATGACTGAAATCGTCTTTCCAGACAAGTTGTTTATGTCCTAAAATAGTCTCTGAAGTCAATCATGGAATGATTTTTTTTTAAAAAAAATCTTAATTCAGATGCAGGTCAAGAAATTGCTAATTTCCTGAAGTGATATTATAGAGGTAGAATAATAAAAGTCAGAATAAAAATAAAATCATCAATATTTTTCCATCTTTTTCTCCAAACCTGCAATGCTGTTTGGTTTAGCTTGCATCCTAATCAGATGCCCTGCTTTCTAGATATAATCAACAATTTTCCACGCAGAGTTCTTTACATCTTCTGAGTACAATTCTGAAAGATAATGAGGACCTATTGAAAAGGTAAAAGGAAAATCATATTTGCACTATAGACAAATACATTGGGAATCCCTATAGTTTCTAATAAATTCCATGGCTATTAGACTAAATCTCAACCCCCATACACATACATATTCTCTTAAAAATAACGACAATTCAAAAAGATTCAGATAAACTCTACCTATCTTTTGATCCTTTAATACCATTATCTGGAACAATTGGGGAACCTACTATAGAAAATTGGCTTTAGAAAGCCAATGTCCCGCTTTTTAAAAAGCATACATAACAATATTATACCTCATCTTTAATTTTCAGGATACCATTTTCAACATTTAGAAACTTTTAGAAAAATCATATATTTTCAAAAGACTAACTTAGAAATATGATCAATTCCCATCTTATTATCAAGAATAGATTGTTCTGTATCCAATTATAGCTACCTAGTTTTTTTTTAATGAGGCAGCAATCCTTACCCATCAAAGATTAAAATAAAAATATCTTCCTTCTCCCAATTATTATTGTCAATATTTGCTGATACTATTTATGGAGATTTTCAGTCATCCAGGTCATGGTTGATCCAAAGGTGCTTTTTAAAGTGGCAACTTGACTTTCTGGTTTTTCTTGGAAAATGTTTCGCTTCTAATTCAAGAAGCTTCTTCAGCTGAAGAACTGAAGAGCTGAAGAAGCTTCCTGGATGAGAAGTGAAACATCTTCCAAGAAAAACCAGAAAGTTAAGTTGCCTCTTGAAAAAGCACCTTTGAGACAATTGCCAACTCTGTTGATTTATTGGATCAAATGCGGAAAAGAGAGAATAGGACTAGTTATGAATGTGGCTTTTCATCTAGATTCTAGATGAACTTGAGGCTACTTAATAAAAAACATAACAACTGGGAATATGGGCTTTAGGGTCCTGAATACCTATAAGCAGCAAAGGAGATGATTTGAGGGAAATATACAGAAGCTGTTACAAAAATAAAAGGGCAGAAACATTCCTTGAACTCTGGGAAAAGAGATACAGGTAATTCTTGATTTATGATTGCATTTGGGACCAGAACTGCCATTACTAGGCCATGTGGTTATAAAGCACAATATCACATAACCACACTGCTTAGTGGGGGCAATTCCAGCAGTCTCAGTTACCATTGTTAAGCAAGGATCATGCAGGTCATTAATTGAAAATTTATGTGACAGTGTCTTCTGATTTACGGCAGGCTTTCCCATTGATTCTGCTTGTGGGAAGCTGGCCAGGAACATCAGATATTGAGATCAACATGACTACAGCTTGCTGTGATATGACAATTGTGAGCCAAGGTCCAAATGCCTGGATCATGATCACATGACTCCAGGGAAACTACAATGGCTGGAACTCTGAGGTCCTGTTGTAAGTACAATGTGTTCAGCATTATCATAACTTTGAACAGTTGCAGAATAACAGAATAATGTAGATAACCCAAGGGTGCTATTCAGCAGGTTCTGACAGGTGCTACAGAACCGGTAGTGGAAATTTTGAGTAGTTCGGAGAACCGGCAAATACCACCTCTGGCTGGCCCCCGAGTGGCGTGGGAATGGAGATTTTGCAGTATTCTTCCCCTACCACGCCCACCAAACCATGCCCATCAAGCCACGCCTATCAAGCCATGCCCACAGAACCGGTAATAAACAAAATTGAATTCCACCACTGATGTAACCTTAGCGCTATCTGTAACATTGGAAGAGCTGGCTCTTTCCTGATTCAAAGGGATATAAAAGGAAGGGGAGGAAAAATTCAATCAGACTTGTAAGAGTCTGTGAAAATAGCTGATCTCATAAAGTATAACTAATCTTTTTGTAGCATCTGCTTCCTGAAGTGGACAACTTTGGAGGTAACTAAACACTTGCGTTCCATATGAGATTCCGTGATTCTAACTTGATTATTTAAGCATCATAGAAAAGGCCTATTGATACATTTCATTGAAGATAACATGCAATCATGAGATATCTTCAAGCTACAGTAAATAAATAAAATGGTTAATATAATTCAACATTGTAAAGAATCTCTCGGAATAATCTCTATGTATTCACCCAGTAAAGCACTTCTACTAAAAGTCTACTCTTCCGGGTCTCAGTCAGGGCACTCCTATGAGATTTTAGTGGTATGAGCAATTAGGGAGAAACAGGCAGATTAGGTAACTAATTAAATTTAACACTGTGCCCTTTTTGGATCTACGGATCAGAAAAGTTAACTGGGAAAGAAATACTGTAAAACTACAATTCACATTCTCGTGCTTGGTGGAAGCTGAACATATGCTTGAATCTTATTTAAATGCACATATTTTTACCCAAAACTAGTGAGCTGGTGACCCATGCTAAACCTGAGAAAATTTATTTACACTATATTCCTAAATTACATTAAAATTGGCAATAAAAAGCATGTAATGTTCAATAATAGCATCACATATTTAGTTTATGGTTAAATTGTTTCCAATTTTGTGTCTCAAAAAAACCTGGAAAATTTGGGCAGACACTTGATTGTGGATGTATTATAGACCTGTTAAATAGCTGTCCAAACAATTAGGACAGTAAAATGAGTTTTCAGAAAGCCTTCTTGAAATATTTTGGGAATAAATTCTGCAGGAGCTGAACCTGTTGATGTCTGCCTAGTGGAATCTTTCACTAGCTCCAAAATTATCTGAGGATGCAAATTCTGTGGCTTGTAAATTTATTACTTCATCGCTCGAAAAAGTTTTACAATTTACATGATATGCATTGTAAAATACACGTTAGGTTCCAATAGATAGAGATGTGGATCCAAGCGAGTTAATAACTCTCTGCAGGAAGAGGAAGTAGTAGCTACCTTCTAAGAGGCAGTAGCCAACCTTTCTCTCAAGGAGTCTACCTTGGATCTAAAGCTGAAGCACAAGTTTTGTCTTATTTCTAACCCTGTATCTTGTGGAACAACTCTTACAAACAATTCAGGATGAAGTGGATTATCAGGACCTATCATCATTTCATTGATGAAATGAAACATGACATGGATGGAAGAATCATGACCATATTTAGGTTGACTCAGCCGTCCATCTTTCTGTGGTGGGTAAAATGAAGACCCAAATTGTTGGGAGCGATATGCTAACTCTGTAAACCGCTTAGAGAGGGCTGTAAAGCACTGTGAAGTGGTATATAAGTCTAAGTGCTATTGCTATTTATCCTACTAAACCCTTGAAGCCATTCACTATTGTTGATTGCTAGATCAACAATAGTAATGGACTAGGGGAGGACTAGGACTAGGGGAGACATGATAGCCGTGTTCCAATATCTCAGGGGTTGCCACAAAGAAGAGGGAGGCAAAATATTCTCCAAAGCACCTGAGGGTAGAACAAGAAGCAATGGGTGGAAACTAATCAAGGAGACTTGATTAGAAGCAACTTAGAACTAAGGAGAAATTTCCTGACAGTTAGAACAATCAATAAGTGGAACAACTTGCCTGCAGAAGTTGTGAATGCTCCAACACTGGAATTTTTTAAGAAAATGTTGGATAGCCATTTGTCTGAAATGGTGTAGGGTTTCCTGCCTGGGCAGGGGGTTGGACTAGAAGACCTCCAAGGTCCCTTCCAACTCTGTGATTATGTTATGTTATCCTTCTAGACAACCTGTGAGGGTTAGGGGTGAAGAATTTGTTTTTTGTTTTTTTTGGTATGCCTACACCTTGGACTATCCCCTCCCCCAAACAGGAATCCAACTGTCTCTGTGCTAATAGCTTTCCATAAACTACTGAAAATGGAGCTTTTTCAGAAAGATAAGTGTTGACAACGTCAGTGTTACCTCGTACAGCATGGTGCATGTTAGGATTAATTTATTATGTTATTTTTCTGATTATTTTTACTGGAGGATTTTTTTACTACTTTGAATTGATGGATGCTCAATTTATCAAGTATTTCAGACCATGTTTTTTTAAAAAAAAAATCCTCAAAATTCTGATCAAGGGACAAAGCTTGATCAGCAAAGCAACGATAGAAAATTGGCTTTGTTTGAATCATCTTTTCTTTTTTTTGCCCTTACTTTTTAATGAAACACCATCAGTTTCTTGAAGAACCCTAGGGTTCCATGAGAAAGTTTGAAAAGCCTCACTGTAAATCACTAAGAGTCTCTTCAATTACATTTCAGATCAGTCAGTCCATCTATTCATACTTTGACTGGAAGAAAATGCAGCAGCTCAAGTGTTCACTGGAGAATCTTGATGTTGCTCTAATACAGTGCTTCTCAATTATTTTCTGTCATGCCCCCCTAGGAAGAAGAAAACATTTTTCGTGCCCCCCGCGCGACTGTAAATAGTATCATGTTTGTTATGTTAGTATGTTTGCCGAGGTCAAGCGCGCCCCCCTTTACGGAGCCTCGCGCCCCCCCGGGGGGGCCCGCCCCACTATTTGAGAAGCACTGCTCTAATAGGAGCTACACTGGTCAGTCTCTTGCTTCTAACTGTAGTTCACAGTGATACCATTTTTGCCAGAAAGACATATTTCACCCAATCTAGATGAATGCCTGCTCAGAGTTTCCATACATCCAGATAAGTTATGCCACCAGGCTTGAAATTTTGTGCTTAGACAACTTAGAACTTAACCATCTTCGATCCGACCTAAGCGTAGTACATAAAATAATCTGCTACAATGTCCTTCCTGTCAATGACTACTTCAGCTTCAACCACAACAATACACGAGTGCACAATAGATACAAACTTATGGTAAACTCCTCCAAACTTGACTGCAGAAAATACGACTTCAGTAACAGAGTGGTCAATGCCTGGAATGCACTACCTGACTCTGTGGTTTCTTCCCTAAACTTCCAAAACTTTAACCTTAGACTGTCTACTGTCAAACTCACCCCATTCCTAAGAGGTCTTTCACGAGTGTGCATAAGCACACAGCGTGCCCTGTCCTAATGTTCCCCTTTATTTGTATCCATTTCATGTTTATACTTATATCTGTTATCTAATACATGATGAAAAAATAAATAAATAAATAATAAAATAATAAATATGAAAGCCAGCTGGGTGACCTTGGGCCTAGCTAGTCATTCTCTCCCAGTCCAACTCACCTCACAGAGTTGATGTTCTGGAGCAAATAGAGAGGAGAAGGCATGTTGCATATGTTCACTGCCTTGAGGTTTTTGTAAAAATAATCAAAGTGGGACAGAAATAAAAATAAAAATAAACAAATAAGGAGGCTAGAGGTAGGCATTCTCCATTGGGACTTTACTGTTCTGGAATAGCTTGCTTCCCTCCCTTTAGCCCAAACAAAGTAAGTATGGCTTCCATCCACCATCATGGTATTCCAGACATTTGATAAAACTTGGAAACAGTTAAGTCAACAAAATCAGAATGGGTGTTATATAGTGATGTTATGAACTGGTCACTATTAAATATTCTATCAATATTTTGTTTCTTTGTTTCTTTATTAAATCGTCTCCATTTCACCGATAAAGTGATTTTGGGTGGCTTACAAAATAATACATCTTGTTGATACTGTCTATTGTTTTAGAATTTTATTGAATAAAACAGCTAAATTAATTAATTTGTCATTTAAAAAACAACCCTGAGAGGGGAAGAGATTTCCCAGAAAAATAATCTGTCAGTGACTTTTTTCTATCAAAACAATTGTAGAAATCTAGCCTTCTCATAAAGCTACTTAACAAGGGAAAGAAAATGAGCAATCATTTTCTACTTAAATTATTCCAAAAACAAGATGTCTGCGTAAGGTTAAGAATCTTAATCACACAAATGAAATTGTATCTTAACTGTCACCAAAGGTCTCAATTTTCTATTAATTTATGAAACCTGGTTGTTCATTGTGTGATTTACATATCACTTACAGCAGTCTAAACTCCTTCACCAAATAATTTATCACTTCCTATTTCTGGCATAAAAATGACCACTTAATTTTTGTCAGGTACACTAAACTGACAATTGTCTAAAGAAGCTGCTCATTAAACTAAGGAAACAATGAACATATTTAAAGTAAAATTAAAATAAAATATTATCAATCAAGCCAAGACAAATGTAGTATGAATAAGAGTTTTGCAAACAGAAATTCCAAAAGTGTTCTTTACTTCTCAACGTTGAAAGACGTATCTAAATTTTCTCAAACTTCTTTTCAATAACGAATTATAAGGACCACATGCCACTCCTACCAAATGGAATAGTGGGACATTAAGGAGGAAAAATAATAGCTGCCTCAATAGACCCTAGAGGCTCTCCAAAAGCTACTTATAACCTGGATCCAAAGTCTCGATGGCCAACCCCTCCCATAGTCATTTGACTGCATTTTGGCTGCTTAGCAACCAGCCCAAATTTACCATTATTTGTAATTACAAATTACAAATTACAATTATCATGGTCACATGGCTGCAATTTACAACATTTTTGCCAAAAACTACTGCTTACTTCCCGTTTTCGGTAAGTATGTCCCATAGCAAACAATGGGGGTTGCCAAATGACCATAGCGTTCATTTAATAACCACACCAAAAAAAGTAATAAAATTAGATCAGTCTATAATTGATCTGCTTTACGACTGTCATGACTTACTATCATAATGGTCATGCTCCATTACAGACATAAATTGAGGAACACCAGTTTAGGCAACTCACCAAGTTAGGGCTTTCTTAACATATAATACACAGTTATGAAAAGAACAAAAGCATTTGCACCAGTCAGAATAAACAGAGTTGAAAGGGACCTTGGAGGTCTTCTAGCCCAACCCCCTGCTCAGGCAGGAAACCCTACACCACTTCAGACAAATTGTCCAATCACTTTTTAAAAACTTCTATAGTATCCACAACCTCTGGAGGCAAGCCCTTCCACTGATGTCAGGAAATTTCTCCTTAGTTCTAGGTTGCTTCTCCTTGTTTAATTTCCATCTGTTGCTTCTTGTCCTGCCTTCAGGTCCTTTGGAGAATAGGTTGACCCCCTCTTCTTTATTGGAATTTTATTATCATGTCACCCATAGTACTTCTTTTCATTAAGCTAGACATACCCAATTCGAGCACCTGTTCTTTAAGTTTTAGCCTCCAGTCCCCTAATCATCGTTGTTGCTCTTCTCTGTACTCTTTGTAGAATCCTATACCCAAAATCTGTAAAAGGTACAGTATCAACCCTTCATCCCTCAGTCCATTTCCTAAGGGGGGATATCTAAACGCGGGTGAGGATATGCTTTCAATTGCTGAAACAGAAATAGACTTTGTCCTGGCCTCATCAAAACGTAGATAAGGCCAGGGCAAACTTGATTTAATTTTACTTCTAATTAAAATTACATGAAATTAATTCAATCTTTTAACTTCTCTGTTTTTAAAGAACTTCAGCATTAAAAATGACAGCATAATGGAAATCTTTTTCAGGGGCATTCGGGGAGAGGGAGGTGCAATTCAGTTATTTTGGAAACACATGTAATCTTCAGCCTCAGGCGGTGCCTGTTCGTCATAGATGTTCTCATGTCAAGCAAGTTAGTAAAGGTGGAATCATCCAATTATAGCATATACCCCCAAATGAAGCATCACTGTAAAAACTAACAGATTTATTTTGGCGTAAGCTTTCATTAACTAGAACTCACTTTGTCAGATGCAAGATGAAGATCAGCGTTAACAGTTACAAACCGCAGAACCACAAATTACAAACTGATGCAACAAATTAAGTTAAACATTCAAATTAGATTACGGAGTCAGAGAAAACAAATATTCACATTTGATTCATCAGTTGGTAAATGTGCAATTCATTTCCTTCTGAGCTGCAATGTACCAACCCTAATAAGATTATTTAAAGCCTATAATCATTGATCACAGTTTCCTTATTGAAACCAAAACTTTGAGTGTCACACCAAAATAAGCTTACAGAGCAAAATCTAGCAGCTGGCTTGTCAGTAAGAACAGATTTCCAATTGACTGAGCAAGATTATACTATCTTCCATCAATTTCTTTCTTTCAACCATACAGAATTTTACATTTTTTAAACATATTGAATGCACTGCTATTTTACCATAAACCCTTGTCTCTGTAAAATCTTTTGTTAAAAATATGAGACGGGACCAAAATCCAACTTTCTTTTTTTAAAAAAAAATCAAACTTTTGGCAGCTGCTAAAAGCGTAATTTTGGCAAGTGAACAATTAGTGATGTTGCTGGATATAAACATTCATTTTGTTTTTGTAGAAAACAACGACCTTACTGTAAATTTGATTTATATATCTGTAATATATGTCATTATATTCCATCATCTGCACTAATACCTGCTGGTTTATATCATACAATAAAGAAGTAAACTAAAGGAAAACTAAAAATCAATAAATGGTTTGCCACTTTATTTGATTTCTATCTGCAATCTCTTACAAATAAAGCTCTTTAAGACTCTTGGTGACTTACATATAAAAGATGTTAAAAATAAAACCATTACAATAGAACCAAAAATCATAAACTTATATACCTAACTAGATAATATGATCCAAACAACTTAATGTCACATCCAAAATGTGATCAGGGCAATGTGGCCTTCAACTTCTTCCAGAAAAAAGTGAAGGTAGGAACTAATATGATTTCATAAAGGATGTCATTCTGGAAGGCTATTGAAAACAAGCACCTATGGGCATCACCTTCACTTCCAAGAAATGGGGAAAAATTAGCTGCTTGTCTCAAAATAAGCAGTAGTAATCTAAAATATAGAAACAGTTTTTAAAAAAACTTTAATTTAATTTAGGCATTAACAGAAAGAACCAATTAAAATTACAGGATTATTTTTTTCCCAATTATTATTATTTACTTTTGTTTATTTATATATGCCTTTCTTATTTTTACAAATAACTCAAGGCAGCGAACCAATTCAAATCCTATTTTCCCCACAACAACAGCCATGTAAGGTAGGCTGGGTTGAGAGAGGTCAAAGGTCATCCAACTGGCTTTCATGGTTAAGGCGGGACTAGAATTTACAATCTCCCTCTTTCTAGTCCGGTGCCTTAACCACTAGATCAAACAATACGTTTTGAAGATAGTTCTATGGAAAATACATTCTAATAATTGAGACATGGGTCACTCGGACTAAATCTGGCTTTTCCCGTCATATATGTAAGCATCAAAACAGCAACATCATTTTGGGTCTTTAGGATCCAGTTCAGTCAAGCCCCCCAAGCTAAAATCTTACGAGGAGAATGCTAAGACAAATTGAGCCTAGCTTTCACGTTAGCTCCACTGTTCTGAGATACCTTTATCTTGTCCAAATACAGTTTCAATTATTAACTCTCATCCAGTCCATTACCACTTCCAAACAGTTGCTCAGTGGATATCACTGAGTCAAATGAGGAGAGAAACATGTTTATGTATTCATAAAGTTAATGGATGGGACATCTATTTCCTGCCCAGCCTCTTATCTTGACAGAGAAGAAAGGCAGGATGTAATCATATTTGGTGAAACACAGATATAATCCTCCACTGGAGCACAAACCTTAATTCCACCAGTTCATACTCCCAAAGGTGGTTATAATTACATCCAGCAAAATGCAGTTAGTCTCCTACTGACTTTGTCAATACAGAAAGGTTGAAGTGACAGAGTTACAAATTTGACCCCATTGTCAGCCTCACTTTCCTTTTTGTATGCACAAAGACCGCTGCACTATTATGCACACTGGTGACACTGAATCCCAAATACAATATGACCTTCTATAACAATTTAATGTCAGCTTAAATATCACATAGGAAGTTGAGAAATCCCTGGAGAAAGTTGGTAAATGGCCAAATCATCCTTTAGCACTGCCTTCTGACCTTCTAAGAATGACTTACTACCCTGTCAACATGGTATTTGACATTGGTTCAGAGTTAGCAAGGAAGGAAGGAAGGAAGGAAGGAAGGAAGGAAGGAAGGAAGGAAGGAAGGAAGGAAGGAAGGAAGGAAGGAAGGCTTGATTGGCTATTAGGAAGATTTTCATAATTGTCAGAGCATTAAACAATGGAATAGATTGCTGCAGGAAGTGGTACACTTTCCTTCACTGGAGATGTTTAAACTATGGCTTGGACAGCTATAACTGTCCAAGTTATAGTAGTAGATTCCTACACTTAGTGGAGGGTTACGTTTGGTGATTTCCAAGATCCCTCCCAGTCCCCAATTTCTCTCCTCCCCTCCAACTCCCCCCAAAAATTATAAAGGAAATGAAGCACTAGCCATCAATCTGTGATTCACAGTATAGGTGGTATGAGGAATCGAAAGGATAACTGGAAAGAAAACTGTAGGTACCTTAATCTAGCACTCCAGAGAAAAGTATTTTAAGAAGCCACTGCTAATTTCTAATCAAACTAATTTCCAAGGAACTTAAGTGACCTGTTGTCTACCTGGGTGGGAATTCTGGAATCACATCAGAAAGCAATCAAGACCAACTACCAAGCAGCAAAGCATATCCCGATCAAGGAACTACCAAGAACACTCTGACCAACACTGAAGGGCAAGCCACTTGCAAGAGAATACCTCACTGATGACGTTACCTAGCTGGGTAATGTAATTTCTTGCAAGAAAACAACCTAGCTCAGAGAGCACCAAGGACCCCATAGAGTTCAACCCCAAGCCACAAATATTCTCATCTATTGGTAATTTGCAAATCCCAACCTTTTTTGTGGGGGAGTGGGAATAGCGCTGAACCAGCTGGGTGGTTAGGGCTCTGCTCAGGCTCTTTGGAAATTCAATAAAGTTATTTGACAGTGCATACAATGCTGACAATTCCCACCTGAACTTGAGTTTTTGAAGTGCGATGAAGCTCGAGGCCAAATTGAGTGCTAATCCTATTTATTAGCTCAGTGTACTCATAAATAACGGACATGCTTTGCAGTAAATGTTTCATAAATTGACAACCCCATCTTAATCTGAGTTTTTGCTCCTATGAAGAACCTATCTGCACCATTTCTATGCCATTTCTATGCTTTATTTCCATGACAATCTGGACAGATGCTATTCACATTTCTCTTGTCTTTGCGCTTTCCATGTAGTCTTTACAGTGTTGAAACGCTACAATTTCCCCAAAGGCTGACTTCAACGAAGAGATTTGAATTAAAACAATACTTCCTTGCAGAAATTTTGATTCATCTTGAAGTATTTTTTTTTTCCTTTTCAGCACTACCTGGGATTCCTACCAATGCATGACAGTTACTGGATATGACTTGAGACAACCAATTAAACTGTCAATCCTGTAACAATAAGCACATGTATCACAGTGCATGTCTCTCATATAATGGCAAATTTATATTTGTTCTATGAGCTAGCATACTCCTGAACATTCAGGTAAATGCAACAAAGGAGAGATTCAAGAGATGTCAGTTTATCAAGGTCTTTTTCCCTCAAAGCTCGTATATTTAGACAGATGGGAGGAAAGTTACTGAATTAACTGAACTGAAAAAAAGGAGAAAAACTTTTGGTTCAGTTTGCAGAATGTACCTCAATGGTTTATTCCAAAGCTTTGGAATTCTACGACTATATATACAATGATGAAAGTGATACATTTTATGCAGGGGTGAAATCGAGCAGGTTCTGACAGGTTCTGGAGAACCGGTAGCGGAAATTTTGAGCAGTTCGGAGAACTGGCAAATACCACCTCTGGCTGGCCCCAGAGTGGGGTGGGAATGGAGATTTTGCAATATCCTTCCCTTGAAATGGGGTGGGAATGGAGATTTTGCAGTATCCTTCCCTGCCACACCCACCAAGCCACACCCACCAAACCACACCACACCCACCAAGCCATGCCCACAGAACCAGTAGTAAAAAAATTTAGATTTCATTACTGATTTTATATATCAATGGGATATGTTCCACAAACTTCAAAGGCAAAATAGCCCCCGAGAAAGAAGAGAGTTATCATTAGGATGTTCAGGAAAGCTCTGATAACTATGGAAGTACATTTCTGAAGTCAAAACTAACCCCTAAATAAAACCAGATCCAAGAAAAACCATCCTTTAAAAATGTAACTTTTTAAGAAAATAATAAAAGTAATCCAATGATATACTCAACATACTCAACAATATTGTGTGTGATGGGTAGAAATGGAATCAATTACACCCAAGAAGAGATCTCAAATTCTCTGGTTGAAATTGCAGGTAGTCCTTGACTTACAACAGTTCATTGAGTGACCGTTCGAAGTTACAACGGCACTGAAAAAAGTGACATGACCATTTTGTGACAGTTGCAGCATCCCTATGGTCATGTGATTTACATTTGGATGCTTGACAGCTGAATTTATGACAGCTGTAGTGTCCCAGGGTCATGTGATCACCTTTTGCAACTTTCGGACAAGCAAAGACAATGGAGAAGCCAGAGTTGCTTAACAACGATGTTGCTTATTTAACAACTTCAACACTTAGCCAATGTGGTAAGAAAAGTCGTAAAATGGGGCAGAACTCACTTAACAAATTTTTCACTTAACGACATAAATTTTGGGCTCTATTGCGGTCGCAAGTTGAGTGCTATCCATACTGAATAGGGATTTGTGAACACAAGGCACCGCATCATTAATCAAAGGTACATTTTAAGACCAAAAAAAAAAAAAAAGTCCCATTTGTCATTTCTTCACGCTACTTCTTATTCAATGCTGCCTGCAAAGTCACTGTTTCGTATGTCGTCTACATACAATTATATCTACACTGATATAATCTGCATTGATACCAGTTTTGTGTCAGTGCAAACATGTCAGTTTGGACAGCTGACAAGATATTGCAATGGCACTAACAGAAGACTTCTCTCCCACCTGAAAATGAGAGCATTTTCCCCTACTAATTCCAGGGTGGTTTCAGGGTGGTTAGCTAAACCCTAGGTTGTGTAGCCAAACTGATTGCAAAGAAGCAGAAAATAGACCTTACAGGGGGTTGTGGGTGGTGGTGGGGGGAACCCTGCATCAATCTATGTTCATATACTGTAATAGGTGTGTTTTCAAATAGAAATTTCAATTGATATTTTAGCACATGGCATTGTTGAAAATGAATTAAATTAAACTAGGGAAGCAAGTTAATAATAGCTTCCAGATGTGTGAAAAAAATGTAGATAGTTCCAATTAATATCCCAAGGAAGATATGATTACTGGGTTGTTCGTTTGTATGCAAATCGGGAAGGGTGGTGGAGGTTTTTGTTTTAAATTGCACATCCCCATATAGAAATGCCTTCAAATGTTGTACTGGAGACCACACTCCCCAAAGATAGAAATAAAATGCTTAATAATTTATGATTTGAAATTGATTAGAGACTTCTTCTTCTCCATGCATGGAATAACATCTTCTGTCACATTAAACACAGGAGTTCAGTGCTCATTTTTGGAAAGTTGCCAGGAGCTACATCTACAGTTGAACCAGTTAAAATATTTTATTTTATTTTATTTATTTTATTTTATTTTGTCAATCATATATACGTTAACAGGTAAAAGTATAAATAGTTGGATACATGAAAAGAGTAAGTAAAAATGGAATATCAGGACAGGGACAGTAGGCACGCGGGTGCACTTATGCACGCCCCTTACAGACCTCTTAGGAATGGGGTGAGGTCAACAGTAGAGAGTTTAATAGCAGGCTTGATCCAAACATTAAAGGAAGGTCAAAAAGAAAGAATTCTCCTCACTTGCCTTGCTGTCTCCTGAATAGTATTGTGTGGCTTGGATCAAAGATTAAAAGGGAAGGTGGAGCAAAGCACAGGAATGGCTTATATATTTTGTCTAAGGACAATTAAAAACCTAGAACTGACTCATCAGAAATCCCAGTAACTGATTCCTAGTCTTCCCAGGATAAAAACGTCCGGCTTTGTGCCAAAAGCAGGATCAGAACTCTCTATAAAATCTAAATTCAGCCATATCAGGAAAACATAAGAGAATCTGGATGAAGGCACATCTATAGCAGGGGTGAAATGTAAAATTTGTTACACCAGTTCTGTGGGCGTGGCTTGGTGATAGTGGGGGTAATATGACTGGATGGGCGTGGCCAACTTTTGTTTTTTTTTTACTCTTAAAAGCATTTTTTCTACAACCTCTTTGGCCGAAGAGGTTGAGAAAAAATGCTTTTAAAAGGTTCAGACGATCCCAGCGGAGTCGCGTGACCATCAGAGGCTTTTTTTTTTACTTTTAAAAGCATTTTTTTGGTGGAAGAAAAAATGCTTTTAAAAGTAAAAAAAAACCCTTTGATGATCGTGCGGCTCAGCTGGGCATGCGGGGGGGGGAGGGATTTTTGCTACCGGTTCTCCGAACCACCCGCCACCATCGCTACCGGATCAGGCGATCCGGTCCAAACCGGAGCATTTCACCCCGATCTATGGGCAAAATGAAAAAAAAAAGTCAAAACGGAAGCCATATCTGTATGATTGAAGCAGACACATTTTTTTAAAAAGTGCCAAGGTCTTATTAATGGTTGCCCCCCATTTATGTAATTTCGAGACTACACAAGCGAGACTACACAAATGCTCAGTGGGTTGAGACAGGCGATGGAACCGTTCCTATACTAGTTGACTATAAAGTTATTTTCAATCCAAAAGTAACTTTATAATTCCACTCCTTTCATTTTAAAGTTTTGATTTTTTAAAAAATCAGGAGTTTTATTGCAAAAATTAAATTGGCAATTGAAGCTTTTTAGAGTTAACATCATTTTCTGTACATTTAAAATTATACATAGAGATATGTTTGTGAAATCAATATTCCAGGAACTAGAGTGAAATGAAAGTATCTGTCTAACAGCAGACCTGAGAAGTAAATCATGAAGCATATACCTCCAAGAATAATTCCCCAGTGTAATATTAGATATAGGCAAGTCCTTGAACGTTAGCGGGATTTCAGGTAGGTGATTTACGGAAATGTTTGCAATCCTGAAAAAAATAGGAGCAACTGTTGCTGGAACACTTTTTTTTAAAAATGTAACTTAAATGAAAGGAGGCAAATATAGATGATCAAATAACAGACAATTAATGCAAAATAAAATGCAATTTTCCTGACAGTCTGTAATTCATGACTTCACAGAAAATAGATTATCTCAAATGATTAATTGCTGCAATAACTGCAAGATCAAAAGTTTATCTAATAGAACTAATATCACTGGGGAACATGCATTGCAGGCAGAATGTATATATTCTGCTACCAATGAAAATTTATGGAAATAGTCAGCCAGATGTTTCTGGAGAGTTCATAATCAGGATAAAGACATGCCCCCTTTAGAGGTAATATATAAATTATGCTAGGAGTTATGAGTTTCCCAAAGAAAAAAAAATGCTGATCAATAATCCACCTAGCGCTAAGTCCAAGAAACACAAAATAAGATGTCTGTAAGCCATATGAGAGATGTTCCAGATTTAAAGTACAATGGCTA
The DNA here is from genome assembly GCF_028640845.1 of Ahaetulla prasina. Lineage (NCBI taxonomy): Eukaryota > Metazoa > Chordata > Lepidosauria > Squamata > Colubridae > Ahaetulla > Ahaetulla prasina. Next base: position 214,082,438 of record NC_080540.1, on the reverse strand, counting down.
TAAGAGAAAATTGCATTTTAGTATTATCAGAATACAATCAACTGTTTTCTTTCTTTTCTTTTTTAATAATTTTTATTAAACATTTTTCAAAGAGCAAAAAAGAATCTTCAAACAATTGTTTCTTTCCAACAGTTTCGCAACGGTTAATCATTTCTTACTTATTTCAATGTATCCTTTATACATACAAGTCTAATATTAATTTATATACATATGAATAAAAGTGTACCCAATTTCATTTCTACCAACTACATTTTTTCTGCTTCCTCTTATTTGTTGTTCCATTTCTACTCCTATATCTTCTTCATTTGATCTTTCCTTGCATTTTATCTCTCTCCTCTATCAACTGTTTAATGTGGCAATCAACTGTTTAATGTGACTTCTTCTGCAATGCAATAAAGATTTTGATATAGTTGCACCATATTAAGTGTCTGAGAAACTTTTTGCTGTGTTTGAGCTTGGGAATCAGAGAAGTAAATGTGAAGCTTTTCATAGGCTTATTGTCTATGAATTAATCCACTTCCATGTATTTATTTATTTATTTAACTACCATTAAAGATTCTGAAAAAATATCTATTATTTCTGATTCTATTTTCTGTGAGATTGTTCATGACCTGAAACTTCCTTTTATACACTGATCATGGCTAACATGTTTCTCTTCAGCCTTTTCTTCCCTAGAATGAATATAAGAAAACCTTTAGCCTATCCTCATAAAGTATGCCCTCACGTTCTATGTTTTCTCTCTTGAGTTTCTCTAACTCTAATGAGTCAAAGGAATATTTCAAAGGAATATTGACTCAATATTCCTTTGAAATCTAGATTGCAGAAAATATGACTTCTGTAACAGAATCATCAGTGCTTGGAATACTTTACCTGACTCTGTGGTCTCTTCCCATAATCCTAAAAGTTTTATCCAAAAACTTTCTACTATTGACCTCACCCCATTCCTAAGAGGACCATAAGGGGTGTGCATAAGCGCACAAACGTGCCTACCGTTCCTGTCCTATTGTTTTTCTTTTCTTCTTCCTATATATATGCTTATACCTCCTTATATTTATTCATATATGTGTTTATATACTATATAATCTTTTGTATGATACCTACATATATTGTTGTGACAAAATAAATAAATAAATAAATAAATAAATATTTGTTTCAAGAAGTCCCAAGTAAAGAGGAAAAATGTCTTCATATTTCTTTGATACAGTGCTTCTTCTAAGACTGTTTCTTGAGACTTCTCAGGAAACAATTGAATGAAAAACTGCTGATGACCTTCTACCGCTGCACCATAGAGAGTATTTTAACTTACTGCATCTGTGTATGGTTTGCCAATTGCACGGTGGCAGAGAGGACAGCACTCCAGAGGGTCAATGTCATTGCCCAGAAGATCATTGGTTGACATCTCCCCTCTTTGGAAGAGTTTTATAGCTCCCACTGCCTTAAGAAAGTTCTAAACATTCTTAAAGATCCATCTCATCCTGGGTACCCTTTTTTGGAACTATTACCATCTGGCAGACGGTACAAGGACAAATAGGCTGAAAAACAGCTTCTATCCCAGGGCAGTAACTATATTGAATTCTACTGTATAGTGCAATTCTAATGTAATATCAGGTTTTTAATTCAATTGTATAGAATGTGAAGGATGTGTGTTTGTGTTTCATTTTTATAATTATAATGTACACTGGAGATGGCATTTAATTTTGTTGTACGAGGTGCAATGACAATCAATTAAACTAAAACTAAAAAAAAGAAAAACTAAAACTAAGCAACCCAGAATTTTGTTAGCCCTTCTAGCAGCCTTCTCACACTGCATATGCGCTCAGCTTGTTGTATTTCTTATCCATTTCTTGTTATTTATTTGTTGTTTATTCTCTGACTTGCTCATAGTGATTGAGCTTAAAAAATTAACCATATCTTCTTCATTCTTCTTGTTAATTAATAAAAATATATTTGTATCAATTATATAAAATCTCCAACAAGTCAGTCATAATAAGGCAAGATCTACCTTGTGCATCCAAACCAACTAACTGGGGGGGGGGGTTTTGCGCATTTTAGCGACCCTGTAATCCCTTGCATTGGATGAAGCCAGAACGACTGGAGCTGAGCATTTACTGGCCGGATGCCCTTCCTGACGTCTACACAGAGTTCACAGCAGATATTTTCTCTTTTGTGTCCAGAGAGAGAAATATCAGCTGCTACCTAGGATTCAACTCACAGACTTCTGATTGTGAGACAAGAGCTCCACCTTTAGTCCACCACGCCATTCACCTAACTGGTATATTTATTAGTTTAAAACAGGGTGGATTTTATTTAAAGCAAGTAGAATAGAATAGAATAGAATAGAATAGAATAGAATAGAATAGAATAGAATAGCTTCATTGGCCAAGTGTGATTGGACACACAAGGAATTTGTCTTGATGTATACGCTGTTGTGTACGTAATGGCTAGTTGTTCAACCTCCCATCTGTATGCCAATTCATCATTGTCTCGAATGAGACGAATCACTATTGTGTCATCTGCGAACTTCAATAGTTTAACTGGCGGATCGTTTGAGATGCAGTCATTGGTTTAGAGAACTGGAGAGAGCACGCAGCCTTGTACATGTATCTGATGTGATTCTGCTTAGCTTCACCTGCTGCTTCATGATTTAAATCACGATTAAAATCACTAGTAAAAAGGCTTGATTTAAATCAACTTGATTTAAACCATAATTTTTAAAGCGCAGCTGTCATCTCTGTCCCGCAGTGGCTCCTCCTTTGATCAGCTGTTGACTTACCGACAGTCCCAATGTTGCAGAATATACAGCCTCATGCTACATAACTAAGCTCTAAGCTCCATTTCATACTGAATAAACTAAATCATTAATGTATCTTAAATAGAAAAGTATCTTTAGAGAAGAAGAAGATAAAGTTCCTGCCACAATTTTTCCTTTTGGGAATTATAACGGATTGTACAGGGATTGAGACTAAATTGATTCTGAATTTAATAACAGCAGCAAGACTGTTGATTGGACAATACTGGAAGAAAGAAGAGGTACCTACAATAGAAGAATGGATACTGAAAGTCATTAATTTGGCTGAGATGGCTAAAATCTCAGCGTTTTTAAAAGACAATACGCAGGAAAGATAATTAATTGAATGGAAAAAATGGATTGATTATCTACAAAACAGATATCAGATTAAGAAATATCAGATTGCCTTTGAATAATTAGAAAGTTATTTTATGTAATGGGGAGGGGGTTGGGAAATGAAAAGCTTTGGATGTGGTTATTTGGATTGGAAGGGAAAATTTTATTCTATGTTTGGTTTATGTATAACAATACCTTGTGATTGACCCCGGGAAGCCGGGGAGGAGGGGAAGGGGTTTTTGGGAGGGGGGGAAAAAGGGGGAAAATGTTTTTGTTTTTTAAAACTCTTTCAATAAAAAAAAAAAAAGAAAAGTATCTTTAGACAGATTTTTACTCCAAAAGCATTTTATTAAAATAAATTTGATAAAAATAAAAAAAAATCCGATTTAATTTTTTTTTTAATCTGATTTTTTTTAATCATTTATTTTTATCCACCCTGGTTTAAAAACAAGTAGCATTTAATTTATTTATCATGCCTAACGCTAGGCGCCCTTTAATTCTGGAACCTAATCATCAATTCCAGGGATAAAGAAAAATATTGTTTCTTTCCTTCACCAGTTTAATTGCCTTTCAGAAAAATAAATTTAACTATTTTAGAAATGCTATTTTGGAAATGCTTCAAGTGACATCGAGCTGGCCACAAGTGACGCCGACATGAGCCTTCACGTGACGCTGAGCTGGCCATGCCCACCCTGGCCATGTCTACCCCAGCCATGCCCCCCCAAGATCAAACACAACCCTGATGCAGCCCTCAATGAGATTGAGTTTGACACCCCTGCTCTAGATCTTCTGCACTTATGTCTAGTGTGTTTTCCAAGTTGTATATACTTTTTTTACTCCTTCATTTTTTTCTCTTCAAGAACAAACATACATATATACATACATATTCCATCAGGATTAAATATTTCTAAATGCAATCCTTTCTCTATTCCATTAATGCCATTTCTATTCGTTCACTCATGTTTTCCCTCTGTTTCCTACCTTAAAGTTAAAGTGTTTAGTTAAATTACTTCCATCTAATAAAAGAAGGAAAAATTACCCAAATCATTTCTCATTAGTAAAATCAATTATTACATCCCGGTGTTCATTTGTGTATGTATAGGAAAAACATATTTTAACACAAGTTTCAATGAATTTTCTATTGCTCTGAATATAAGTCCTTGTTGAATTAATAGTTCACTATCATTTAAAAATTATTATGTGAATTTGAGTTCCTCCCTTTGGTTTATTATTGAATAAACCTTTGATTTATTCAATAATAAACCAAAAGTTGTAAAAGCTTACTGAATGTGTGGCACATCTCCATTAAAAAACATTTTAGACCAATTCCAGTTTATGAGCCAAGGTGTGTGCATGAAATGCACAGGTGAGTTTGACTGCCAGCGTGTGTTTACATGCAAACTGTTTAGGGACAAATTTTGATTTTGCTATCATCGACTCCAATCATAAAACTGACAATTTATTCCCCCACCAATAAACATAAACAATTTTATGTTTAGAGAAAAGAGAGGCGCTATGAAGATACTGACGTGCTTGTACAAATAATCACAAAGTGTGTAACCCATTTTGTGCTTCACTCTCTTTCTTTAGAGTTAGCAAAAGCTTATGATACAAAAAAAAGAGGTGGGGGGAGGGAACCAATTTCTTCAGGGCCGATGTGTCTAAAAGATAAGGTGACAGAAAGACTGAATGTGAGGGGAGCTTTGTGGTTGTGTCAAGTTCTGAAGATAATTACCAGCAAGTGATGTTACATTGATTAGCAGCTGTGAGAACAGATTTCTTTTCATTTTCTCTTCCTTCTGGTTGTCTCACTGGAAGCTATCAATCCTTCTCAAGAAAGCTTGATTTAATGGTACCAAAAATAGCAAAAACTAGAATGTTTATAATGCTTTACATACCCTGAGGATATACAATAACACTTTTAACTGAAAAGACCTGTGGTTTCTCCAGTGTGTGATTTCATTCCCAAAAGTTTTCCTTGCTCAAAGACTGAAATTCATACATATATAAAGAAATGACCCCAAATTAAGCAACAAAGAATAGAATTAATTAAATAGAACCACACAGAATGTGAAATGAGTGTTTGGATCATAGTATTTCTTCAAGACTAATATATCTCTACATTAGTTTCCTATTATAAGAGTTCCAAATTCTACAAACAGGTAGTTAAAGAGATAGACCAGGTGTCCTCAGCAACTCTCAGAAAGTGTTAACAACCAGATGACTCAAGGAATATAATAAATCCTTCCATCCTTCACCATTCAGTCAGAACTGAAGAAGCTCCTTGGATGAAAAATGAAACGTCTTCAAGGAAAAACAATGTCCAGTTGCCTTTTGAAAAAGTACCTTTGGGACAACCATGACCTGGATGACTGAGAACCTCCAGAAACATTTATGGGTGTTCTAACAATCATTTGTTTTGTTACTCCATGCAGTTTAATATGTACTTTCAAACCTGCTTCTACTTGTTTAGGATTGTACACAACCCAACATTTTTAGCTAGGGATGAGATTAAAATAGGGTGAGTATCCTGATACCTGTACTGTCCTCCTCCTAAAAAGAGCTTCTTTAGGGAAAGGATTAATTTCTTAACATAGGAAAGTATTAAGCTGGAAGTAAGGAGGACACACTGGAACAACATTGTCTGAGGCAATTAAGTTGTAATTGTTAACTTAGTTTCAACAGTCAATATACGAGGAATTTTTCTCATGGCTCTTATTTCTGTTAAAAACAAAATCTGGTTTAGCTCCAGATTTAGCAAGGTTAATGTGATGCTACTGTAGATTTTTCCAAATTCATCAGTATTTTTTTTTTTAAACCGAACACTATATTGATTGGATCCTGGGGAGTGTTACCAATTTTAATTACTGGTTTGTATCTCTGGACCATATCTAAAGGAATACCCAATAATTCAAATAACAAATCTTCTTCATGTTCCTATGCATTTGGCTTAATTGTGCAATCACAATTAGGTAGGGTTTTTTTTTCCTCTTATCCTGAAATGATCATTTTGCATTGTAGGGCCTTTCCCCCATTTAGATCTAAACTTTAGAAATGACTTTTTTTGGAAACATTTGGAAACATTTTTCATTTTATACTTTATAAAACTGGTAGGACATTATTTGTCATTATATGATACAGAGGAATGTAAAGGATATGTTGATTTTCAGAAATGCTATATACTGATTATTTTATTGTTCTATTGTTAATATTGTTTTACATATTGTTTACCCATATTGTGCTTAGCTATAAAAACACTGAATTAAAAAATACAACTGTGACCTATTTTTTCCTCTGCCCCAGTTAGAGAATGTTATATTAAAATAGTCTATTGATGTTAGTGAATTTGACAATCCAGTGATACCGACATATGTAACTAAAAATAATTCTCTATTTTTTTTGGAATAAATGCGATGAGAGATGTACATAACTTCATTTGGTTAGAACTTTGAGGAATTTATAGAAATAGGCAAAATAATTTCGTATTTATTGATACTGAATATTCTGGATATTAAAATAGCTCCATAATTAGCATTGCTAAAATATTCAAAGAAAATAATACAAAAATAATTATACAGCCTTGCAGGTTGGTAAGAAGAATGGAAACTAAAATTGGAAGAGTGGTTTTTTATTTTTAGATGAATGGTAGCCATAACGGTAGCCACCACTGTTACTTTATGCTTGCTTCTGCTTTGCTGCTATTATGGCGACAGACTGCCGTGAACTGTGGGGAGGGATAATGAAAGGGAAAATGCTTGGGAAATCAAAAGTAAATGCTGTACCTTCTCAAGAAACTGCTTCAAGGTCACCCAGCTGGAAGAAGGGAGGAGAAGCTGCATACCAAAGCAAACTTGGATTGACTGTTATGAAAACCATTTGCATAATCTGGATGGATTACATTGAGGTGGGCAATAAAAGAGTTAAGGAAGGGAAAGTAAATATAGGGATTTTGGCACAGGATTCTCAATTCTGGCTATGTATTACAGCATACACTAAATCTCTAATAAAGCTATACCTTTCTCAACAAATGGAGCCAAGGCTCATTTCTTCTTCGAGGTTTAAGTTGGGGCAGGTCTGGCGCACAGTGAAGAAGTTAACTCACTTGCTACATTTTCAAACACAACAAACTAAACCATATTAAATTTGAGGATATGGAAGCTATGGTAAAGAATTGCTTGTTTTCTATATTCAGTTATAAAAAGTAATATGCATTATTTATGGCATGGCCTACTTTACTACACTGGAATAGAAAACTTTGAAGATGGAAATCAGGATGGGACCATCTCAACGTGAGTGTTTGGTATCAGGCACGTATTGTGTGATACCTACTACCATGACTACGAGTGAGCCACAGATGTCTGAATGGATTTTACAAGTTCTTGATTACAATAAAAACTAGAAGTTTTGAATTATTTTCTGCATATATTATTGATTTCAACATCCATATATAATGGAAAAGAATATCTGGCCAAACTCTGAATAACAGCAGGGAGAGAGGTGATGGGAAGGCACATTTGACTATATAGTAATTAATAAAGCCTCCCATTCTATCAGGCTGCAGTCTAACCAAAGAATTTAATGTCACAGTCCATGTATCTCTGCACCAAAAAGTCCTGCTCTTCAGTTCTAAGTCAGTTGCTGGTAAAACATGTCATATTAGGGATTAAAGTATTGATTTGGCATTTATCCTGAACCTCTAGAGGAAAAAATCCCTCTACTCTGCCAATTGATGGCCTAGTGCAGCAAGCTAGGATTAGCTACTAGTGAGGAAGATTGACTGTAGTTCATCCTCTGACAATATATTTGATAATTTATTAGATCATGGTACTGCATTTTGGTGGCCAGAGTAGGGAGAGTAAGTACCTCTCTCCATCTGAGGTAGTTGGGATGATCTTAACTATGCTACTTGCTTTCACTTTTTTTGTGAAATTTCTTTCCATGCGCTTCTCTAATTTTAGAAGTTATGTTGCTTGCTTTTCATTTCTGCATATCATGCTTTTGCTTCATGTTTTTACTATGGATGTTTTAGCCTTTTCTTTTCTTTTTTTATTAAAAAAGTTTTACAAGAAAATTTTTCCCCATTACATCCCCTCCTCCCCCCACCCACCATCACCCCCTCCCCCCACTCTCCCCCCCCCGGACTCCCCAGAGCAGAATACAAGGTATAAGATCTAACAATCATAAGCTAGAATACCTTAATTATCCATAAATTCCCATCCCTCCCATCCTCAACTCTCCTTCTCCATAAAAAGAAACTAAAAAGAAGGAAATGTTCGTTCATAAAATATTTGATGTTTCGTCATCCAATAATTGTTCTAAATGTAGTCAAGTCCATCTTCCTCATTCTGGTATATTTTCTTGTGGGTTTTCAGTCTGGTACATTGAAGTTTCCAACAAATTCAATATTTTTAGCCTCTAGTCTTTGATAACAAACATATAATCCATCTTCCAATATTACACTGACATTATCTCAATTCCACCCCCCATATTTCCATCACAATAAATTACAAGTATTTTATGACCATTTTAACATTTTAACCTTAAGCAACTCCCTTTCTGTTTTAATTTTTAATTTAATTTTCCCCCCACAACACTTTAAACCCAACATCAATTTTTATCCAAAGTAACTAAATCCACCAATAATAAAATAACGTCAATAAAATATATCTCTCACATTTTACTTACAAATTAAAACAAATACACCCCAACCTAATTTCCAAATACCATCTATAAAACATTTTATATAAAAAAAGATTTTAAATAATCCTTTCTTACTTTCAATTTTTATCCAAAATAGATAAATCCACCAAATATAATATTAACAGCATAATACACCCACATTTAATTTACAGAGTCAAACAAATGTACATTATCCTTTCTATTTCTTTTATATTCAGAAATTTTCACTTACAATTTACCCTTTCCCATAAAAGGAAACACTTTTCATCTGACAATGTTGCTTCTTTACTCCTTGCTCTTTTTTAGAGATTACCATCCTAGCTTTTTCTTCATGCTTTGCCGAGCAAGAAGATAAACCTTTAGTAAGCAGAAAAACCAAATGTTTTTTATCACAAATTAAATAAATTTATATTCATTTACATTAGGGACTTAATTTTGTTTGCCTGTGACTTCATCTTTTAACAGCAATTTGGGAAATATACATAGCAGACTTCAATTAGACACACTTTAATAAGTTGCATAATATAATTAATATAATATAATATAATAAGTCAGAGTGTGCACGGCGTGACTACTATTTTGAGACAACCCAAGAGCAAAAAACAGTACACAGAGGTCTTTCAAACAGTGGTTTATCTACAAGTTATATACAGTATATATACATACACGTGCTAAACAAAGCCAGGCAATTAATCTCCTTCCATTCTACAAGGAGAACTACAATACAGATACACACAATAAGATGAGTGATACCCGAGGAGAAAGAGAGGCGCCCTCTAATGGCCTCCTTTATATAGACAGCTTCTTAAAAGGGCAATAACCCTGCTGACTAATCCTCAGTCTTAAAGAGCTGGTCAGCTTTAAATCATCATTACCCTGAAAATATAATAATGGAATGGAATGGAATGGAATGGAATGGAATAGAATAGTGCAGTGCAGTGCAGTGCAGTGAAATGCGATGCGATGCGATGCGATGCGATACAATACAATACAATACAATACAATAATAAAAATATAATATAATAATATTGCCTTTTTAATATTTCACAAAATAGTTCATTCTCCTAAGAAGTGGGGGCTTCCCACAGAAAGAAGTGGGAGAAAAGATTAAAAAGTATTGACTTCCAACTCCCTTTGGTGCAATAGAATAAGGCATTAACATCAAACCTCAACCTTTTACTTTTACATAGTGGTATAAACTAGCCATTTCTATAACAACAAATCTATCTAATTGGTAAAACCCAAAATCAAAGTTTCATTTTTTTCCACCTCAAGCGCAAAGTCCAAAAGCAGTTTCTTAATATTTTGTTAGTCTAGTTTCAATAGAAAACAAACCAAAGCAAGAGTCTTATAGGGTAAAAAAATTTAAAAATGAGTTTTCAGCCCTAATTCCATTGCTTAGAAATCCCCTCAGCAACTCCCTTTCGCAGTACGAGAAATCTTCTGCACAAAAGATAATGTGAAATTTACATTAAGCTCAGAATCCCATGAAACTAAAAGATATCCTTGAAGCCTCATGAACCATCAATTTCCTTGGAACGAACACCTGAGAGTTTCTTAATTGTAAAGAGACATTTATTCCCTAGGAAAAGAGGCCAATAGCTAGTGGAAATGTTATACTCTGGATTTAAATGTGGCCATAAATGACAAGAAAATACCACAATTACATGGCAAGGTATGCACTTCATAAGCTATTTGCCTTGATTTACTTCATGCATCTGCAACTGAGCTCTATAAAAATAAATGATTAATGATGAACCAGATGACTTTATGGCTTTTGTAAAGGACATTATAACCTTTTAAAAAATCTACAGAAATAGCAGCACAGCTAAACGAACTGCATGCCAGATTCAGAACAAAATGAATTAACTCGAGATAATACACCAAAGTTGAAATTCACTGTATGCTGCTTAGATTTTCAACGTTCTGTGCATTAGAAATGTCATAGCCTTAACAATATGCAAGATGGTGATAAAGGTGTTGATATTATGGCTCAACGTTTAAAATAATGTTTAAGTTCTGACTTGAGCTTTTAGCATCCAGAATTTTTGAATCGACAGTAAATAAGTGAATTTAGCAATGTGATTTTAGTTTATGCGCACAGGACACATGCTATATCAACAGTGAGCAATGTTGGACGGGAATCTCAATTCAAATGATTGCAGCAACACATTTAATAACCTCGGTACATTCACTGTACAGGAATTTAGCTGTGGCCTTCAGAAGAAAATGGAAGAGGAGAAATGGTTAGTCATCCCTGGAAAAATAGAAAGCATGGAAGATTCTGAACAGTCTTGCCTTGACCTCGAGGAGCCCTGATGGTGCAGTGGTTAAAGCGCAGTATTGCAGGCTAACTCTGCCCACAGCCTGGAGTTCAATCCTGATAGGGCTTAAGGTTGATTCAGCCTTCCTTTCTTCCTAGGTTGGTACAATGAAGACCCAGAATGTTGGGAGAAATATGTAAATAATGCTTCTACATTGTAAATGACCCAGAGATTGCTGTACAGCACTAATGGGGCAGTATATAACTCTAAATGCTATTGCTGTTGCTATTGACCCTGAAGGTTTTGCGCAGGCTTTCAAGTTTCTGTCCTTTTCTTGAAGTCCTTATGGTGTCCATTTATGGCTTAACTCAAATCACCAGAACTAGCAAGGCTGACCAGGGTCTTCTTGTAATACTGCTTAATAATAAAAATGGAAGGAAACCATTTCCATCCATTAGTACAAAGTAGCAATGAGTTGTGGGTTATTTATGAGCTTTTCCCACTTATCTACAAAAAAAAGTTAAGTTTGAAAAGAGGAGCAAGGCTCTCCCAATGAAGATCCTTCATTCTGAACATAAAGCCAATAATTATTCAGCTGATACACAGTCATTTAGGGGTGCAAACAGGACGTAGGAATGAAACCTGTGGACTACCTGGCGCCCATTACTTTCTACAAAATGTGGCAGAAGTATTTTTCTTTGTGCCTATTTTATTTAGATCTACACTCCATGATATCTAGAAGCCTACTAAACTGGAGAAAGTCTCACAACTGGTAACATGAATACAGAAGAAACGGCAGTGAAGCATGCAAGAACATCAATATTTTGTAAGATCTCTTCATTTCATTCAATATTTTAGTGCAGTTAATGAACTATAATCCTGGACCTTATACTAGGGAATGTTAAATTAAATTCTTTATATGTTGAACATTAAACTAAAACTTCTTGTTATACTGAATGAAAATTTATCTTATGAAAGAAATATGAGTTTAAACCTCATACCATCATCGATTAAATAAGAAATCACATCGTACGTGTCTATGGTACATATATACATGTAATTTAAGACATGGTTGATACTTCTTCTAATTTATAGAAATGGACAATATGTTTCTGAGGAAGATTCTCACTGTCTCTTTGAAGTGATTGTATTTTTTCATTTGGAACCAGGCTAGCTGCTGTGCTGTAATAATAGCTTGAGATTAAAAAGGGGTATTTATTTCATAGATTGATATAGCTGCCCATATCAAATACCTGTATATGATTTTAGGTTGTTTACAATATTAAAATAATAATGGAAATGTTCCAATAAGATCCCTGTTAAGAATATCATATTGGATATTTTATGGCATTCTCCATTTTTATAGTGATGTTGTTTACACTTTACATAATTAGAACCCATATAGTGGAGAAGCGTTAGAAAATGTGCCCAAGGAAAGTTAGAACTATCAGATCATTTCAAAGATTTGGTTTTTTAAAATGGATGTCTCCAAACAGAAGTTAATCTTCAACATTCACTTATTTTCCAGTGAATGTTTCATTTAGGTTAAGGTACAATTCTGTTATGAGTTTTCTTAGGTTAAAGGCAAACTAGGGTGAAAAGGTAGAATTCAATAAAGAGGAACAATCTTCTTTGAAGAGGCACTTCAGTTTGCTTCTCCATTGAGTCATCTTTCATATTCTCTACAAAGCATATTTTACTGGATATTGTCAGACTGGATAAAGATCAGGTAAAAATCTTAAAAAATAAAAAGCTTGAGATTTCATCTGAGGATCATGTAATATACAGTAAGATGTTTTGTCCTACCATATTTTATGAAAAAATATCCTATAAAGTAGCAAGGATAGACTTTCCTATAAAAACAATATTCTGCATGCTTAAGAGCTTGTTCTTCCATCAGTTGCACTCTGAAGTTATACAACTATTCTAATATTTTAAATATTTACTTCAGCTGTTTTTAAACTACGGCCATTCTATAAAATGTCTATCTGTATTTTAGATGGGATTAAAGAGGTGCCTACTTAAACAAGCAACAAACAAACAAAATAAGGACCACACAAATTCCAAGGAGGGAGGGAAGGAGGAAGGAAGGAAGGAAGGAAGGAAGGAAGGAAGGAAGGAAGGAAGGAAGGAAGGAAGGATTTCTTTCTAGAAACTAAAAGAGAAAGAAAAAGAGAAAGGGGGGAGGGTGGGGTGGGGTGGGGTAAAGTTAGAATAATTTATCAGTGGAAAAATTTGCCTCCAGAAATTGTGTGTGCTCCAACACTGGAGGCTTTTAAAAAGAGATTGAATAACCATTTGCTTGAATTGGTATAGGGCAGTGGTCTCAACCTGTGGTTCACAGACTCCTGGGGGGTCCCCAGTGTCATCACAGGGGGTCCACAAAGGCTTGAACAAATGTTACGATTTAAATCTTGAGTTAATTCTTAGGGGTCCGTGGCCATAAAATGTATTTAAAAGGGGGCTGTGGTGAAGAAAAAGTTGAGAACCACTGGTATAGGGTTTCCTGCCTTAGTAGTGGGTTGGACCAGAAGACCTCCAAAGTCCCTTCCAACTCTGTTATTCAGTCATTCTGTTAAAGAGAGTCAACAGATATGAGAGAGAGAAAGAAATTACACTATTGATGTAATCGTTACAAAATAATCTGGTTTATTAATCCTACAAGCGGGGTAAAGCATATTGAAATAAACCAGCTATGGTAATAAAAGGAGATGAGAAGATTTGTAAGTTTCTCAGACCCCCTATTCATAGATTCATATTCACTTTAGAATGCAGAATGAAGGCCAAAAATGATTTTTTTCCAATTTCAGGCAAAAACATTTTCTTGGTCTGGAGTGCTAGGTAATTCAGCTGTCATTTCCAACCAGTGGTCCAACATGGCAGGAACTAATAACCAGCAAAATTTCAGAACCAAAAATGCTGAAAGACTGTTTAGTATGATATGCTTTGGGGGAAGACCAACAATTAATTGGCAATTGTCCAAGTAGCAAAACCAAAAGGGGTGTTGGTCTTACCTGAGACTCCCCTCTCGTTGGGGGGAGACAGCAGCCAGGAATGAGTTGTACTCGTCTGTTCAGTTGAAGGACTGAGGGAGGGAGGAAGCCATTACAGCCGAAAATGGACCTCGCAAGGGCTGTGGGCAGCCCTCCTGAGATCAGTTTTCGCTGTCAGAAGGTTGCAGGACACCACTGCAGCCAAAAACAGAGCTCGAGAGCCCGTTTTCACTGACAGAGCATGTGGGCCACCACAGGCGCCCCCAACATGAGTGACCTAGAGCTGGCCATGCCCACCCTGGCCATGCTCACCCTCAAACACAACCCTGATGCGACCCTCAATGAAATCAAGTTCGACACCCCTGCTGTATATAATAGTAAACATAGAAAGAAATACAAAATGTAGTAGATTTAATTATTCTAGAATAGAATACATGAAAAATAGAAAAGGGTAAATGTACAGAAAAAAATCACATTGTCAAAGCCATTAAAACAACATTCATCCATTCATCCGTCTATGTATCAAAACATCTTGGCTACAGCCAATTTTTTACTAATACTTTTTGCTGTTTTCTATGCATAAAACAATCCGCTCTGTTACAACAGTTTCATAAGTTCTACTTCTTCCATCTCTTCTTACACAGGTAATCCTCGACTTACAACTACAACTGAGCCCAAAATTTCTGTTGTTAAGTGAGACATTTATTAAGTGAGTTTTGGCCTATTTTATGACCTTTCTTGCCACAGCTGTTAAGTGAATTTTTTTTTTTATTTACATTTATACCCCGCCCTTCTCCGAAGACTCAGGGCGGCTTATATTGTATAAGGCAATAGTCTCATCCTATTTGTATATTTATATACAAAGTCAACTTATTGCCCCCCCAACAATCTGGGTCCTCATTTTACCTACCTTATAAAGGATGGAAGGCTGAGTCAACCTTGGGCCTGGTGGGACTCGAGCCTGCAGTAATTGCAGGCAGCTGTGTTTAATAACAGCCTGAGCCACACCACGGCCCTGAAATTAATAAATTAGTAACCTGGTTCTTAAGCAAATCTGGCTTCCCCATTGACTTTGCTTTTCAGAAAGTCATAAAAAGGAATCACATGATCCTTGGGACACAACAATGGTCATAAGTATGAACCAGGGCCATCTGAATTTGGATCACATTATCATGGAAATGCTTCAAAGGTTGTAACTGTGAAAAATGATCATAAGTCACATTTTTAGTGCTATTGTAACTTTGAATGGTCACTAAGTGAACTATTGTAAAGTTGAGGACCAGCTCTACCTTATACCAGTTCTTTAAAATTGTAGGTGAAAGTACATAAGCCCTTCTGTGTTGTATTTCCTCCATCCATTTCATAAGCTTTGCACATCATTTACAGCACTGGTATCAAACTTGATTGTGTCACAGGCTGGATTATGATGGATCGCAAAGGTTTTTGCCTTTGCGGAGCAAGGGTGGGTGTGGCCTGCACTAGAGGCCATGCCCCTATCAGTTCTCAAATGCAAGAGTATGTGCATGTGCTCCGCTCGCACGCACCACCTTCGCACATGCGCAGGGCCTTCCGCACATGTGCAGTGTCAAAAAGAGGACGTGCTGATGTCGAAGTGGGTGGGCGGAGCCTCCCGCAACCACCACTACCAGTTCGCTCGAACCAGATAGAATCGGCTGAATACCACCACTGGCCTGCACGTGATGTATCCAACCCGTGGGCCGCCAGGTTGACACACCTGATTTACAGCTTTTTTTTTTCTTTTATCAAACCATGGTTTGCCATAGGCTGAATGTAAACAAATGCTTCTGATATTCTGATTGCAATATTTTTGTTCTAATCATCCCCTACAGAAGCATTATTTGAGAAAAACAGCTCAGAAACGTGCCTCAGACATCATCTTATTCATGTGGAATCTTAGCAGCCAGAGCTGACATTCATTAGAGATTCACAATTTTACTCAGATGTTGTTATCATCCATCATAACTTGACTTCAGATCCCCAAGGGGACTACTAACACAGTTTTCAGAGACCAAATATACTTTACAGAAAATGAAAAACGCTTGTGCTACCACATTTCATTTTAAAACATATCTGATTCTTGCCAGAATAACAACCAGCATCTTGTACACCATGTTAAATCTAAAAACTCTTTACTCAGGACCAGTGTGTAAAATTTTCCCCAGTGGAGGGAGAAAAAAGTAGAATGCCAAATATTGGTTCAATTTTTCTCCAAGCCATTCTTACGCAGGTTCATCGGGAAAATGATTTCATTCAGTTTCTGAAGGAGAAGAAAATGTTGGTGAACTTTTTGTGGATTGAATTTTTCATTCTTATACAGGTAGTCCACAGGTATGACCACAATTGAGCCCAAAATTTCTACTGCTAAGACATTTGTTAAGTTAGTTTTGCCCCATTTTACGACCTTTCTTGCCACAGTTGTTAAGTGAATCACCTCAGGTTTTAAGTTAGTAACACAGCTGTTAAGTGAATTGGGCTTCCCCATTGACTTGGCTTGTCAGATAGTCGCGAATGATGATCACATGACCCAAAGCACACTGCAACTATCGTAAATATGAGTCGGTTGCCAAGCATCTGAATTTTTATCACATGACCCTGGAGATGCTGCAAGGGTTGTAAGTGTGAAAAATGGTCATAAGTCACTTTTTTCAGTGCTGTTGTAACTTAAGACTGACATTAAATGAACTGTTGTAAGTCAAGGACTACCTGTACATAGCTTAGTTATTAATTAGCCAATGGCCATGTAAGAGCCATTCATACAACCATAGTAGGAGTCTGCAGCATCGTGTTTTATACTTATTGTGAAAAATAGCATGGAAATTTTTGTTGAACATCTTCCCTTAAGATTTAGTTGGGGAATGGAAGCCTGGGGAATAGTTGTGCATTAAATACTAAGACATGGGTACATGATCATTTGCACATACTTTACTCCTTATAATAAAGATCTAAATGTGTGACATTTTAAAAATGAAATATTTTAGAGCCTTGGTGGGAAAGTGTTTAGAATGCAGTATTGCAAGCTAATTCTGCCCATTGCCAGAGGTTCGATCCTGATCGGCTCAAGGTTGACTCAGTCTTCCATGCTTTCGAGGTGGGTAAAATGAGGACCCAAGTTGTTTCAGACAATATGCTGACTCTGTAAACCACTTAGAGAGGGCTATAAAGCACTGTGAAGCGATATATAAATCTATGTGCTATTGCTATCTCCCATTTTTTTTTAAAAAAAAACCTGAAAACAATTCTTTTAGAAATAGCAAACTTTGCTTCAAGCTTACGTTTAATCATACACTCTTATGGCAGTGTTAATTATGTGAATAAACATCCCAAGAGTGTTTGACAAATTATCTAATAATCCACATCCTGCCATAAACAAGTTTTCTCTGTTAAAAAATTTTTTTCCTCCCAGGATTATTCATCTGATTGATAACTGATAAAATACTTGTGATAGTCCATCCTGGGCTTACAAAGAAACAAAAACCCTTGCCAAGTTCAGACTGCTTTGAACTATTACTTAGAAACTCATTTCCACTTAGTAGAGTATTAGTATTTTTTAAATAAGCACTTTCTCACTGAAGTATCTGCTGATTGATTGAAAGGGAACTAGCAAGGTGACAGCTGTGAATATACAAATGCATATTGATTATGCAAAAGGGATGTGATGCAGTAGTAGGATTCTACCGGTTCTACCCAGTTCGAGAGAACCTGTAGCAGCGGGATGCTCCGCCCACCCGCCTGAACGTCATCACAGACGCTCTACGCATATGCGGAGGTGGCGCGCGCGAGCACACACTCACACTTGCGAAGCGGTAGCGAAGGTAAGTGAACACCACTACTGACGTGATGCTGTTTACAAAATCTAGCTAGTCCAAGAACTAAAGTTCTGTTACATGATCCCTTTAATTAAAACTGGTTTTTAAATGAAATAACATTTCATTTCAGTGAGTTCACAATAACTTATCTTGCAGCCTCTGCATTATAACATTGGAATAAAATGTATCTGCTCTAAAGTTGAACATTCTGGGCAGTTTACAACCTTGTATTTGCAGCATGATGACATAAACTATAATTAAACACTGTATAATTACAGAAGAAGTTATGAACTGTAACTGTATTGTATTTCATTGTAGAATCTGGCATCAGAGTAGAGTCTGAAGCACTTCTACAGCCCTTTCACTCTCTCTCTCCCCTTCCTGTCCCAATCAGGATATTAAAGAACGATTCTCTCATACGGTTTTCATGGAGAATTGGACAGGAGCACCTCTTTCCAAGCTGTAGCACCACTGCAAATATTTCAGTATATGTCATTCAGTTCTGTCATGGTCAAAAATACAGGTAGCCCTTGAGTTATGACCAAAATTGAGACCCAAAATTTATGCTCTTAAGTGAGACATTTGTTAAATGAGTTTTGCCCTGTTTTATGACCTTTCTTGACACAGTTGTTAAATGAATCATTGCAGCTGTTAAGTTAGTGACATGGTAGTTCAATGTATCTGACTTCCTCATTGACTCTGCTTGTCAGGAGGTTGATCACATGAACCCAGCACACCGCAACCATCATAAATATGAACCGGTTGCCAAGGGCCTGAATTCTGATTGCGTGACCAATGAGGATGCTGCAAACGATCACAAGTGTGAAAAATGGTCATGTCACTTTTCTCAGTGCGGTTGTAACTTTGAATGGCCACTAAACAAACTGTTGTAAGTCGAGGACTACCTATAACAGTAGCGTGGAGAGAAAAGATTAATTTACTCGGTTTAAATGTATTCTTTTCAAAATCATAATATGCACCAAGGAAACCAAAACCCAGCAAACATTGTTTATTTATTTATCAATCCAATCGATATGGCTCCCATCTACCTGAGAAATTCAGGGGAGTGAACAAAAATTGCTACTGATTATTGAAAAGGTTTTATGGGAATGTTCTGCTGTTTGAACAAAAGTCAAGATAATACTTCCTAATCTGAATTACTGAAGAGAGAGTGGAACTATCTCTGAGGAAAAACATACTTCATCTCACCTGAGTTAAACTGTCCAACTAGGAGCACTGGGAACAACTGGCCCTAAGTGAGAATTATAACCAGCAATTTCTCTGAAAGACTCTACCTCTTACAATGATGAAATTCCAGTTTTTCTGGAATACCATGGGCCTTGTTAAATCATAACTCCAAGCTTTCTTCCACAGCTGTCCATTCTGGGAATTAAACATTATCTGGAAGCCATTGGTTTCCTACTTCTTTAGGGGTATTTATCTTGGCCACTTTACTCCAAACTAGGGCATATAAAACCTTTGCCAGACCTATACTCAATTACTGTTCACCTGCCTGGAACCCGCAGTGTATTTCAGACATCATTAAATTAGAGAGGGGCCAGAGATATTTTACTAGGAGAGTTCACAAATCTTCTGCTCGAAATAAAATTCCCTATACCACCAGGCTTGAAATCGTAGGTCTAGAAAGCCTCGAACTACATCGTCTATGTTTCGACCTATGCTTAGTTCATAAGATTATTTACCAAAATGTTCTACCTGTAAATGAATACTTTAATTTCAACCATAATAATACAAGGACATCAATAGATTTAAACTCAATGTAATTCGCTGTAATCTAAATTGTAGGAAATACGACTTTTGCAATAGAGTAGTAAATATCTGGAACAATCTACCTGATCCTGTTGTTAGTCTCTCGAAACCCCATACCTTTTACCATAAACTGTTTACCGTGGACATTTCATGTTTCTTAAGAGGTCCCTAATGCAGCGTGCATAAGCACATCAGCATGCCTACCATCTCTGTCCTACTGTTCCCAATTATATGTAATCCTATGTGTTTATGGCTATGTTTTGCCAATTTATATCCTTTTTTTGTGTGTGTCAAAAATTTTTCATGTGTCCTTGTCTGTGTCTGCTCTGTTACTTGTTTTCTTGCATTTGTTGACAAATAAAATAAATAAATATTTTCGGACCGCTACCCACCACCGCAGGGAGACGGAACCAATGCGTTGGTTCCGTCCCAGGCGCCTGATGGACTCGGAGAGGTTCCTGATGGAGCTTGGGCCGTTTCCTGAGGACCTGGCCCACGGCACGGCTGAAGAGCTAGTCGCGGCCTGGGAACGGGCCGCAGCTGGAGCTTTGGACCGTGTCGTGCCCTTGCGGCCTCTGACCCGGCGTAGATCTCGGCCGGCCCCTTGGTTCTCCGAGGGGCTGAGGGAGATGAAACGCCGGAGAAGACACCTAGAGAGTTTTTGGAGGTCCAGCCGTTCCGAAGCTGACCGAACACTAGTTAGATCTTATTCTAGGACCTACCTAGTGGCAATGAGGGAGGCGAAGCGTTCCTACGCTTCCACCCTCATTGCGTTGGCAGATAACCGCCTGGCCGCCCTGTTTCGGGTGACCCGCTCCCTCCTGCATCAGGAGGTGCGGGATGACCTGTTGCAGGGACGTGCCGAGGAGTTTAGTGGTTATCTATACGACAAAATCGTTCAGCTTCGGGATGGCTTGGACCGAAATTGGGATGATCCAGGTGAGAGGGCGGAGTCGCGTCTTGTGGAGATTGTTTGGGATGAGTTTGATCCTGTGACTCTCGAAGACGTGGACAGGTTGCTGGGGAGGCTGCACACTACGACATGTTTACTGGACCCGTGCCCTTCCTGGTTGGTGCTGGCCTCCCAGGAAGTGACACGAGGCTGGCTCCAGGGGATTACCAACGCTTCTTTGTTGGAGGGAGTTTTCCCTGCCACCTTGAAGGAGGCGGTGGTGAGACCCCTCCTCAAGAAGCCTTCCCTGGACCCAGCTATTTTAGGTAACTATTGTCCGGTCTCCAACCTTCGCTTTATTGCGAAGGTTATAGAGAGTGCTGTGGCACGGCAGCTACCCCAGTACCTGGATGAAGCTGTCTATCTGGACCCGTTCCAGTCCGGCTTCCGACCCGGATATAGCACGGAGACAGCTTTGGTCGCGTTGGTGGATGATCTCTGGAGGGCCAGAGACAGGGGTCATTCCTCTGCCCTGGTCCTATTAGATCTCTCAGCGGCTTTTGATACCATCGACCATGGTATCCTGCTGCGCCGGTTGGGGGGATTGGGAGTGGGAGGCACCGTTTATCGGTGGTTCTCCTCCTATCTCTCCGACCGGTTGCAGACGGTGTTGACAGGGGGGCAGAGGTCGACCGTGAGGCACCTTACCTGTGGGGTGCCACAGGGGTCGATTCTCTCGCCCCTCCTGTTCAACATCTATATGAAGCCGTTGGGCGAGATCATCAGTGGCTTCGGGGTGAGATATCAGCTGTACGCTGATGATACTCAGCTGTACTTTTCCACCCCGGGCCACCCCAACGAAGCTGTCGAAGTGCTGTCCCGGTGTTTGGAAGCCGTATGGGTCTGGAGGGGGAGGAACAGGCTCAAGCTCAATCCCTCCAAGACAGAGTGGCTGTGAATGCCGGCACCCCGATACAGTCAGCTGCAGCCGCAGCTGTCTGTTGGGGGTGAGTTATTGGCCCCAAAGGAGGGAGTGCGCAACTTGGGTGTTCTCCTGGATGCACGGCTGTCGTTTGAAGACCATTTGGCGGCCGTCTCCAGGAGAGCCTTTCACCAGGTTCGCCAGTTGCGCCCCTTCCTTGATCGGGATGCCCTATGCACAGTCACTCATGCTCTCGTTACCTCTCGCCTGGATTATTGCAATGCTCTCTACATGGGGCTCCCCTTGAGATGCACCCGGAGGCTTCAGTTGGTCCAGAATGCAGCTGCGCGGGTGATAGAGGGAGTCTCACGTAGCTCCCATGTAACACCTCTCCTGCGCAGACTGCACTGGCTTCCTGTTGCCTTTCGGGTGCATTTCAAGGTTCTGGTTACCACCTTTAAAGCGCTCCATGGCTTGGGGCCTGGGTACTTATGGGACCGCCTGCTGTTACCTTATGTCTCCCACCGACCCGTACGCTCACACAGAGAGGGACTTCTCAGGGTGCCGTCCGCCAGGCAGTGTCGGCTGGCGGCCCCCAGGGGAAGATCCTTCTCTGTGGGGGCTCCTACTCTTTGGAATGAACTTCCCCCTGGTTTACGCCAAATACCTGACCTTTGGACCTTTCGTCGCGAACTGAAAACATATTTGTTTGTTCGCGCAGGACTTTCTTAAATTATCTAGATTTCGAATTTTAAATTTTATTTAAGTTTTAAACTGGGGTTTTTAGATTTTTAACCATTTTAATTTTAAATTTTATTTAAGTTTTAAACTGGGGTTTTTAGATTTTTAACCATTTTAATTTTCGGCCAAATTGTATAATAAGTTTTTTAATTTACTTTTAATTGTACATTGTTTCTTTTTTATCTTGGCTGTACTCCGCCCTGAGTCCTTCGGGAGAAGGGCGGTCTATAAATCTAATAAAATAAATAAATAAAAATAAAAATAAATAAATAAATAAATAAATAAAATAATTTTAGACTATCACAGTATGGATGAAAAAAGATGCAGAACTTTTCAACTATAACAACTGCAGCTCATATTCTCTGGACTTCCCTGATTTAAGTCGAGGAGAAGGGGAAACAAAATTAGGGTTGGCCCCAGCTGCTGTATAAAACTCTTCTAGAAACAGTGACTGGTATAAATTTAAAGCCTCACTCTTGTGACTATTAAAGCAATTTACTCCCAAATACAATCCTGGGCATCTCCAGAGAGAACCCCAAAATCTGGTTGAAATCTCTGTGGATTTTGGGGCTTCTTGATCCTAATGAGTTGTTCCAAATCAGCACCAGAAGTACTGGATGAACCACAATAAAAAGACAGCTAGACAAAGATCCTCCACCCGTATTTGTTATATTTGTCTTGTCAGTAGAGGTAGAGTTTGGAAATGTAGTGACATCTATCTCTCAGGAGAAAGAATGTTGTTAGAGGAGGTACAGTACTTAGGAAGGAGGTCTGAGGCTTAGTTAAAAAGTATTTTCTTCCTTTTTTAAAAAATCCACTTAGAAGTAAAAGCTACTCCATCTAACAAGAAACAAGGAAGAGGCTAATGTCATCGTATGCTTTCAAAGTATGCCCCTTTCCACTGCCAATCTCCCTTCCCAAACTATATCTTTGGAATACACCATCTTATCACATTGCATCATTCTTAGTGACATTCTGGTCTCATGCTGAAGGCATTTGGCTGTGCTTCCTAGCTGCCTAAGTAGCTTTTACAGTATTTTTTTAAGGGGAGTGGGGAAGAGATTTGGACTATTACTCTAAACTTTAATGGCTATTTTTGTATTTTTTATTCCCACCTATCAGAAGAAGAAAAAATAGAATGGATGTAAAGAGATATGGGAGACACAGGACATCAGAAATAATGAATGGGATATTTAAAAAAAAAAAAAGACATTTGACTATTTTAAGAAAATATAATTGCTAAACACGATTTGTTTCAAATTCTTTGTGCTGTGAAACTTACTTCATTTTTAAGTAACCTGTCTTCAAATATCTATGAGTTGGTTTCAATGGAATAATTGTGTTTATTATTCTTACTCATAACCTGAGGCCTTCACCAATCATTAAGAGTTATAATTTTACAACTACGCACTACATTTTTCTCTTTTTTATCCACTTTTAAATAGACCATTAAAGTATTAATAATTTCAAAATCATGGCATAGGTGTTTCATTGCTGTTGCTCATAGCCATTTCTTAATCAACATCATAGATAAATATCAATTATGAAATTCAGAGGAGAATGCTGTTGCCCATATAATTTTTTCCTGCTGCATAACATTTATTCAACCTTTACAAAAAGAGGAGAGGGGGAGGAGGAAGATAGTAGCATGTACTAACAGCAAGAAATTATAGTAAAAACACTGACGGGTTGTTGTTTTTTTGGACTTAGATTTCAACGCCATACAATTTGGGGACAGACAAAACTCAAAGACCGTCAGTAGGTTTGGTGTTGACTTGAATAATGTCTCTGTGGAAGGAGGCAAAGAGAAATATTGCTGTGTTTGTATCAGTGGTGAAATCCAATTTTTTTTTACTACCGGTTCTGTGGACGTGGCTTGGTGGGCATGGCAGGGAAAGGATGCTGCAAAATCCCTATTCCCTACTCACTCTGGGGCAAGACAGAGGTGGTATTTGCCAGTTCTCCGAACTACTCAAAATTTCCACTACCGGTTCTCCAGAACCTGTCAGAACCTGCTGGATTTCACCCCTGGTTCATATAAATGTTGGGAAGAACATCTTGAGTAGAAGCCACTTCTCCCCAAGCACATAATAAGATATATACACTTATAAATGTCCTGGAAGGAAAGATGAAGTGTCAATCAAGATCCCATTATCATGGGAAAAATACTCACTATAAATAAGGGACCAATCACTATAAATAAGGAACCAAAGAAAAGCATTTTGTGATAGATGCAACAGCAAGTATATTTTACTGGCATGCATGTCCTGTTTCAGGTTTCAAACACACACAGTTGCTTGGTGATGATAAGTGACTCACTCAAGGCTGAGCAGACAAGAAAAGGAACATAAATCAGTCTCTGAAGATAAAGATGAGTGGTTTCACTTTCCATAGGGCATACAGAAGAATGGTCAAGATTCAGTCCAAAGTTCAGAGAGCCAAGCAAGTTTCATCAGCCTGTCAAGGATCAAAGTTTCAGGTTTCTTATAGGAGCAGAAGAGACAGGAATGACAGAACAGAAAAACAGAGAGATGTTTCCAGCAAGAAAACATGGGTCAGGACTGTTTCTTAAATCAGGCTACAGCCAGAGGTCTTTAATTAGGGAATGGCATGCTTTTGCTTGGCAAGGAGCCTCATTGAATATATTTGCTCTGTTCTCTGCTCTATGCACTAAGACTTATTATTTGACTGATTCACCTATTCTGATGCAGCAGCTTCTTCACATTTAGAATTCTCTGAATCCTGGGCCATGACAATCCACAACTACAATTTTTATTTTTATTTTTATTTTATTTATTTATTTTGTCACAACAGTATATATAAGCATAAGCATGAAAATAACTATATAATATATAAGCATATATATAAGAATAAGTATGTAATAACTATATTAATTGGATACAATTAATAACAAGGAAACAATAGGACAGGAACGGTAGGCACGCCCCTTACAGACCTCTTAGGAATGGGGTGAGGTCAATAGTAGACAGTTTTTGGTTAAAGCTTTGGGGATTTTGAGAAGAGACCACAAGTCAGGTAGTGTGTTCCAAGTATTAATAACTCTGTTACAGAAGTCATATTTTCTGCAATCAAGATTGAAGCGGTTAACATTAAGCTTAAATGTTTGCTCTTGTATTGTTGTGATTGAAACTGAAGCAGTCTTCAACAGGAAGGACATTGCAATAGATGAATCTATGAGTTAAACTCAGGTCCTGTCGAAGGTGGCGGAGTTCTAAGTTTTCTAAACCCAAGATTTCAAGTCTCATGGCATAAGGTATTTTGTTATATTCAGAGGAGTGGAGAACTCTTCTTGTAAAATATTTCTGGACACGTTCAATTGTATTGATGTCAGAAATGTGGTATATGTTCCAGACAGTCGAGCTGTATTCAAGAATTGGTCTAGCAAATGTTTTATATGCTCTGGTTAGTAGTGTAGTGTTTCTGGAGAAAAAGCTACGTAAGATTAGGATTACAACTCTTAAAGCCGTTTTTGTGATGTACTTGCAGTGGGCTTTAGCAGTTAGATCATTGGATATGAAAACTCCAAGGTCTTTAACAGGGTGGGGGTCCCCTGTAAGGTAATGTCCATCGAGTTTGTATTTAGTATTTAGATTCTTTTTTCCAATGTGTAAGACAGAACATTTGCTGGTTGAGATTTGGAATTGCCAAGTTTTTGACCATTCTGACACAAAGTCAAGGTCTTTTTGAAGGGTAGCTGTATTGTTGGTAGTGTTAAATAGTTTGACATCGTCAGCAAAGAGAACACAATTACTTTTAATATGGTCACAGAGATCATTAATGTATAATATGAAGAGTGTTGGTCCAAGAACACTGCCTTGGGGAACGCCGCTATTGACAGGAACAGGATTTGATAGGGCACTGCCTATTTTGACCACTTCTTGTCTGTTTGACAGGAACGCTGTTATCTAATTGTGGAGGGGTCCTGAGATGCCGTAGGATTTTAGTTTTAGGAGAAGTTTATCATGTACTACTGAGTCAAAAGCTTTATAGAAGTCTATGTAAATTGCATCTATTGCTTTGGCCTGATCAAGATTTGTAGTCCATATGTTTTTGCAGTGAAGAAGTTGTAAGTTACATGATAATTTTTTTCTGAAACCAAATTGTTTATTAGAGAGTAGATTGTTTGCTTCTAGGTGGAGGATAATGGATTGGT
This sequence comes from Ahaetulla prasina, assembly GCF_028640845.1. Lineage (NCBI taxonomy): Eukaryota > Metazoa > Chordata > Lepidosauria > Squamata > Colubridae > Ahaetulla > Ahaetulla prasina. Next base: position 214,056,052 of record NC_080540.1, on the reverse strand, counting down.
TGATGATAGATTCCATAACTTTACAGGTGACACAGCATAGAGAGATTAGTCTGTAATTTTCAACTAAGCTGGGGTCTCCTTTTTTGAAGACAGGGATGACCGTGGCTAGTGACCAAAGTTTGAGAAGGGAACTGGTCATGAAGGCTTTTCCAAAGATTATGATGATTATAAATTCCAAAGATTTATAATTTAAATTAAATTTAAATTAAATTTAAATTAAATTTAAATTAAATTTAAATTAAATTATATAAATTTATATAATTTTATATAATTTATAATTTAAAGATTTAAAATGATGATTATAATTCCAAAGATTACAATGATCACTGGGCTTCTGTCTTGGATGCAAACAAGCCCTGAACTAAGTGAGATTATGTACTACATACTCCTAAGAACTGCTACAGAGGAAAGATAAAGAAAGCAATGCAAATCATGCTGTGAATATTACAGTCAGTATTGGGGGGTCTTGGAAAAGAGGGTGGGATGGTTCTATGTCTACAGAAATCAGAACTGTGCAGGCAATAGGTTTCCCTGTCACACTCTATGGAAATGAAAACTGTACTTTGAAGAAGCAGGATAGAAAGATTATTGACTCTTGGTATTGGAGAAGACATTATTGAGAATACAACAGAGAACAATGGAAAGAAACAACTGGTTTGTTCAAACAATTCAATCCAGATTTTTTTTCACTTGAGGCACAAATGACCAGGATTATATTACAATATTTTGGACACATTATTTGAAGACCTAGTTCTCTGCAACAAAAACCTATAATGCTGGAAAAGGTGGAAGGAAAGAGCAGAAAAGGGTGACCATTAACAGGGTGGATAAAATTTACTACAATGGCAATGGGTATACCACTGGAAGACCTGAAGGAGCAGGCTGAGGAAGATCTGTCCATGTGATTGCTAAGAGTTCATACTGTCATGATGACACATAACCAAATTAAATCAATCACCATCAATCTAGAATCTCAGAGTATCTACAAAGATCCCAAGGAGGCTTTTAATATATAGAGAGATTTTTTATACTCTTCTTTTCAATGAGCCAGTTTTGCCCAAAAACAGTATCTTTCCTCTCAGTCACCAAGTATTACTCATGGAAAAGATTTGCAGCCATTAAAATTAATAATGAAAGACTGTCCATGTAATAAGCTTTTATTTCCTTGGGATATCCACGTAAGTCATAAAATTGAAGAATAAGACAATCATTCTATTTTTGTGGGCCATTTCATGGTGTCTCAGGATTACAGAAATCCCTTCTTTTCCATTTATAGTCATTATGATAGTGCCAAATCAATAAAACTATAGTTGCATCCATGGTAAGGGACAGAAATTCAAAGGAAACCCACAGATTTAGGAGTGAAGTTTGTCTGTTAAGTGCTGGATGAGTATACTCATTGATATGAATCTTGGTATAACACAAGACCTTAATATTGATCAAAGTTTAGAAGTATTGATGTAATCTGACCCTCTTAAGGTCGGGGAACACAAATTGCCTACTTAGTTGCAAAGTATCTGACAAATTTTTTTGTAACTGGAAATCAGGAAAAAATAAAGGGTCTTGAAAAATTATCAGTGGATTTCTTAAGATCAATAAATCTTGAGCTTCCCTTAAGGACAGCTAAAATATTGCTGCAATCTAGAACTCAGAGTCCCTGAAGGCCCGATCCACATTCTACATTCTTCTATATTCCCAAGGACAAGGATCAGGACTTTTTTCAGTACATCAATCTTCTGTGAATTTGGATTTCAATGATAAAGAAGCCATTGTACAAAGTATTTTACAAAGACAGAATCTTTGAAGACTGCTTTGCTAAAAAATGACAATATCATCTCCCAGTATCCTTATTAAAAGAGTTTCTGTTGGAGAAAAACTCACAATTCAGCTTTGTTCCAAAATCCATTAATCACCTTAACCCAGCAGCTATACAGAGGATTTTGACAGGATATCATTTTAAGTAATATTTATTTGCATGCTGATATTATCAAAAGTTATTCACACTGGGAAGGTCTGCGTGTATTCATTTTCCCATTTCACTTTCTTCAGATGTAAGTTACTATGCCATGAGGCAAAAATAACCTGAAATCAGCCACTTTTTTGTGGGTACTCATCCATGCCATAATGAGAAAGCTGAAACAAGGTCTGTCTTCATGAGTCAACAAGCTTTGGGGGTAAAGGTATAAATAATAATTTACAGTTGGATAACCTCAAGCATGGATAAATTAAAACTCTGATTAGTAAAGAATTTGTTTGGTGAGTAAGAAAATTGCTAACGATAAAAATAAACAGTTGAAACACCATCAAAGGCACACCTGTGATATGATACACTGTTGGAATTATTCACCGGAGGCAAGCTGAAATACAGAATTTGGACCAAAAAATAAGAAAAATCATGATTCCCCCCTATGCATTACATCCCTGCAGTGATGTGGTATATTATAACTGCCCCATAGAAATGGAGATAGAGGTTTTCTTCAAATCAAACAAACTATGTAAGAAGAAAAGTGTGATTATGTAAAAGACAACCAAGAATAAGGACTAATGCAAGTTAAAAATTGAGACTTACTGAATGTACAGGAAATAAATTATGAATTTTAATTTAATAAAAACACAAACAGTAATCTGACAAAGAAAGCATCACATGGCCAATTTCTACTAAAAAATTAGGGAAAAGTGGATAAAGATAAAAATCAGCTTACAATTGGAACTTTAAAAAAAGAAAATGAAGGTGTGATTTTGACTGTGCAAGAGCAATCTTTTTGAACCAATGAAATCAGGGCCAGAACTGGGGGAAAAAAGTCATCAAATGATTCAAGAATCAAATGTGCCAAGAAGCAGAAGAAACTTGTGCAAGAAAAAAAGTACAAATTGACTATGAACAATAGCATAACACAGCCACCAAAATGAGTCACTTGAGCATCTGTAAAAATAATCATATGCTCTAATGAAAAATTGATAGGAACATATAGTTGAAAAAGTAATCAAAAATGAGCTGGTTAAAATATTGTGGGATTTCTGAATACAAACTGATAAAATTTTGGCTCATAACACAACAGATGTAACTGTGTTTGAAAAAAAGATAATGTGGATAATTGATGTGGAAACACCAGGGGATAGTAGAATATAAGACAAAGAATTCACAAAATATCTGAAAACTGAAGTTGAAAAATCATAGCACAAACTAGCCATTGATATCCCAGTGGTTATTGGCACACTGGATGCCATAACCACAAATAAACTTGGATGCCACTTAGAAAACCTGTGCATTGACAAAATTTTCACCTGTTAATTATAAAATGGCATCAATCCTGCAGCCACCTCCAGTGTGGAGCCCCCCTTAAACTTTACCTAAAATCATTATGTAATCATTATTTTAAAAGCATTAAAAACTACAATAGCAGAATTAAATCAGCAAAAGAAAATAATGGATGGAGGTGTCAATGACTGATGAACCCAACCAAAGCAGGTGTTGTGGTCCGCCAGCAGCCTGCGGAGCTGGCAGCAGAGTCTGACAGTGAGGAGGCTGGACAATCCAATCTTTTAATGCACAACTTTATTGAGTACGTCATATCAGCAGATGAGGGCAAAACCAGATCTAACCATTACTTGCACAAACCCATACAGTTAAAGTTCAGGTCTTCCCTTCCCCCCTATTAGACCAGGTCACATTGTTCAATGGAGACTTCTGGTATTATTGGGAGAAAGTCTTTTTTGGCTGTGGTTAACACGTGGTAAAACGTCCTTGGTTCCCATGGCTGGCATCTTGATGTCTGGCGCTTAAGTTCTATCCCCCTTTCTCTCCTCCCATAGTTCATTGGCAAGCTGAGAAGCAATAATAGTTGCAACAGAAGGAGTGTTGTCTCACCTGAACAGCTCTTCTCAGTGGCTATGGAATAGGCCAGGAACGGGGTATTGCTACAGTTGGATCTGCCCAGAGACTGAGTCGTAGAATTCGACTGAGCATGAGTTGGGGAATAGGCCAGCCCCACCCTAGAGCCGGCGTGTACTAATTTCTGCATAAGCCTTTCTTTCAGACTCAATATCACCAAAAAACTGGAGAGAGAGAGGGGGGGGCAAAGGGGTGTGCCTAAGAATTCTACTACTCAGTCTCTGGGCAGATCCGACTGTAACAATACCTCATTTCAATAATGAATCCACCTCATGAGTTCACCCATTCTCTGGGATCCCTGGTCCCAGAGGGCATAACCAGCTCTTGAGGGATCTTCAAAGCTTAGGAATTATGAGGGAGCTGTAGACTTATCTTCAGGGGGGAGAAGATTCTACAATGTAGGCACCACAGCAGAAAAGGCCCATCTGAGTCTACCAAATGTAGCTCCCTAGATTAAAGGTTCCCAACCCTCGAGTCACAGCCAATACACAGCCACAGCCCATTAGGAACTGGGCTGCATAAGTGGCAGAATACATGACCACATGAAGCTCCATTTACGCAAGCAGTGGGTACATGCGTGTTTCCCTTCTCTCCCCCACTGCCGCTGCTGGTCCGCAGAGCCATGACTGTTGGGGACCACTGCCCCACGATGACAGAACGTGTAACATACACATTATTTGGCTTCTGGTGTGACTGTCACATGAAACAAGGTAAAAGCAGTCCCTCAAAAAACAGTTGCATGTGATATAGGGCTTTAAAGGTCAAGAACAGCATCTTGAATTGGACCCACAAGCAAACTGACCATCAATGCATTTTGTACAGAATAAGTATAACATGCGCTCTACTGAACACACACATAACTGCTTGCACAGCTGCACTTTGCATCAGCTGAAATTTCCAGATACTCTTCAGGAGCAGCTCCATGTAGAACACATTGCAGTAGCCCCAATAGGGATGTGACCAGCGCATGAGTGACTGTGACCAGAGCCCCGTTCTCCAGGAATTCTGAAGAATGCAGTTTTATTTTATTTTTATTTATTTGTCACAACAGTATATATAAGCATAAGCATGAAATGACTATACGATATATAAGCATAAATATAATCATAAGTATGTAATAACTATACGATATATAAGCATAAATATAATCATAAGTATGTAATAACTATACGAAATTGGATACAATCAAAGGGAACATTAGGACAGGAACGGTAGGCATGTTTGTGCTCTTATGCATGCCCCTTACAGACCTCTTAGAAATGGGGCGAGGTCAATAGTAGACAGTTTTTGGTTAAAGCTTTGGGGATTTTGGGAAGAGACAACAGAGTTTGGTAGTGCATTCCAGGCATTAACAACTCCGTTACTGAAGTTACATTTTCTGCAATCAAGATTGGAGCAGTTCACATTAAGCTTAAATCTACTGTGTGCTCGTGTATTATTGCGATTGAAGCTGAAGTAGTCTTCAACAGGAAGGACATTTTAACAGATGATTCTATGAATTAAACTCAGGTCATGTTGAAGGCGGCGGAGTTCTAAATTTTCTAAACCCAGGATTTCAAGTCTGGTGGCATAAGGTATTTTGTTGTAATCAGAGGAGTGGAGAACCCTTGTAAAATATTTCTGGACAAACTCAATTGTATTAATGTCCAAAATGAGGTATGGTTTCCAGCCAGGCGAGCTGTATTCAAGAATTGGTCTAGCAAATGTTTTTATATGCTCTGGTTAGTAGTGTTGCACAGAAAGTTGCACAGAAGCCTCCTAATCACAATTGCTATCTGCTCCTCGACCAGGAGTTGCGAGTCCAGGATTCCCAAATTGAGCAAACGGTCCATTCAGGTAGGTACCAAGATATGAAAATAATAATTTACCTCTGCTATCCTAGCAATTAGGGCAGACCAGAACAAAAAAAAGTGGCTGCTGTTTTGATTTGGAATCATGTACTACTGTATTTTATTTACTTATTTAAAATATTTTATTTACCTATTTTATTTACCACCATATTATATTTCATTTCAGCTATAAAAAAATATTATTGGCGACATAAATTACCTTCTATGTCCAAAAGAAAAAAAAAATCAAATGGGATAATTTGACCAGTGGTACTTCTTAAATCTCAATGTATTGAAGTTAATGCTTACCCCTCTTTAACCAATAAAGATAAAGATATATTTTCCTTCCTCTTCCCATTACTGAAATCTTAATACTCCCACATAAACCAATAGAACAAAGTCAGCATTCAGTTGCGCTTCTGTATGCTATATACTTCACCATCTGGATCGCTTGAGAGTATGTTTACTCTAAAAGCAACAAGAGAGAAAAAGGATCATGTAACTCCCAAAGCTTTTGTTTTCTTGTCAGTCTGGCTCATTTGTAAAATGTTCTATCATTTCAATTATACTGTCAGATAATGTACATGAGGAAAAGATGAAGTCCTAACAGCTGTTGCTCAGAGCAATAAATCATTTTAAGAAGCCCTTATGTGCAATTATAACTTCATATTGTTTTAATGCTATTCGTCTCTTAGTCATGGATTCCTATTGTTCCAGTCAGATATTGTGGAGACCCAGGTGCTAAGCTACAAGCCCATCTGGACAATTATCTTCCCAATCTCTGTTATCAGTCACTCATTTCCTTTACTCTTCTTCTCTCCTTCCAAATAAATAAATCTGGAAAGAAATCTTTTAAAGTTGAAATCTTTTGAAGTTGACTGAAGTTACAGTTTTTGTAACTGTACATAGGTGTGCATTTGTTTGCGTATATACCTATGCACATATTTCATTCTTCAACACAAAGTATTTGCATACCTGTGCACATATGTATGACTCAATGGTGGGTTTCAAAATTTTACTACCGGTTCTGTGGGCGTGGCTTGGTGGGTGTGGCTTGGTGGGCGTGGCAGGGGAAGGATACTGTAAAATCTCCATTCCCTCCCCACTCCAGGGGAAGGTTACTGCAAAATCCCCATTTCCTCCCAATCAGCTGGGACTTGGGAGGCAGAGAATAGACGGGGCGGGGCCAGTCAGAATTTCTGCTACCGGCTCTCCAGAACTAGTCAGAATCTGCTGAAGCCCACCTCTGGTATGACTGTTTGCACTGGCTATCTCATTATTTGGTCTACTTAAAGAAACCAGGTTTTAAATAATAATAGTTATTATATTATTCTATAATAAGCTCTACCAACATTTACATAGAATAAGAAAAAAATATTAATTTTGGCTCAGCTCACCAGCTTTCCAGGGTAACATTGCAAGGGTATATGTTAATAATCATGCCCTGTTATTTTAAACTTACAGTGAAATAAACACTCCTTTACACATAATATTAATGCAAATGTATTCTTGTTTGCTGAGATGCAGAAGGACTTATCCCAGGTAGCTTGCCTTGCTTAAAAGTGACATCTTATCACATTGCATTAGTGGTCAATAAATTGATGCAGAGAAAAAAATGAAAATGGGACTTTAACTTTTTCTAAAGCAACCCTCCACTCTCTGACCCTGCCCAGGTATATTAAAATTATAAGACTCAGAATTTCTAGATACATACACAGTCACTTTCCTTCTTTCATGAGTATTTCACAGGTGAGCTCAATAAATATTAATGATTTGTGTTTTCTCAGTTTGCTGCTGAAGAGGGTGAAAATACATATTCATAGTTTCTTGGATTTAAAAATAAAGCTATAGTGCATCCACAAAAGCAGTGGCTCATTGATTGTGAAAACGATCTAGAAATTGCAGCCTGTGCAAAACTTGAAGATTTGGCTGCGAATGCAAGTTAAGCTACTGAATGGAATAACATCTGTGCTACGGATGCTGCACCGGTTTCCAGCTGGTTTGGAGATCTAATTCAAACTATTGGTATTTACCGGGAAAGTCAAACATGGCTTGGTACCTTTGTACTTGCAATCTCATCCAGTTAGATTCTGGTACCTGGAGCAATCATCTAGAAAAGAAGTGATTTGTCCCAGCCAAAAACAGAGATCAGTTTTTGCTGGCAGAGCACTTGGGCCACATAGGTGCCCCCCAGCACAAGTGATGTAGAGCTGGCCATGCCCACCCCACCCATGCCCACCTGAGGTCAAACACAATCCTGATGCGACCCTCAATGAAATAGTTTGACACCCTTGACATAAGGCTTCCTAGTTCCCCCACACCAGACATGAAGAAAGGAAAGAGCCCAGAAAGTCTTTTAGATTATTCACAAGTAAAGTGTAAACTTTCTGATTAGTGGCAGCTTGCTGTACTCTATATGAGAGATTTATTCAGCTCTTTGTTGGAAACAACATTTGTCTCAATGGTGAAATGCACTTACCTTTGCTACTGGTTCAGGAATGTGAGCGTGCATGTGTGCTCACTACGCTCACCCGTGCCTCTTCTGTGCATGCACAGAGGGTCAAAAACGGGATGTAATGATGTCCCAATGGGTGGGCGGAGCCTCCCACCACTGGTGCTACCAGTTCGCATGAGCCGGATATATCCAGACGGATTTCACCGCTGATTTCTCTCATATATGACTCCCGTGTGTGAATGCTACTCTTGGACTGGGCAACAACCTTTACTTGGCTCTTGAAACTAGAACTGACTTTGGATGACTCTTCTACACATTTCCCCTTGCAAATCAAATGGCATAGGCAAACCCTTTGCTTTGTGGATGTATCTTGCTTGATAGTTAGCTCTGCTGCCTGAAAGGAAAGCTAATAATCTCCCAAGAAACTTTATGTGGGTGGTTGAAATCTGAAGCAGGACCTCCCCGATATCTATGTGGACTCCACCCTGTGGGCCATTTTTAAAAGCAATTAAAACAAAGCATTTGCCAGTAGCCAAGTATTAACAGTGATTATTTTAAAAGATCTATATGGCCATCTATCCTAAAATATGACTCTGAATATCTCATCACAGTAAAAGATTCTGTTCTGACCCAGGCTTAGCAGAAGTAAGAAACAGAGTCCTTGCCACGAAACCCGCCCCGCCCCCCTTTATTTACCTCTTGGGAATTAATGGCATTCACCCACCAAAAAGTCCAGGCAAGAGTCCTTCAAGTAGTTAACTGCAGCAACAGACCTTATCAGTTTCTTGTGATAATTGCAAGGCCGTGAGCTCCCAGCCAAAAGGCTGCAAATTAAGTTCTGGCAAGCAGTCTTTGTGGCACGAAACACAATGAGCAAAATCTTCAGAAATATGAACTGTTGTCCTCCTACGAAAACCACTTTCCTTTCCTGCTATTTATTCCCCAGCCAGGGAGGGGCCAAAGCATCCACATGTGCTTTGCTTCCCGAGTCGACTCCTTGTCCTCCGTTGTTTACCTCTTCTAACTGTTCTGTGCATATGTGCATCTGGAACAGGCCCCAGCTGTTCTTCCTCCTCACTCGTATCAGCCTCCGTTGGCTGGGAAATGTAGGACGGCCTTGGCTCTATCTCTGTGTCTGACGCAGAGCATTCATCAGAGCCTTCCCCAGACTCCAGAACTAGCCCAAGTTCCTCCCCAACCTTCTCATCAAATGAGTCTGCTGCCGCTGGCAGGCCACAAGAGACCCAACTATCATCATCACCATCATCATCATCATCATCTTTTAACAACCCCATAATCCCTTGGAGTCTGGGCAATTGAATGGAGCTAGCAGAGTGTTTAATGGCCAGATGCCCTTCCTGTTGCCAATGCGGAGTTTTGTTCAGCAGATATATTCTCTGTGTGCCCAGAGAGAGAAATATCTGCCTCTAATTAGGATCGAACTCACAGCCTCCTGATTGTGAGCTGAGAACTCCATCTCTAGGCCACCACACCACTCCAGTAAAAAACTCTACTATGAAACCCATAAAACATAAAATCATAAAACATAAACAAAATCTGGCTCTTTGGTTATCACCTTGGGATGTTCCAGAAAAAACTGAAATTGGATGAAATTTGGGTTAATTTGTATATTCTATTTTACATTTGTTTTATGGGATGTATTTTCATATCACAAGTCCCCAAAAAAGACATACCTGCTTACAGTCTTCCTGACAGATGCTTATATGTATTATATGCATTCATAGTCTTATTCATTATATGTTAGAATAATTAATAAGTAGAAATTTCAATTTTGCATCCTACTCACAGAGCTGCTCCATCGTGTGTATCACACATTCCTGTTCTATTTCCACATGTTTGCTCTTAATAAACACATCAATCTTTCACTGACTTCAGGCAAAATGAAAGAGATAGAGTGAATGAATTTCATTTAAGTCTACAATCTTATAAGCTTTTCTTAACCATGAAAACAGCAGGTATAAAAGGTTACTTTTTTCAAAAGAGTGTGTTTTATAGCATTGGTTGGGATACAAATAGTAGCTAAAATAGCCAGCTGTGCAATTCCTTCCCAACATGGTACCTTCTAAGATATAAAAAATAATAATAAAATTCTAGCTGTCATCCCAAACAGTAGGGCCAATGATCAACAACTATAAATCTATCATTCAAAACATATGGAGGCCACAAAAAATGTTGGTATAATTTGTTCAATACTGAGGGGAAAAAATTTGATAGAAAATTTCTGACATTTCTAAAAGGCTTAGGTTGTCTTCATAAATGACAGAAATATCTCCTGAAAACAAAACAATGTGTTGTGTCCCAGTTCTAGGTGTCTCTAAAAACAGCATGTAAACCATCAGGCTTGGTTCCTGAGGCCTGTGCATGAAAGAAAACATTAATGCCAGTCCACATGTTCACCTTGGCATTCCTCAAATCCTCTAAGACCTGTCTGGGAAATTGGAAGATATTTCTCAATGATGTAGGATGGGGCATAGTTAGCAATAAACGAACAGGAAGTCTCCCCAAATTATCACTATGTTTTATAGATTGCCAGACTCCTTATGGTTTACACTGCAACAAGTTAAATAGCAAGACATAGCATTTAATTTGTAAAACATCCACACACCCCAGCATCCATTAACTATCAGCAATGTTAAGATTAAAATTATAGAATAAAAGTTCTGTGGGACAATTTTGTTATTATATCTTACTAAATGATCCCAGGGAGTGAGTCATCCAGATATTTTGGGTGTCAGGTATTCCATGGGGGTGAATTGAAACCTAAGAGGAAAACATTGTTTTTCCTAAAAGAAATACAAATAAAACATGTTTCACCACCTTAGAGCTGAAATTTAATGAAATTTTCCAATACAGTTCTGCAATATTCTAAATTTTCTCAATACTCTCAAGCATGTATTGAAGTCACCATATGAATAATTCAGTTTCACTTATTTTATTGTTTCTCACCCTTTTAATACTTACAAACACAATGGTTGACAGCCATTAAAACAATTAAATTGTCAAGGCTTGAAATTGAATATTTAGGACAGTGTGTGTGTGTGTGTGTTTTATAGCATTGGTTGGGATACAAATAGTAGCTAAAATAGCCAGCTGTGCAATTCCTTCCCAACATGGTACCTTCTAAGATATAAAAAATAATAATAAAATTCTAGCTGTCATCCCAAACAGTAGGGCCAATGATCAACAACTATAAATCTATCATTCAAAACATATGGAGGCCACAAAAAATGTTGGTATAATTTGTTCAATACTGAGGGGAAAAAATTTGATAGAAAATTTCTGACATTTCTAAAAGGCTTAGGTTGTCTTCATAAATGACAGAAATATCTCCTGAAAACAAAACAATGTGTTGTCTCCCAGTTCTAGGTGTCTCTAAAACAGCATGTAAACCATCAGGCTTGGTTCCTGAGGCCTGTGCATGAAAGAAAACATTAATGCCAGTCCACATGTTCACCTTGGCATTCCTCAAATCCTCTAAGACCTGTCTGGGAAATTGGAAGATATTTCTCAATGATGTAGGATGGGGCATAGTTAGCAATAAACGAACAGGAAGTCTCCCCAAATTATCACTATGTTTTATAGATTGCCAGACTCCTTATGGTTTACACTGCAACAAGTTAAATAGCAAGACATAGCATTTAATTTGTAAAACATCCACACACCCCAGCATCCATTAACTATCAGCAATGTTAAGATTAAAATTATAGAATAAAAGTTCTGTGGGACAATTTTGTTATTATATCTTACTAAATGATCCCAGGGAGTGAGTCATCCAGATATTTTGGGTGTCAGGTATTCCATGGGGGTGAATTGAAACCTAAGAGGAAAACATTGTTTTTCCTAAAAGAAATACAAATAAAACATGTTTCACCACCTTAGAGCTGAAATTTAATGAAATTTTCCAATACAGTTCTGCAATATTCTAAATTTTCTCAATACTCTCAAGCATGTATTGAAGTCACCATATGAATAATTCAGTTTCACTTATTTTATTGTTTCTCACCCTTTTAATACTTACAAACACAATGGTTGACAGCCATTAAAACAATTAAATTGTCAAGGCTTGAAATTGAATATTTAGGACAGTGTGTGTGTGTGTGTGTTTATAATATATATAGATTGTATATTAATTTGCAATAAATACAATTACAATATGTGCATACACACACACATATATAGCAGTGGTGGTATTCAGCTGGTTATATCAGGTTCCAGGCAAACCGGTAGCGGCAGCTGCAGGAAGCTCCGCCCGCCCACCTGGACATCATTACATTCTGTTTTTGACACTGCACATGCGCTCACATGTGCGAATCGATAGCAAAGGTAAGTGAATACCACCCGATATATAGATACAATTTTTACACACACACACACACACACACACACACACACACACACACACACACACACACACGGTATTCTTCTATATACAGAAAGTCCTCAATTTATGACCACAATTGAGCCCAAAATTTCTGTTGCTGAGCAAGAGAATTCTTAAGTGAATTAACAACTCACTTTTATGATCATAAGTATGAAACAGTCATCTGTCATGTTTTTCAGTGCTGTTGTAACTTTGAATAAATATTAAATAAATGGTTGTAAGTTGAGGGCTACCTGTATTTTGCTATTCATTTATTTGCTGTTCATTTATTAAATTTATCTGAATTTATTTGAAATATCATCTGTCCCCATTTATCTCGTTCAAAGGCTCAATCATCAATTTTTTTCAGAAAGATAAAACTTCATTTGTCGTATTTTTTCAGATTTAAATTAATAGCACACAGTATTTAACCTTCCTGTTTGAAATAAATGATAGAAAAATGTATTTAATGGAAACATATCCTCATCGGCCATCCTGAAATTGATATATAATGAATAGACTTCAATAACAGACTTTGATGCAATAAATGCAATTTCCATTACAAGGTATACAATTTGCCAGCAACACAGTTCTATACAAATCATTTTGTCCATAATTCTTGGTTAACAACCTCTTCCTGCCACATCAGCTATGTATCTTGAGGCCTAAAACGGAATAGGCCTCAAGGTGGGAAAGGTATGCAATCCCTAAAGATATTCTGAACTCAGACCACAAAGAAAATCAGCAACAGTTTGAATTGTAAAAATAAAATAGCAGTCTTTGCAGGACAGGTTAATGGGGAGTGGGGGGGGCGATGTTGTGTGTGTGAACAGCACAGGTTTACGTATTCCAGGTTTTAAGACGGTTTCATCTATGGATTCCATATTTCTATATGAAAAATTACTGTGTTACAAACTTTGAAAACATCTCAGTTCATCAACCTAAATTATATTCCAGTAAAAAATACCACCTTCCTTGCTTTGTGGGCCTAAACCATGAAATAGCAATAGGAGTAATTTATAACAGAAACCTTGACAGGCCCTTAAATTATGATATCTTGAACAGGAATCCTATAATAAAACAGAATGATTAAATCAGGCAGGTTCAGGTGAGATGCAGTTAATTATCAGGAAGGCTGTTCAATTTTCATATTTGTATGTAATTAGATTTCATGTCTCCTGCTTTTTTATTAAAGCACTTACAGCCCCGTATTATGCTTGAGATCCAATATGTCAAGATATACCAAGACATAAAGTAATCAGGAAGTGAGTTATTAAATCTAAATCCTATCTGTGTCAGCAAAATTCTATTGAATTTGTTGAAGTCCGGCATTATGACAAGCTTTTGTTTTGTGGGGGAGGGAATCTGTAATATGAAATATTTGAGCCCAGTATCAATAAATCGGTCATTTCACAAGGATGCTGGGATCCAACTGTCACACATCAACCAGTATGTGATGCTTTTCCTTAGGACAAGGATGTCAAACCTGCGTTGTCACGGCAGTGTCACGTGACGTACCACAACTTTTTCCCCCTTTGCGTTTCCCCCATGTGGGCGTGACACAGCGTGTGAGATATTGTTAAATGTGGCAGCAAATCACCAAAGACCTGTAGGATTTGGCACAACCCCATTGATTTCAGATCAGGTGGGACAGGGTGGCATCTCAAGCAATTGTAATGTTATTTAGGGCCTGGAAACATTGCTAACTCCTGCTTTCACCACATTTTTCATTTTCAATAGCTCAGGGACAATCCTAAATGGTGTTCCTACCACAAGAAGAAATAAGAATATATGTCTCTTGAGAACTGTTCCTCAAGATACAGTACTTTTTTTGAGGGCTACATGTCAGTCACGAATGGGTTGGAACAAGTGGTTTAACAGAGGGGTCAAAGGGGCCTTCTAAATTACAACTGAATAGTCCTCTCTCAACAGGAGAATAGAATAGAATAGAATTTTATTGGCCAAGTGTGATTGGACACACAAGGAATTTGTCTTGGCGCATATGCTCTCAGTGTACATAAAAGAAAAGATACGTTCATCAAGGTACAACATTTACAACACAATTGATGATCAATATATCAATATCAATATTGATATATTGATGATCAATATATCAATATATCAATATATCAAGGAGAGGGGAGGATACGACACCATCTATCTCCTGTCTACAACACGGTCCTTTCAACAGTTCCAAGGAGGTTCCACACCCATTTGCACTATTCAGGTGACCCTGAGGGCACAGATAAACCTCCAATGATTCTCAGAAAGAATGCTAACAATCAGATGACTGCAAGGAATATACATTCTTCCATTGTCTACCGTTCATTCAGAACTGAAGAAACTTATTGGATAATAAGCAAAAGGTCTTCATAGGAATTAATCATTAATTCCATGTGTGTTCTATCTTTCTCTTTTAGAATAAAGTAAAGGCTGTGGAAGGATGACATGCTGCTTTCCCCAAAGCCCTGAAATAAAGGTTTTAAGTTATGTTTACAACCAGTTGAAAGTTAAATTAAGGGTCGCATGTGATCCTAAACTATAGGTAAGCCAACCCTTATCATAATAATAAAAGGTCAAATATTTGGCAAAACTATTGAGAATTTGAAGAATCTGATTCCTAATGAGGCAGGAGTAGAAGAAATGAGGACCCAGATTGTTGGGGGGGCAATAAGTTGACTTTGTAAAAATATACAAATAGAATGAGACTATTGCCTTATACACTGTAAGCCGCCCTGAGTCTTCGGAGAAGGGCGGGATATAAATGTAAACAAAAAAAAAAAAATATCTGAATGAAAATGCTCTAAGTTCAAGTGAAAGGAAGCCAAATAAAATGCCATCATTATCAACATCAGTGGATGTCCGAATAAATGAAGCATTTTTGCATTGACAGCTGAAACCTCCTTAGATATGTTGTCATCAGGGGTACCACAAACTTATAATATATTAATCAATAATATTTGCATCATGCAAAAAACAGAAGCTTTTCATATGTTTTTAAATATTGCAATTGTCTATTTTCAAAGAGTACATCATTACAAAAAAACTTAAGCATATTCTATTAAACATTAATTATGAGGCTACAATGCTGAAGTATGATTGTCTATGCTGGTAACTTGACAAACGATAAGGACTTAAAGTAATTTGTAGCACAACATAGGTGGAGGGTGTTAGCTGAAAACAATTTCTATATTATTCTAAGCAATAGCGGGTTTGGAGTAGTAGTTAAGGAATAAGACTAGAAAGTGGAAGACAGTCCCATCTTAGGCACAAAGCCAGCTAGGTGACCTTGAGCCAGTCACTCTCTCTCAGCTCTAGGAAGCAGGCAAGGGCAAAACACTTTTGAAATCTTGCAAGAAAAATACAGGGGCTTGACAAGGCAAGACTGACTTGAAGAAATCTATATGAAACAGAATTAGCTAGTTTCTGTTTTGACCTTGAAACTTTAAAAGTATTACCAAACTTAGCGAGACTATAGGAGTACTCAAAAAACTGACAAAGAACAACATTTATAAAGCCCTGAATGCCACAAAAAAATCAACTTGATATCTGATAGCACCTGATTTACTAGTTTGAAATCGACTATAGCTGATGCAGACATGACCTGACCATAAGACATTTACTTCTCCTTTCTTTGTTGTGTTTTTATCTAAACAAAGAAATAAAAGCTTCCTAATTAAGAATGTTGCAAACTGAAAGTTTATGCAGGCAGTTCTTGACTTATAGGACCACAATTGAACCCCAAAATTTCCATTGCTAAGCAAGATGGTTGTTAAGCGAGATACCCATTTTACAACCTTTTCACCACACTTGTTAGGTGAATCGCTGCAGTTATTAAGTGAACTATGCGGTTGTTAAGTGAATCTGGCTTCCCTCATTGACTTTGTTTGTTGGAAGCCAGCAGGGAGATATACAAATGGTGATCACATGACCCTGGGACAGTGCAACTGTCATAAATACATACCAGTTGCCAAGCAACCGAATTCCAATCATGTGACCATGGGGCTGCTGCAACAGTCAAATAAATGTATAAACTGGTCATATGTCACTTTTTTCAATGCCATTGTAACTTGGAACGGTTACTAAATGAATGTTTAAGTGGAGGACTACCTATACATTATTTTGCAACCCTAAATTGGCTTAATACTGTATAGTAAATTAGCTTAAATTAATTTTAGGGTTTCTGTTTGCCCCTTCCCACCATGATTGCTTTTGCATCTTTTTCAGTATTTACCTATGAATCCAGGTTGCTTCCACTTGTGGGCTTATATATCTACTAGCTGAATACCTGTGCTCCACTACGAAACTATGTGATCGGGCTTGATAAATCGATACTTACAGATTGAAAATCAATGAGTAGTTATGATCAGCCTCTCCTCTCTCCTTTTCTCCCTTAGCCTTGCCCCACAGAAGCCTCCCCTATCCTATCCTCCTCTCTACCTCAAGCTTGCCCCACAGAAACCTCCCCTATCCTATCCCCTTCTCCCTCATCCTTGCTCCACAGAAACCTCCCCTATCCTATCCCCTTCTCTCCCTCAGCCATGCCCCATAGAAGCCTCCTCTAGCCTATCCCCTGCTTCCTGCTGTGAAAGTAAAACTGAAACTCTTCTCCTCTGCTTGTGTTTTGCATTTGGAACAGATTTCTTTTCAGATGGGAAAGGGAAGTAGAACTCCTTATCATCAGAGCATGTTAAAAATAATATAGGAAATACTAATGCTGTAATAGTCATTTCGAAAAACCCTTTCTTAGTAAGCACCTAGAAGCCAAGAGGAACATACGTGGCAAATTTCAAGTTTGTAGGCTTTACAGTTCTGGAGATTTTATGTTGATGCCATGAGTGGTATTTCATATACATACATTAGATAGATAGATAGATGATAGATAGATAGATAGATAGATAGATAGATAGATAGATAGATAGATAGATAGATAGATAGATAGATAGATAATATAGATATAGATATAGATATACACACACACACACACACACCCTGTTTTCCCCAAAATAAGCCACGCCATTCCCCCGTGGCCCGGGCCTTTGCTTATTTTTCTGTATTTGGCCCTCACTCAAAAAAGTTTGGACACCCCTGCAATAGATAGATAGATAGATAGATAGATAGATAGATAGATAGATAGATAGATAGATAGATAGATAGATAGATAGATAGATAGATAGATAGATAGATGATAGATAGATAGATAGATAGATAGATAGATAGATAGATAGATAGATAGATAGATAGATAGATAGATAGATAATATAGATATAGATATAGATATACACACACACACCCTGTTTTCCCCAAAATAAGACATCCCAATTGGGCTTTTGAGTGCATGGCAGTAAGGCCAAGTGCTTATTTCAGGATTCAGAAAAATATAAGACAGGGTCTTATTTTCAGGGGAAAACGATAGATTTAGAAGAGATCACTACACTGGATGAGATGGCCATGTCAGCAAGAGAAGACCCATATTTTCGTAGATGCAACACCAATGGTCATTTGTTTTTTTCTTACGGGGTCACATTATCCCCACTTCTTTAACATATTTGGATGGTAAGCAGTCATTCTCTTTGCACAGCACATTTGGCTATGCAATACTTGTTTACCTGCTTGTTTTGAGTGCATGCTTTGGGAAAATATCATGGATCTATTTTGAGACTGGATCTCAGAGGAATTCATGAAGCCTGAAGTAATCAGATCTGTGAATATTTTTAGGTCTTCTAAATCACAATCTACAAGACCCAACTGAGACAATAAAATAGCTCACAACTTTTTGTATTATTAGCAAGAACCAGAAGTTGATATCTGATCCGCTACTATATCATTTTAGGAAATGCTTTGCTTATCTGTCTTTCTTTATTTTTTATATTGCAGTTGTCTTTGGTAGGAAAAGTAAAACAGTTAGAATTCTCTTTCTGTGGCAGGGTCTGGATAGGTAGTCCTTGACTTACAACAGTTCATTAAGTGACTGTTCAAATAAGTTACATCATCACTGAAAAAAGTAACTTATGACCGTTTTGCACACTTACCACCATTATAGCATCCCCACAGTCACATGATTTACATTCATGTTTGACAATTGACTCACATTTGTGACATTTATGTTGCGGTGTCCAGGAGTCATGTAATTGCTTTTTGCGACCTTCTGACAAGCAAAGTCAATGGGGAACCAGATTCACTTAACAACCATGTTATTAATTTTTAAGAACTGCAGTGATTCACTTAACAAATGTGGCAAGAAAAGTTGTAAAATGGGCAAAACTCAGCAAATTTCTCACTTAACAACATAAATTTGGGGCTCAACTGTGGTGGTAAGTTGAGGACTACCTGTAGTTAAGGGAGACAAAGGAGCATGGAGAGTGTTGATCCAGAGTGGCCAAAGGTCCTTAACAGAGTCTTGGAAATAGTGCCAGATACCATAAGATTTTTAGTTTGGCTGTTTTAACAGTGGCTCTCTTTGTTTCCTACTCACAGCCTCAATTTCTTTTCTGTCCTGGGGGAAAAGATCCATAAACAGGGATCATGGAACTGCTATTTTTACCTTTTCTATCAGTTCTTTTTTCCCTTCTGTATGAATGGGGTTCAATTTTTAAATCAGCCGACACATGGAAGGCAGTAGATTCCTTTGGCTTCCGAGCAGTCCTGAGAGGTATGTTTTTGAAACAGGATGGTTGCCCTAACAGCAGCCAGTCCAAAGTCTACCGAAGTCTTCTAGTGCCTTCATACGTTGACTTCTAAGAACCATATTCCCCATGTTGAGGTTCACGGCAAGGAGGAAGTTTCATTAACTATGTTATAAGTGGGAACAGTGATGATATTACCATAAGATCAATGCAGCCACAATCAGAGAGGAAGAACACAGAGAATGAATGAAACTATTGGGAAGGATTAATCACAGGCTTGAAATCAATAGTCATCATTATGCTGTTCTTACTAAATTATATTTCTTCTCTGTGAACTTGAGCCTGTATATTTTCCAGTATCTCTGGAAGATCAAGGCTGGAAATAGGAGAACAAATTGAAAGCCAATCCTGACAAGAGCTTTGTGAAAGTTCTCTATTCTAGCGGAGCAGCATTCATCCAAAAGGATTGGATTTGTCTTGGGGACCCTCTGGATCCAAAACTGATTCTGGGTAGCCACTGAATATCGGTCAACTGAGAAATTGAGTCCCAACCTGGATGAAAGCCCTAGCTTAGTGATTTGCGTGCCGATCCAGTAAACCTTGGAAACTGTCAAAAATTGCAACACAGAATAAGAGTTGGAAGGGAACTTGGAGATCTTCTACTCCACGGGTGTCAAACTCACTGCATCATATTGCCATCACGTGACATATCATGGAGTTTCTCCCTTCGCAGAGCTGGGATGGGCGTCGCTCACAGGGCACCAATTTGACAGCCGTGTTCTAGTCCAACCCCCTGCTCTCTACCATTTCAGTTAAATGGTTGTCCAATCTCTTCTTAAAAACTTTTTAGTGTTGGAGCATCCACATCTTCTGGAGGCAAGTCATTCCACTGATTAATTGTTCTATCAGGAAATTTCTCCTTAGTTCTAGGTTGCTTCTCTCCTTGATTATTTTCCATCCATTGCTTCTTCTCCTGCTTTCAAGTGCTTTGGAGAATAGGTGGACCACCATTTCTTTATGGCAACCCAATCTCTTAGATCAGTGATGGCTAACCTTTTTTTCCTCAGGTGCCAAAAGCATGCAAGCGCGTGCAATATACCCACCCCCATAATGCAATGCCCCGCTGTGCGCCCTACCCCTGCGCATGCACACGCATGCCATGTTGCCCCAACCCCTGCACATGTGCGTGACCCCTTCCCGCACTCTGTTCCACCCTGCATGCGCGCACACACACCCATGCCCTATTTTGGTCCTAGCAGGCCTCTCTGAAGCCTCAGGAGGGCAGAAACGGCCTGTTTCCGGACTTCTGATACTTCCGGTAGGCCCATTTTTCACCCTCCCAAAGCTCCAGAGGCTTTTCTGGAGCCTCTGAGAGGGCGAAAATGGCCTCCCCCAGCCCTCCAGAGACCAGAAAAGGGCCATTCCACTTCTGGGAGGCCCGTTTTTTGCCCTCCCAGAGCCTCCGCACGAGCCCTGTACTTACCTGGCATCCAAAACAGGCCTTGTGTAGATTCATGGAACAGGTGGTATGGGTGGGGCTAGCTGAAAATCAGCTGGCTGGCACAAAGCGGGCAGGTATGCACAGTGGAGCTGGCCTAGTGTGACAGCTCACGTGCCCGCAGAGATGGCTCCATGTGCCACCTGTGGCACGCATACCATAGGTTCGCCATCATGGCCTTAGATATTGGAACACTATCCTGTCACCTCTAGTCCTTCTTTTCATTAAACTAGACATACCCAATTCCAGCAATTGTTCTTTATATGTTTTAGTCTCCAGTCCCCTAATCAACTTTGTTGCTCTTCTCTGGATTCTTTCTAGAGTCTCAACATCTTATTTACATCGTGGCGACCAAAACTGGATGCAATATTCCACATGTGGTCTTACCAAGGCATTATAAAGTGGTATTAACACTTCACGTGATCTTGATTCTACATGCAGGTGCATGACTAGCAAGTGATGCCTCCTAATGGATATTCAAGGTGTTCATAGTTCTATATAAAACTCTGCACCACTGAGGATCAAGCTATTTAAGAAACTGCCCATCTCCCCATCCTATTTTGCCTTCTGCAGAACCCATAATATAGAGCAAACTAACAGTAGAGTTAAACCTTATCACAATTTAGAAATATACTACCAGTGTTTTCCCGAAAATAAGACTGGATCTTATATAAATTTTTGTCCCAAAAGACACATTAGAGCTTATTTTCCAGTTAGGTCTTATTTTTGGGGAAATACAGTACTAAACGCATCCTTCTGGTTCAGTATCTTAACTGGGGCTTATTTTTGGGGTAGGGCTTATATTACAAGCACCATGAAAAATCATGCTAAGACTTATTTTCGGAGAAATGAGGTAATTTTCACAGACCTTATAAATTTAAAACATTTCATTGTTAAAAAATATGCAATTTTAATAATATTTTTAAAAATTGATTTAACTATGTTTATTGTTTTAAACATATAACCAAAAGTCTTCCTGGGGCTATTAAGGGAATGGGCAGCATAACAATTCTCTAAATAAATATTTAGTAGCTGCTATTTCAATTTTTTAAAATTCCTATTAGAGAATCATGCAGTTTTTTTCAGTTCCAAATTTTCAAACATATTCAGAATACATAACAAGAAGTCTAAAAAACAAAAACTGTTTAGGAGAACACAAACATGAAGATCTCCATTACAAGCATTTAAATCCTTTCATTACATAATCATCTCCCACGTAATGTGGAAAAACAGTGCTGCTGCTTCTACTGAGAAAGGAAGCCAGAATGTAAGCAAAGTTTCATTTTATTCATATTTTAAAAGCAGTAATGAGAGTATAAAAATACAAATAGAAAAATAAGCAAACTTCAACAGCACTTTCTTGCCAGCCTAACACACAATTCATAAAACCACTTCACTAAGCCCATCTCATTAAACGGGTTTTCTCTGAATATTTTACATGGGAAGCACTGGAAAAATAAAGTACTTTAAAAAAACCTGGAGATCTCTGAAATAGTCATAAATGCAATCTGCCTCTAACTATTTGTTTACATACATACACACTTTCTCCTTCAAAAGTCACTAAGCAACTATTTTTAACAAACAGTTCTTAGTTGTTTCAAACATTCTATTTAAGCTGGCTTTTCTTGTATACCAAGTATTTTTCTGGATCTTGTAGATTTTCCTCAAGCACCATGCAGTGTATGTAGGTGTAATAGCAAAGGGAACTAACCCTCCACTAAGAGGTACATTCTCAAAAAAAAAATACAGGAGGAAGGGAAGGAAGGTAATTACAGGAAAGTAGAGACTAGCACTGCCTTTTGCAAATGTTTAATAACAGAAATAAAATGAGGCAGATGCAATGCAAGATATTTGGAGACCTGGGAATTTGAAGAGACTAGCCCTAATGATAAATAATCCACTAAAATCAGGGATCAGCAAATAAGCTAGTCCTGAGGATGGGGGATTACCCAAGTTTCTGTTGCATTCCCTGGGAGAAGAAGCATTCATTAGTTTTAAACTGGCAAGTGGACATGAGGAAAAACCATTTTCAAATTGTACTTTTTTTTAGTCCCTCATTGTTAAGGATGGTTATACTGATAATCTAAACACACACAAGCAGGAAGCTAATAATTAAATTTCAAACCTTTTATTCTATAAGCAACATTTAGAAAACTTCATTCCAATTCGACTTCATTACCAATAGCTGCTCATAAGACTACAAAAGCAAGGTAGAAGAAAAATAACTCACTACTAAAGCATCCACATTTATGTCCTTAACACTGCCTATAAAATATATATAGATATAAATATTAATTGTGAATGCTAGATGCAAGCCACTCTTAACTCTGTTTGTACCCTGCAGTTGTCTTGTTTGAAATTAAATTTATCACCATCTGGGACATGAAACCCTTCTCGCAAGACAGGCGTGCGCAGATTTGATTTCTAAAAGTATTATCACTAAAGAAAAATATGGTATTTGCTCTGCAACAGTCTGCTATGAATATTTTAGATGACACATAAAATATGAAGCATTCACTATTCAAATATAATAAATCAAGATGAAGCATGAGGTGAATAACAATCAAAAATAAAAATGTAGGTTTGATCTCAGGGTAACACTCATTAGAGGAATGGTTCTCTCATGAAAAACCCACTGATTTTAGTTTAAGGCAGGGGTGTCAAACTCGATTTCATTGAGGGCTGTATCAGAATTGTGATTAACCTCGGGGAGGGGGGCGAGTGGGCATGGCTGAGATGGGTGTGACTGAGGGGCGTGGCCAGCTTGATGTCCTGCAGCCTTCTGCAAAGGAAAATGGAGCCCAGGAGGGCCGTGTATGGCCCTTCCAAGCTTTGTTTTCGCTGGCAGAGCTGAGGCCGCTGAAGTCGAAAACAGAGCCCGAGAGCCGCAGGCAGCCCTCCCAAGCTCCGTTTTCACTGGCAGAGGCACAGCGGGCTGGTCCTTCACTGTTTCCAGGGTGGCCTTGTGGGCCATATCTAAACACCCAGCGGGCTGGATCCAGCCTTGAGTTGGACACCCCTGGTTTAAGGTAAGCAAGAGTTATAAGATGCCTTATACTATCTCGAACTATATCGCTATCCAGTGTAATATTAAAGATGCACTAAGGAAAGCAGTTCTCCATGATCTGAAACAAAAGGATTTCAGAATGACTTAGGGCGACTAGTGAAGAGATGATGCCTAGGGCAGGGATCTCCAACCTTGGTCCCTTTAAGACTTGTGGACTTCAACTCCCAGAGTTCCTCAGGCTGAGGGACTCTGGGAGTTGAAGTCCACAAGTCTTAAAGGGACCAAGGTTGGAGACCACTGGCCTAGGGAATGGTCAGATAAGAGAGAGCAGAGCTCACAGCTTCAAAGTGGGTGGAACAAGAGACTTAGGAGGGACCCCCTCCAAGTTATTGGGCTGCAATGGTGATGACAGACACTCAGGTAATCCCCAACATACAACCACAATTGTGCCAAAAATTTCTGTTGCTAAGCAAGACAGTCATTGAGTTTTCCCCCATTTTAAGACCTTTTATGCTACCAAATCACTACAGTTGATAAGTTAGTAACACGGTTGTTAAATGAATCTGGCTTCCCCAGCTTTTGCTTGTCAGAAAATTGCAAAAGGTGATCACATGACCCTGGGAAACTGCAATGGTCATAAATATAAGTCAGTTGCCAAGACTCTGATTTTTTTATCATGTGACCATGGGAATGCTGCAATAGTTGTGTGAAAAATGGTCATAAGTTACTTTTTTCGGTGCCGTTTTAACTTCAAATGGCCACTAAGCAAATTGTTGTAAATTGAGATACTACCTGCATTGTACTTTCAAACTTGCAAGATTCTGTTTAAAGTAGAATTATGGAGTCCTTGGTGCTCTCATTGTTTGCTTGCAGAGATTTCACTGCCTAACTGGGGTAGTGAATCATTACTGGTAGTAAATGTATAAACAGGGAGCAAACCCCACATGTAGCTTTCCCTGCCAGTGCTGATGGAAGTATGGTTTTCTCCTTGGTAGCTTCATGATTAGGATATTGTTTTCTGCTTGACTGGCTGAGGTTAATCCCTGCTTAGCTGGGTTTTGACTGCTGGAGAAGATATGTTCCCCTCCTAGTTTTCTAACTGTCACTTTTGAATGGTGTATAAATGTGGTTTATCTCCATGTATCCATTGATGACTAAGTAGAATTAGCTTATCTGGTTGTGTTTCTTCTCTGCTCTACCTGGTAAAGCTTATTTCCTTGAGAAAGGAGATGCAAAGAATGAAACCTTTGCATGCAGTTGCATGTCAGATGCTTAATCTATTGCTTAAAAAAAAACAAATATAAGAAGAAAAGATAACAAGCTTCAGTTCACAAAAGGAATATAGGCAATCCTTGTTTAACGAATGCTTCACTTAGCAACTGTCCCATTACAATGGTGATGAAAAAGTAACTACAATCAATCCTTGCATTCATGATTTTCAAAGGTATGTTAAGCAAAAGAAAGACAAAATAAGATTATAAGCACAGTCAGTTTCATTTAGCTGTTTTGCTTAACAACCAAGTTGCTAGGCCCAATTATGGTTGCTAAACAATAATTATTTGTAATCACTTAATACACAAAATATGATGCTCTATCTGAAAGGAGATATTTTTCAAATCAGTTTCCAAAGTCTGTGCTTTGAGAAATTAGTTAGCTAATTAAATCCCAAATGTTCCTTCAGAAGGAGTCCTAGCAGTGCAGCCCTGCAATGTAATATGGTTGGAAAATTTGATGAGAACATAAATACCTGAGAAAAGGGGTGTTACCTGAATGCCTTTTCTCGGGACAGTGAGACCAGCAGCCAGGAATGGGTTAACTCTGTCTGTTATCCGATAGGACTGAGGCAAACTGTTAAGCTCTGCCTCTTCCTCTTGCTTCCCAGCTTTTTGACGAGGACGATACTGCAGACCATAGATAGATAGATAGATAGATAGATAGATAGATAGATAGATAGATAGATAGATAGATAGATAGATAGATAGTGCCCTCTGTACATCCAAGATATGCCACTTACATTCCAGGCGATGAATAGGTTCAGGGCAGCAGGGCAGAAATTGGGCAATATCAATTCCTGAAACCTGTGGAGCATAGTGTTAATCTTCAGAATGAATGTAGGGTCCAGACAACTCTGCTGGAATGGAAGACACACAGGTCATTCCTGATCGAAAGAGCCAGCAACTCAGGTATTCATTGGGCCAATGTTATGGCCACTAGAAATGCCACCTTATATGATAGGAATCGGAGGCTGGCCTCCCTCAGGGGTTCGAAAGGGCCCCAGATAAGGGAAGTTAAGACCCTTGTAAGACTCCAAGTGGGATAACGGTGGACCACGGGGGACAAAGATTGGTGGCACCCCTGAGGAACTGTCTAACCAGTTTTTGTTTTTTTTAAATTTGAATTTATATCCCGCCCTTCTCCGAAAACTCAGGGTGGCTTACAATGTGGTTGCGGAGAAAGGGATCCCTTGGAACCACAAGTCAAAATGGAGGAAAGGGCTGCTACCTGTCTCTGAAGAGTGTTTGGCGACATCATCGAGGCGGTCTTGCAGGAAGTCCAAGACATGAGCTGTGGACACCTCCGTGGGAACCAGGCCCTTCTAGGCGCACCAGCCGCAAAAAGCCTTCCAGGTAGCATTGTAGATACAGTTGGTAGAAGCCCATCACGAGGCCTGAATAGTTCCAATGACCATGGAGGACAACTTGTCCTTCCTCAGCAGGCTCCACTCAAGTGCCAGGCGGTCAGTTGAAACCACTGAGGGTCTGGGTAGACCCCTGCCCCCTGGCTGAGGGAGATCCTGTCCTGAGGGATCCTCCAGGGCTGAGCCACCGAACGGGCCACCAGGTCCACAAACCAGGTCTGCAAACCAGGTCCACCTGGGGCAATGAGGTGCCAGCAGCAGAGTTCTGCCCCCTCCTCCAGAAGTTTTCTGATGACTTTGGGGATCAGAGGGAGAGAGGAAAAGGTGTAAAGCAGTCCCGGAAGCCACTGGCTGCGAAGGGCATCCACTTCCTCTGCCCCTGGTGTCGGGAATCTGGCATAGAATCTCAGAATTTGGCAGTTGTCCCGGGTGGCAAACAGGTTGACTGTCGGGAAACCAAAGCGGTCCGACAGTTCCCGAAACAGCACCCCCCAATGAGGCCTTGGAATGCCAGATTCTGTGATGGCTCCAAATAGTAAGTCATTACCACCAGGCAAGATAGGGGCTTGAGGTAAGTTGCAATCCAGAGATCATGAGGCTGCAGGCAATTGCTCAGGAACAATGGGCTATTCTACCTGCACTGAAGTAGAGGCCTTTGGGGAGGCCAGATCTACAACCTGAGGCCGTTTAATTTGTCAGCCTGTTTTGTGGCTTTCTCAAAGGCCTTCTCTATGGCCTTGTGCCTTTGCCTGGCTTCCCTCTCAGAAGTCTTGGAGGCAGGCTTTGGAAGCTTGGGGGAGTGGGGATTGGCATTCTTGCCTCACTTGGAGGGCCTCGATCCAGAGGGCCCCAGCACAGGATTGACTTAATCCTCCAAAACGGAGCCTTGAAGCGTGCGTTTGGAGGCCCGCCCGATTGGATTGGCGGCCATTTTGAATTTGTCGGACTAAGAGCCCTAATCAAGCAAGCCTCATTGTAATTCCACTTGGCATGCTGCAGATGAGGCAGAACGGTAGGAAACCCTCTGGTCCTGATCCGATGGGTCTGTTTAGCAGCGTTTTTATTTAAAACATGCTGCCAGGGCTAATGAAGGCTCTTTACACACACACACCACAATTTTGCGCGCCAAGCAGAAAGTTGCCTCCAAGCCTCTGGACCCAGCGTCGTGGAGCACCACTCATGAACACTAGCCTGGGAAATCACTGATAGTTGTGGGGCTGTAGTCGCCTACTGCATGGCAAGAGAACAGTCTTCGAAGCCTGTCGCCCTGGGGGAGTCTGCCTGAGGTCCTCTTCTCTGCACTAAAGGCAGCCGCACTGCACCTGGCAGTCTAGTGCTGCAGAGACTCGCTCGTGAGCACTGCCGCCTACCGCTTTGTGTTCCGAGAGGTCAATAGGGTTGGAAGCCTCCAAAACCCCTTCATTCCTGATATGGGCGGTTCGGGCCCGGGCCCGTGAGGCCTTCAGCAGACTCAGGCTGGATCGCCTTTCACACTGGCATGCTGGGGCTCGACCAGCCGAGCTTGGAGCCCTCTGTGATGTTTTGGCAGCAAGCAGCCTTCAGCGGGCTCAGGCTGGATTGCCCTTCAGGCTGGCAAAGTAGCAGGCTCAACCAGTGAACTGGGAGCCCACCTTGAAGGTTGGTAGGAGTTTCTAGGATTTAAGCAGTCAGGAATGCTTAGATCAGAAAAACATGTCTGTCTAAGTCAGACTGAGTCTAAAAGCTGGGAAGCAAGAGGAAGAGGTGGAGCTTAACAGTTTGCAGACTCAGTCCTATCAGATAATAAACAGAGTTAACCCATTCCTGGCTACTGGTCCCACCTTTATGGAGAAGGAACATGTCCAGTACACTTCTACAGTCCCACTGCTTTTTAATTCACTGCAATGAGGAAAACAAGCAACCATGACACATGACGATACCAATTTTTCTTTTACTTACTTTTTGAACAAGGTTTTTGTTTCCAGAGTCTTCGTTGACATGTTTCAAGAGTTGTCTGTCAAGACTTTTTTTAGTTTGTCAAATCAGTCTTGACAAATTAGTCTTGGCTGAACCAGTCCTTGCAAATTTCTTGATAAGATTTTTAAAAGTGGTTTGCCCTTCCTTCCTTCCTAGGGCTGACTGGCCAAATTCAGCCAGCTAGCTTTGTGCCAAAGGCAAGACTAGAACTCAGTTTCCCATTTCTAGCCTAGTCCTCAGCTACTACACTAATTGGCTCTCTTTCAAGGCCTAGTAAGAAAAAAAAACATGTAAAGTTTGAGAGGTAAGGTCTTTCAAAAATATTGGGGCAATATTTACATGAGGAGATGTAGAAATGTAGTAACTTTTACACATTACAATAAAAATTCCCTTGCTGTTTAGAGTGACATTATAAATATCTATCCCATCATTCTATGATAAATTCTAATCTTTAGTGTCTTAATCATTTCCCTACAAAATGTATAACCTGAAACACAATTACTGCATTTGTGAGCAAACTAGACTATAAAAATAAAGTTATATCAGTTTACTGTTGTCTGTGATGTTTTCCCAAAAACATTTTCCATTCCTGACATTTTAGGTCAGGAATGACCTAACATTTTTAGGATTTATTTTTATCTTACATATTTATCACCCCAACACTCATATTTATAATAATAAATGCTTTAATAATAACATGGGTTGATATTTTTTTGGCTCAACTCACAACATACAATATTTCAAAGATATTTTTTTCAGGGATAAAAGTAAAAAGATTTACCTGTGTTCAGAAACAATTTATTTGTCTGATTTTGTTTAAACATACATTATACAACAAAGCTTTGAAAATATGCTTAACAAAAGGAAACAAATAACTATGCACAAGAAAAAATAATACATTAATTCAGTCTTATACATATATTTCATGTTAAGTATGTTTAATATTTCTATCAAGAAAGAAATGTGTATAAAGGTAATTAGGCCACTCTATGCAGAGATAAATAAAAAATGGAAACCAAATGTTCGTATTTTAAATTATTCCGCTTTTCTTTTTAAACAATGCTCTTTCACACATTTTTATATTCTTTTTATAAACATAATATACTGTAAATCAAATAAGAAATAAAAGAGTCAATTTGGTATAGTGGTGAAAGTACCTGCCTAGAAAGCAGGAAACTGTGAGTTCTAATCCTGCCTTACTCACAAAAACCTGCATTGTGATTTTAGGCCACTTTCAGTCCAGCATACCTCACAAGACTATTGTTGTCAGGAAAATAGGAGGAATATTAGGTATATGTGCCACCTTGAGCTGATATATGTATGTGTGTATTAAATGTAACCTATACAGTCACCCACAAACATACACACACACACACACACAAAATGCATGATTTCCTTATAGTGTAACAGTAAATTCAAAATGTAGTTTTTCATATTTTAAAACCATCATCTACTTTAGAGAATGTTATTCCTTAGTTTAAACCATTTAATATAGGCTACAGCGCAATTGTTTTGGCTTTCTTTAGTATTGCTATTCCTTTTAAATATGTACGATTGGGGCAGTGTGGCTTTGGCCTGGTCTACCCAATGTGAAGGGGAAACATACCAGCAGTTTGGGAAGTAGTATCAAGCTGGCCACATCCACCCAGCTGGCCATGTCCACCCAATTGACCACATCCAGTGAGTGGCGTCAAGCTGGGTGGGCGTGACCAGCTGCCCAGCCCCCCAAGGTCAACCACAGCCCTGATGCAGTTCTCAATGAAATTGAGTTTGACACCCCAGCCCTAAGCAGATAACTGTTTTGGTCTCAGTAATGATACCATGATAAGAAGGGACTTTGAAGCATTGGACATTCGAGGGAACCAGATAAAACTAAAACTTTCTTAAAGAAGAAAAACATTCAGATTAGACATGCTAATACAAAATGGAACAATACATTATAACAGTGGATGCTTTTATGGAAATTTCAGTCTCATGGACTGAGAAAATTAATTTTAAGAATATCTAACATCATAGTCAGACGGTGGGCAAACACTATTACAGAAGTTACACCAGATAAAACTAAATGTTGATTGAATATGGATTTAAATATGACAGGCTCTAAGAAAGATATGCAAAAAACTATATACACTGGATATACAAGTGAAAATGATTAATATCTTGACATCTGAAAAGGACATACAAGTATTAATTCAGAAGAATGATACAGATATTTTTAACTGGATTTACAAAAGAGCTCTGTTAAAACTTTAAACATTTGCCAAGAGATGACAAAGAAGATAAAAACAAATCAGGATCAAGGACATTATTTTAAAAAAATTAAAACTTACGATCATTCAACGTACAGGAAAGGAATTCAGAATGGGCTTATTTGATCACGCTTAAAATAGTTGTGCAGTTATCTTTGGTAGCATTTAATGGATTTTTGTTAACTAGGAATGAATGATAAGAATTTAAGGCTTTGTTAATAGTTAAGAGATGAGAACTGGGAAGAAATGTGCATTTGTTCTATTTTAAGAGATGGTGATAATTTAGTAGGTTTGATTAGTTTTAATTTTCCAATTATAATCTTAATACAATTATTTGGAAAAAAAAATTGAAATGTTCTCTGAAGGCAGCCTCACAAGGACTCTGCAAATGTTACTTTTTTAAGTAAGCAGGAGGGAAATATTGAGAACAAACAAACTGATGGGAGCCATTTTGCATGTTGTCATCACCTATTTTAACTGTGACTGCAGCACACAGGTGTTTGCAAACATGGGTGTAAAGAAAGGTATACTAATTAGAAATCTGAGACTCTCTGAGGCTCCCAAGAGAATGTACACTTGGTGAAAAAAATTTGTATCATGTGATTAATCTGTAAATCTACAAAATTTGGACAAAATTATATTATTATGTAAAAGAAACTCTAATTGTGCAAAGGAGAAACCTATTTTTTGTTGACTTCCTATTCAATAAACTCCCCAAAATTTGGGAAACTGGTACAGAATAAAGTTAACATCGTTCAGAGAAAATCAGGCATCCAGCTTTCAAGCAGAGAAGCGTTTATCACTTGGTGCAACAGCAGTATTAGATTCAAGTCATTTACTTGATGTTCTCTGGAAGTCTTCATTACTGTCCTTGAGGAATTAGCGAGCAAAGTGAATTATGCATTTTTTTGCCATTTGGCTTTCACATGCTATATATATTGAAGCATAATGTATCTGTTCTATTTTCACTTTTTATTTATACTTTTCATGAAAAGAAAGAGGTGACTTGTCTTTCAAATGCTTTCTCTCAACTTGATAAGAAGGTAAAATAAAGAGATAAAAGTAGTAATATAGTTCCATCTCACAAAGTCCTAGAAAATTTGTACAACAGCACAGTAGCCTTGAAAAACCACCACTATAACATAAATCACTCATAGATGATACAAGTAGTCACCACAATTGGGATTAGGATTTCAGTCACTAAGTGATGTGGCATTAAACAAATATGGGCCTGATTCTATGAACATTTTCACAGTGGTCATTAAGTGACTTGTGATCACATGATCACATGGGGTAGTACAACAATTGTAACTTTGAAGATGGCTTGTAAGTCATTTTTTGCAGTGCCATTGTAACTCTGAATCTTTGTTAAATGATTGCAAGTCAAGGTCTATCCATAATGGGCTGGGAAATCATCAGAGGCAACCATATCCTGGAAGATCAAATATTCCTTAAAAATGAATTTCCTGAACAGTACCTGCAGTGGCAGAGGCATTAAGTGACAATCTTGCCTACTATGGCTAATCACCATTGAAATGTATAAAGTATATGTATAAAGTATATGTATAAAGTATGTATAAAGTATATGTATAAAGTAATAAAGTATAAATGTATAAAGTAATAAAGTATACAAGTAAATGTATAAAGGTAAAGGTAAAGGTTCCCCTCGCACATACTTGCTAGTCGTTCCCGACTCTAGGGGGCGGTGCTCATCTCCGTTTCAAAGCCGAAGAGCCAGCAGTGTCCGAAGACGTCTCCGTGGTCATGTGGCCAGCATGACTCAATGTCAAAGGTGCACAGAACGCTGTTACCTTCCCACCAAAGGTGGTCCCTATTTTTTCTACTTGCATTTTTACATGCTTTTGAAACTGCTAGTTTGGCAGAAGCTGGGACAAGTAATGGGAGTTCACCCCGTTACACGGCAGCACTACCGAACCGCTGAGCTGCGGAACTTTTGATCAACAAGTTCAACGTCCTAGCCCCTGAGCCACCGTGTCTCATGAAATGTATAATTAACTCAAAACCTCATTGATTCATTGATTCAGTCACTTTGTATAGCCACTTGCAAAAAGCAGGCCATGTGAAATATTGCACATAGAAATAAATAGAAATATTGCACATAACAGACTGGTGAAGAATAGTTCAAAGCAAAATTGGGATCATGGTTTCTAAAATTATGGCTTACACCCCATTTTCTTTGAATCACAGAAACCACACTTGTTGCTTTGAGAGTACTGCATTTTGGAAGAATTTAAATTAGGCTACTATAATGATTCCTCCACAGCTACACTAGGCGGAAGAGCAAAGTGAAATAATTTATTCTGGAACTGTTCAATTCTGTCTCCATTTAGAACATTCAAATAATTAGGTCTGAAATGCTCATTTTCCTAGGAGTAAGCTCCATTAAGCTCAAGGGAAGCCCTGACAGGCTTCAAATTGGTTCTAGTAAACATTTAATGCGCAGAGTTCTAGAATGTGTAATTAGGGGAAAACAAGGAAAAGGTTCTTTTGCTCAAGTTGAATTATGGGCTTTTTACTTTTGATGTGTTTAAGTGCTCTGCAGTGCATTATTTGATTCTTTTCTACCACTTCTCAGTAGTCTTACTTTCTAAGTCTGGAATGTAATGCTGAACTAAGCTTTACTTCGAAGAAACAGTTGCCCTAAACTTCACTGAGAAGAAAAAGAAAATAATTTAACTACCGTAAATCCATTTCATCTGAAGTGGGATTTTTTTTTATTTATTTATTTTGTGGGTAGGATTCCCCTGAGCCTAGCTTACTAGCAGATATGCTATCATGCACCGAATTAAACCAAAGAAGTAGAAAACAAACAACTATGATTATTACACTTTTCTCAAATGGACTAAACAAAAAAAAATTGTCATAAATTTATTTTTCATCAGACAAGATGAAAGTAATTCTTATCATCACAGCAATTAGTGGTAGTTCTAATATGTCTTATTAATAGCACTCCTCTTCAAAACAAATTCTGATTTTAATCTTTTTTTAATTGATATGTTGTTTTAAATTGTGCTTTTAAAAGTACATACACATACTCATTTTAGAAGTGAATAAGGGAAATAAGCTAAATAGAAGCATATAAGCAGTACACAACTGTCAAGTGTTCAACCTTGGCTCTTCCAAAGTCAAGCAAAGGAAAATGACAATATAAGGAAGTAATCTATTTATTTATTTATTTATTTTGTAACACAGTATATATAAGCATAAGCATGAAATAATTATACAATATATAAGCATATATAAAAGTATGAGTATGTAATAACTATATTAATTGGATAAAATGAAAGGAAACAATATGACAGGAACGGTAGGCACTTTTGTGCTCTTATGCACGCCCCTTACAGACCTCTTAGAAATGGGGTGAAGTCAATAATAGACAGTTTTTGGTTGAAGCTTTGGGGATTTTGGGAAGAGATCACAGAGTCAGGTAGTTTATTCCAAGCATTAACAACTCTGTTACTGAAGTCATATTTTCTGCAATCAAGATTGGAGCGGTTAACATTAAGCTTAAATCTATTGTGTGTTCGTGTATTGTTGCAATTGAAGCTGAAATAGTCTTCAACAGGAAGGACATTGTAATAGATGATTCTATGAGTTAAACTCAGGTCATGTCGAAGGCGGCGGAGTTCTAAATTTTCTAAACCCAGGATTTCAAGTCTGGTGGCATAAGGTATTTTGTTGTATTCGGAGGAGTGGTGAACTCTTCTTGTAAAATATTTCTGGACACGTTCAATTGTATTGATGTCTGAAATGTGGTATGGGTTCCAGACAGTCGAGCTGATTCAAGAATTGGTCTAGCAAAAGTTTTTATATGCTCTGGTTAGTAGTGTAGTGTTTTTGGAGAAGAAGCTACGCAAGATTAGGTTTACAACTCTTAAAGCATTTTTTGCGATATAGTTGCAGTGGGCTTTGGCACTTAGATCATTTGATATGAAAACTCCAAGGTCTTTAACAGGGTGGGGGTCATTTGTAAGATAATGTCCATCAAGCTTGTACTTAGTGTTTAGGTTCTTTTTTCCAATATGTAAGACTGATCATTTGCTGGTTGAGATT
The DNA here is from genome assembly GCF_028640845.1 of Ahaetulla prasina. Classification (NCBI taxonomy): domain Eukaryota; kingdom Metazoa; phylum Chordata; class Lepidosauria; order Squamata; family Colubridae; genus Ahaetulla; species Ahaetulla prasina. The sequence goes on along the minus strand of NC_080540.1, from coordinate 214,021,447 downwards.
TGGAGTTGCCAAGTTTTAGACCATTCAGATACAAAGTCAAGGTCTTTTTGAAGGGTAGAAGTATTTTTGGTGGTGTTAAAAAGAACACAATTACTTGTAATATGGTCACAGATATCATTAATGTATAGTATGAAGAGTGTTGGTCCAAGAACACTGCCTTGGGGAACGCCACTTTTGACAGGAACAGGATTTGATAGAGCATTGCCAATTTTGACCACTTGTCTGTTTGACAGGAAAGCTGTTATCCAATTGTGGAGGGGTCCTGAAATGCCGTAGGATTTTAGTTTTAGGAGAAGTTTATCATGTACTACTGAGTCAAAAGCTTTACAGAAGTCTTTGTATATTGAATCTATTGCTTTGCCCTGATCAAGATTTGTAGTCCATATGTTTTTGCAGTGAAGAAGTTGTAAGTTACATGATAATTTTTTTCTGAAACCAAATTGTTTATTAGAGAGTAGGTTGTTTGTTTCTAGGTGGAGGGTAATGGATTGGTTGATGATTGATTCCATTACTTTGCAGGTGACGCAGCATAGAGAGATTGGTCTGTAATTTTCAACTAGGCTGAGGTCTCCTTTTTTGAAGACAGGGATGACTGTGGCTAGTGACCAAAGTTTGGGAAGGGAACTGGTCATGAAAGCTTTATCAAAGATTATGCTTAGGAGTTTTGCTATATTAGTGGAAAGTTTTTTTAAGAAGTATAAACACAGTCCATCAGGTCCAATAGTTTGTAACAGCATTGTATAGTGTAGTATGGATGGGTTCAGTTGTACATTCATTTGTTATCCAGTTAATAAAAGGTAGATTAAGGTCACCCAGGAAGATGAGAGGATATGGGCAAGAGGTAGCCCATGTTAGCAGTGTGGTTAACATGTTTGCATGAGCGATGTCGTAGTCAGGGCTCTGTAGCATAGTAAGAAACAAAGTGTGATGTTAAGGGACAGGTCGCATACAATAGTTTCAGGAAGAGAAAGTTTATGTGCAACTTGAATATTTTTTAGATTCAGTGACTTTTTGTAAAAGATATTGTTCTAGGTATTTGTTCTATTATTCTAGGGCAATATATCCCATTCTTAGTAGAGTACAGGTAGTCCTCCACTTATGACCATTCATTTGGTGATCAGCTGAAGTTATGCCACTGCTGGAAAAAGTGACTTATAACCAGTCCTCGCACTTATGACCACTATAGTTTTCTTGTGGTCACATGATCACAACTCGACTGGCCACCAGCATATATACACAAAGGTTGCAATATCCTAGAGTCATGTGATCATCATCTGCAACCTTCTGATAAGCAAAGTCAATGGGGAAACCATATTTACTTAACAACATGTCTATGGAGATTCTCAGTCATCCAGGTCATGGTTGTCCCAAAGGTGCTTTTTCAAGAGGCAACTGGACTTTCTGGTTTTCCTTTGAAGACATCTTGCTTCTCATCCAAGAAGCTTTTTCAGTTCTGAGCTAAAGAAGCTTCTTCGACGAGAAGCAAAACATCTTCAAAGAAAAATCAGAAAGTCTAGTTGTCTCTTGAAAAAGCACCTTTGGGACACTTACTGTAACAACATGTTATCTGCAGTGATTCACTTAAGAACTGTGGCAAGAAAGATTGTAAATGGGACAAAACAAGTGTTTTGTTTATGTCGTGTCCCACTCCTCCTCTGACGGCCGGGTCAGGGAAGTCCGTATCAAGCGTGCCTCTGCAGCTTTGCCAAAGTTCTGTCAGAGTTCTCAGGGCAGCAGGAGACCAGGATGTGACTTCAGCAATCCAAGTTAGATTTTGCCTGACTCAGAGAATGCCAGAAAGCAGATCCTTTATATAGGCCATGGGGTGTGGCTCCATGACTCAGCACTTATCCAGGCCTGCCCCTCCTTCGTTTTGCTGACGTCGCCTCTCCACTCTCCGGAAGCGTGGGTCCCTCCAGCCTCCAGCTGTCGGCAATTCCAGCTCGTGACTGGCTTCACCCTCCCCAGGCTCACATGCTGTGGGGGAGGGGCCCAGCTGCTCCGTTTGTCCGGGCAAGGTGCCAGGACTGGGGGCTGGAGGCATGTCAGGCCATTCGTCTTGCTCGGACTGTCCGGGCATGGTGCCAGGACTGGGGGCTGGAGGCATGCCAGGACATTCTTCTGTATTATCAGTGTCTTTTTTTGGTTTCAAAATTTTGGGCTCAACTGTGATCGTAAGTCAAGGACTACCTGTATATATAATTTCTGGGCAAAGATAAAGTATGCAGTATTAGGGATATGTATTCTGCATCTCTCCACTTCCAACCAATATATGAAATGTGTGGAAAATAGCAAATACTTTTGGAACTAATTCAGAGTAGAGCTGTACATTGCAAAAGAGGTCTTTTGTGCAATCACTAAATTTCTATGATAATTTAAAAAAATATAAAACACTGAAATACCAAAGATCCATGCAAATACTACTATATACCTCAGTGCTATGATGCCATAGAAAAACATTTCTGGGCAAAAAGTATGTTTATTGGTTGTAAGATAATGGACAGCAATGCAATGAAGATAACATTGTGCTAACATGCAATGAACAAAAAAAAGTGTTGTTTATGAGCATCACTGTTGCTCAAAGTGTAACATTTGATTTTTTGTCAATATTCTCAGGCTTATACTTACATTTTAACAACATAATTGCTTAGCAGTATGATACAGAGTACATTATTAGCAACAAATCCAATTGCATTAAAATGTTGATTTCAGAGACATTGTGCTGTTTCTTCACTTTTTTTATTAGCAACTCAAAAATGAAATTATATCTGAAGACAGGTAATATTTTGACATTTGTAAACAAATGAGAGGTATTGAGCGGATTTCTAAAGGATGTTTCTTAAAAATACCTATTGATTCAACAAGCGATTACAAACTTGGATTCACCCAAACATTCCCCCACCCTGGAATTCAATAGAATGAAAAATATGATAATTCAAAAGTTAAAACTACTGAATCAATATTCTTCCATTGTTACTGAAATCATAATGAAAGTGTGAAATCTGGAGTTTCACCAGCTATTGCTGAAAAAGAAATGAAGCGGAGATGCTGAAACTTGGAAATTTTGAGAGATATTGAAGGAATGTTGTGAAATGAGATTCTTTTCAGCAACACTCTTGACTCAAGGCATATGCTAACTACAGGTAGTCCTCTACTTATAACAGTTCATTTAGTGACTGTTCAAAATTACAATAGCCCTGAAAAAAAGTCACTTGTGACCATTTTTCATTTATGACCGTTACAGCGTCCCCATGGTCACGTGACCAAAATTCAAACGCTTGTCAACTGACTCATATTTATGACAGTTGCAGAGTCCCGGGGTCATGTGATCTATTTTTGTGACCTTCTGATAGGCAAAGTCAACAGGGAAGCTAGAATCACTTAATCACTATATTACTAACTTCACAACTTCAGTGATTCATTTAACAACTGTGGCAAGAAAGATCATAAAATGGGGCAAAATTCACTTATCAACTGTCTCACTTAGCAATAGAAATTATAGGCTCAATTGTGGTCACTAGTCGAGGACCACCTATGTAAGATACTATCAAAATAAGTCCTGGCATTGATGAAGGTGGCAGTGTTCATTCTAAAGAAATAAAAATGAAGTAGAGTTCAAGATGATAAAATAATGATGACAAATAAGGCAATAATTGTTATTAAAGGTAAAGGTAAAGGTTCCCCTCGCACATATCTGATAGTTGTTCCCGACTCTAGGGGGCAGTGCTCATCTCCATTTCAAAGCTGAACAGCCAGGGCTTTCCGAAGACGTTTCCATGGTCATGTGGCCAGCATTTATTTATTTATTTGTTTGTTTGTTTGTCACAACAGTATATATAAGCATAAGCATGAAAAACTATACTATATAAAGCATATATATAATCATAAGTATGTAATTGGATACAATACAAGGGAACATTAGGACAAGAACAGTAGGCATGTTGGTGCTCTTATGCACGCCCCTTACAGACCTCTTAGGAATGGGGTGAGGTCAATAGTAGATAGTTTTTGGTTGAAGCTTTGGGGATTTTGGGAAGAAACCACAGAGTCAGGTACTGTATTTCAAGCATTAACAATTCTGTTACTGAAGTCAAAATTTCTGCAATCAAGACTGGAGCGGTTAACATTAAGCTTAAATCTATTGTGTGCTCGTGTATTGTTGCGATTGAAGCTGAAGTAGTCTTCAACAGGAAGGACATTGTAACAGATGAGTTAAACTCAGGTCATGTCGAAGACAGCAGAGTTCTAAATTTTCTAAACCCAGGATTTCAAGTCTGGTGGCATAAGGTATTTTGTTGTAATCAGAGGAGTGGAGAACATATCTTATAAAATATTTCTGGACACGCTCAATTGTGTTGACTAAACGCCAAAGGCACACGGAGCGCTGTTATTTTTTTTATTATTATTTTTTATTTTATTGTATTTTTAAAAAAATTTTTAACATTACAAAAAAAAAAAAAGAAAATACATTTTTCCACCCTTGTGCTATACATAAAAAAAAAAGCAAGATTTGGGTCTTCGGATATATCCTCATGATTGCCAAAATCCACGTTCTCGAGGTACAGGTACCGAGGCGTCCAATGTTCCAAGCGCATAGTCCACGAATGGTTTCCAAGTCTTCCAGAAAATATCTTCTTTATACACACCACTTCTAATTTTAATATCACATGTCATTTTATCATTTAAAGCTAATTTCCACATTTCAGAATTCCACTCTTCTATTCTAAAAATCACATCTAATTTCCAATATCTAGCTATTATAATTCTACCTATTATAATCATAATTCTAATCAATTCTTTTTCATATTTTGTTAATTCTATTTCCTTAATTACCAACAATAATATAGTTTCCACTCTCAATATTATTACTTTCCCCATCATTTCAAATATCATTTTCTCCAATTGTTGCCAAAACTTTTTAACCTTATCACATTTATACCACATATGTTCATAAGTCCCCAGTTCCATCTCACATCTCCAACATTTTTTACTAATTTTTTTATCCATTTGTGACAATCTTACTGGAGTCAAATACCATTTCCAAACAACTTTATAATTATGCTCTTTAATCCTTATAGATAAAGTTCTCATAATTCTACTATTCCAATTCACATTCCAATCTGACTCTGGTATTTCAATATTAAGATCTTTTTCCCAATTTGTCCTCATCACTCTTTGTAATTTTTCATCAGAGTTTATAATCTTATAAACCCTGCTAACGAGTCCCTTTAGCCCAATTTCATCTTTCTGGTTTTTCTTCAGATCGTATAAATCTTTCGCCTTTTACACGGAGTGCTGTTATCTTCGTACCAAAGTGGTCCCTATTTTTCTACTTGCATTTTTACATGCTTTCAAACTGTTAGGTTGGCAGAAGCTGGGAGAAGTAACAGGAGCTCACTCCATTATGCAGCGCTAGGAATTCGAACTGCTGAACTGCCGACCTTCTGATCAACAACTGTCTTAGCCACTGACCCACCGCTTCCCTTGTCCTAACTGTCATTCCTAATTGTCATTAGGAAAAAGAGTCATTTTTCAGAGGCTGAAATTGGTATTCAGTGGCTGAAATTTTCCCCAATAATCCAGATGTAATAATGCAAATGTAAGACAACTGATTTCTGATGATAATTGTACTATAATGGAAAATCAGCTAGCAATTTTCTTAAATGTTTCTATGAAAATATCCCCTATCTGAAGCTTGGTCTAACTCTTGCAGCTAGCAAGAAGTAGATGCAATTGACTGCCAGTCCTAATATAGTGGCAGTGCAACAAGGTATGGGCCACTTGTTTTAATGGCTATGTCTGTGCATATTAAATACCAAATTTTATGTTATGTTCATAATGGATAAAAGAGAGAGACTGCTGTTTTGAAAAAATCTAATTTCAGTCCAAGCTGAACAGTTTTACATAGCAAATCATTCAATTAAAATGACACTAAGTAATAATTGACCTATTTTGATGTGAAATGAATACCACAAGCTTCTGTCTACTACAGTTCTCACTTCCCAGGCTGAAAATGTAGCTTTGGGTTCAAATGCCCATTTCACCAGAAAGTTCATTGGAAAAATCTGGCCCAGTAGTTTATTAAACTTTATTATTTCAATAAATGACATATAACATTATTTAAAACAAGGCACCAGTCTAGAAACCTTAGGCAAAAAAGTTGGCTGGGTGACTTTGAGCCAATCACTCTCTCTTTCAGCCCACCCCACTTCATAGAGGAGTTGTTTTGAGGAAAATAGGAGAAAGAAGTATTAAGCATGTTCATCCCTTTTTATTATAAAGTATTATAAAGTTATTATAAAGTAGTAATAAAGTAATAATGGCAGATTTAAAATCTAATAAATAATTTCTCTATTAGCAAAATTGCAATTTTCCTACATGAGATATCTACCAAGATTTTTGAAAGAATGGCAAAGGTGCAAAAAAGTAAAAGAAACTTCAAACAGATCCTGATTTATTACAGCTACTATATGCTTTGCAACAATCTAAGAATATAGAGATAGCTTTGAAGAAGATATGTGTCAGCCATGAGGAAAATAAGAATTTAGCCTGGAAAAACAGGAAGGAGCGAGGAAGAAATTCAAGACTGCTTTGACTCTTTTGGTATAAGACTAAAGGGGAAGAGAAATGCTGTCAGGCTTCAAATTTCAGCTCTATATCATAGGGTGGAATTCTAGTATTTCTTGTTTTGTCTGTTTCCTGATCTATCTACAACAGAAGTGTCAAGGCCCGTGGGCCGGATCCAGCCCGTGGGGTGCTTAGATCTGGCCCGCATTGCCTCTGCAATGAAAATGGAGAGGCCCTCCTGAGCTCCGTTTTCACTGGCAGAGCGGTCGGGCCACTACAGGAGCCCCCGACAGGAGTGACATCAAACTCGCCACACCCACCCTGGCCATGTCCACCTGCCCCCCCCACTTCGTGGTCAAACATAACCCTGATGCAGCTTTCAATGAAATTTAATTTGACACCCCTTATCTACAAGAACAGATTTAATATAAATAATTCTGCCTATACAAACAATCCATAATCATTCCATTTAAAAATTCTGCTACCATAGAAATTAGGTCAAATTAGAAATTTGTAAAAACAAATGCAGTAGTTAAAAACCGCCATTTCATTCCACTGAAAAAGATAGGTGCTTTATTTTTTTAAAATTTTATTTGGATTTCTTCTCAAAATTGTATTAGCTGAAACAAATCTGCCAGATTGTGAATTCTACTGCGGAAACACAAAAATATTCTGCATAATCTTTCTAATGTAAACCTAGCTAACGGATAGGCGTGAGCTTAAATGGACTCTAGAAGATGGTAGAGGATAGGAAGGCCTGGAGGAACGTTGTCCATGGGGTCATGATGGGTCGGACACAACTTCGCAACTAACAACAAGCTAACAGATGTTTTATATTTATTTGTATGCATATTGTAGGAAACCATAAGTTCAAAGGAAAAATTCCTATATTGTACAATCATTTAAGCTTTTCAACTTTCCCCATATAATTTTACTATTAATATTTTTATTATGGAGAGAAATGTGAAATCACAGCTTCCAGTACTTTAGCTGGTGCTGATCTTCATACACATCAAAATCTTCCTAAAAATTTAGGATGTTAAAATGCATTATGTAATATATATGACAATCCAAGCAGTGTGGCCTTTCGCTTTACGTCTAATCTTTCAATTTCGATATTCAAATCTTGATATTTTATCTCCAACTCTTTGCCTTCTATTCCACTATCTCTTGATATTGATACATCAATTATCCACACTTTCTTCTTTTCAACCAGAGTTAAATCTGGATTGTTATAAACCAAGAGTTTATCAGTTCATATTTAGAATCTCACAATATTTTAATCTGCTCATTTTAACTTACTTTTTCAACTCCAGCTTCCCATCTATTTTTCGTTAATGGCATGTGATAATTTTAAAACATGTTCCAGTGAATCATTTTGGTAGCTGTATGTCGTTTATAAATCTGTGCAATCTTTGTGCATGATCTGAGTAAATAATCTACTGTTTCTGCTGACTCTTTGCACAATCTGCATTTTGAATCTTTTGATGATTTTTCACTTATGCTTTAATTTAAATAGATTGCTCTTGAGCAGACAAAATCAAGCCTTCAGTTTCTTTTTTTTAATCATTATTATCTTAAAATTAGGATTGACTCCCAGCAATTGGAGGTGAACAAAGATGTGACCTTTCCTGCCAGCATTTTCATAAGTGGTTTGTCACTGCTTTCTTCTTAGGGCTGAGAGTGAGTGCTTGGCCCAAAGTTTTCCAGCTGGATTTATGCCAAATGTGGACTACAATTTACAGTTTTCAGTCTGGCACCTTAACACTATAAAAAATCGGCTCTCAAAATCAAATTGTTGTTTATTTTTCTTTGTGTACATCTCTGTTTTGAAGAAAAATGTGGAAATTCAAAGTAAAAACCACAACCCTGCATTCATGTATCAGTCATTAAAAGAAATTCAATTGGGCAGGGAAAGAACTGAAGTGGCAAAGAGATGCCATATCATTGCCAAGAAAATAATATGCTGCCCAATTGGAAGCCAAAAGTTGCGTTTAAGTGGGAAGAGGATGAGCTATACAATTGACAGAAGACAATACAAAATTAAGTTTTTTTTAAAGAACTGTTTAGAGAAAGTGTTGTTATGACCCAACATTATTAGAATTCACCTGTTTCCTGCCTACCAATGCTGTTTGTTTCATCTGATCTTCATAGTACATATGTACTATGTGTACATATGTGTGCACGCACACAACACTTTTTTTTTCTTCTGTTAAATTGTGTCCAAATCTTGGAGACCGCTTGGATATATCCCGAAAGTTTTCTTGTCAAAGTTTTTCAGAAATGATTTGCCATTTTCTGTTTCCTAGGGCTGAGAGAAAGCGGCTGGCCAAGGTCACCTAAGTTAATTTGTGCTTAAGGTAAAATAAGAACTCATGTTCTCCCAGCTTTTAGTCTTCACCACTACACTAAATTGACTCTCAAAAACATACATACATTTCTGACACATAATGGTGATAGTCATACAAATTTATGTATTTTCTTTACCAGAAAACAGCATGCACATTACTCCTCTAAGTTATGGTGTAAGGACGGAGGTTATTCCCATGCAGCATAAATTTTACAAGAAACAGTCTAATGAAATAGCCAGCAGCGCATCAATAAAAAGAAAGAAATTCCTTTGCAAAGCAGACAGGATTCAGCTTCAGGATTCAAAGGGAATTCAAGATTAGTTTCTCATCAGAAGCACTTCTCTGATCAGTGTGATTGCAAATATTATTTCAAACATTGGTTTCTGGGGAAGAAGGAAAGGAACATAAACAAAACAAAATGGCTGGCATTCTGGTAACAGAGTCACTAAAATGTCATTCAAACATGCCAAGAACAATTTTGTCCATGAGGCAGGAAAATCAAAACATAACTAAGCTAGTAATCAGATGAATAATAGTGCAGGCCATCTCCACACAAAGTATTAGCCAGAGGACCACAGATCACAAGCAATAGAAAAATAGGTCCAGTATTAGTATTTAGACCAAAATAAGACCAGGGCCCATCCTAGACAGTTCAGTAAAAGATCCCCTCTTGCTCAAAAAAAAAGAAAAGTATTTTTATCCATTTTATTTTTGAAGCTATGTAAATGCTGGACAATTTAATAATCAGTAAAAAAAAACAACAGAAAAACAATGCAAAACACATAAAAAAACAGACAGATGGTTGAGAGAACAAACCCAGACGGGAATAAAGAAAAAGAACAAAGGGGCATAAATTGTTATCATTATTATTATTTTAAGAAAAAGTTTTTATTTTCCATAATTATTTCAACAATTTGACCAGTGTACAGTACAATCAATTATCCAACAATTAGTCCTTCCCATAAATTGTGCTCAATCAGGCCTCCCCAGCCTCCCTTCCTTAATTCTTTCTACCCTTCTCTACCTTCTTCTACTTTCCCCATCCTTCCTCCTCCTCACTTTCCTACTTCCTCTCCTCCTTCCCGCTTCTCACTTCCACCCTTTCTAACCCTCTCACTTCCCCTCCTTCTTCTCCTCCTATCCCTTTATTCCCCCTCCCTTCTTTCCTACCTACCTACCTACCTAGTTTCTTTCTTCTCTCTACTCCTCTCTCCCTACCCTTTCCCTTCTGGAGTGGTTGCTGAGCAGCCCCGACTTTACACCATTCCAACTTATTTAATTCTTCAATTATTCCTGTACATTGGCAATCAATCAATTTGTAATCTTCCCCCTCCCCCCCTTTCCCCTTCCCCCCCTCCCCGAGACTTCCCAGAACAGAATACAGGGTATAATATCTAACAAACATAATCTAAAATAAAACATAAAACATAATGCTCAATCGCTTCACACCTTCACTGTCAATTCCCCTCTTTCTTAAACATACTAATATAAAACAAATCCTACCTTCACTCAAAAATTAATTGATATTTTTTAATCTGATACTTATTTTGAATATAATCAATCCACTTTCTCCATTCCAAAATATATTTTTCTTGTGTATAGTCTTTCAAACACGCAGAAATTTTTGCCATTTCTGCTAGATTTGATACTTTACTTGTCCATTCTCCAATTGTAGGTAAATCTTCTTTATTCCAATATTGTGCTATCAATAGTCTCGCAGCAGTTATTAAGTTCAAAATCAATTCAGTCTCTATAACTGTACAGTCTGAAATTATTCCTAATAAGAACTGTGGAGTAAACTTAATCTTCTTTTTCAAAATGTTCTGCATAATCCACCATATTTTAATCCAAAAAGCTTTAACTTTTTTACAGGTCCACCATATATGATAATAAGTAGCATCCTCACAATCACATCTCCAACATTTTGCTTTCACATTTGGATACATACACGACAGTTTTTTCGGATCTAAATGCCACCTATAAAACATTTTATAAAAATTTTCTCTTAGGTTTTGTGCTTGTGTAAATTTAACATTCCTCACCCAAATTTTTTCCCATGTTTCTAACATTATAGGTTGTTGAAAATTTTGTGCCCATCTTACCATAAAATCTTTAACCAACTCTGTTTCTGAATCAATTTCTACCAATACATTATATAATCTCTTAATATGCTGTTGGCCTTGTTCTTTTGTTTTACCAAGTTATCATCACTTTGCCTAATACCAATTTTCTGATCTATTTTCCATCTAGTTTGCAATTGTCTGTACTGAAACCATGTATAATTCCTCCCTTCGTCCCTCAATTTCATAAATTGTTATTATTAAAGGTTTGGTGAAAAGCCAGGTCTTTGAAGGCCTTCAAAATACCAGAAGGGTGAGGGTTGTTTGAACCTTGGAAAAACCTCATTCCTGAGTGCAGGCACTACTATGGAGAAGGCCTGCTTCTGGGGTCCTGATAGGAGGTAGTGTTGAATTGATGGAACCTGGAATGCACCAACTGGTCAGGCAGATACAATGGGAAACAAGTGGTCCCTCAAATAACCAGGCCCTATGCCAATTAGGGCCTCAAAGGTAGCAATCATCACCTTGACTCAGAAGCAAACTAGCTACTAAATATGAGAACTGCTCAAGCAGTTTATAGATTGCACATTTATTATGTTAATTGGTGATAAATTATAGATGGAATACAGCACAGGAAGAAAGCCATTATGCATATTGTATATTTACATAATATTATAAATATTATATATTTAATTTTTTTTTAAGTGATTGGCTTACTGGTAAGTTCTGGTTATGTGAAAAAACTGAGTGTTCTTCCTTGAACATTGTTTCCAGAAAATATATGTGAGAGGGGGGGGTTAAGACAAAAGAAAATTATAAAATACAATAAAATTTTATCCCAATTGTCACTTAAAAGAATATAAAATTTAAAATATTTTAAAATTAATTTGTTTTTTTAATATTCATAAAATATTGTTTTCGCTAAAAACTAAATTGGTTAAGATATAGGAACTTAATGGTTCAATTAATCAATAGGAAAAAGTAACAGGTTTGCTCCCAAAGCAACAAGTTTCCTCTCCCAGTTTGGAGTAACGGTTGTCTTTAAATTGGAAACCCAAGAAGTTTTGAGGGGGGAAAAAAACATAACCCTTAGCCAATATGGCCAAAGTTGGAGCTAGAATGTTATATGAATTGATTCCACTTCTGGCTATCACAAAGTTAAAAAATAAATTTCAGTGCCCCCGCCCCCCCAAAAATACCTCTCACAAATCTCTCTTTATCATTCATGGAGGAATAATATATTAGGAATAAATTTGTTCTACAGTACAAACATGTAACAGAAGAAGTTAAAGTGTTAAGCTTGTTGAGAAACAAATTAGATTCTATTTGTAAAAAAAGTAATGTGCACGTCCCACAGAATAGTTTCACTTTACTAAAAAATCCCACTTTGTAAATAGAAAACAATTGGCTAAGGTATCTGAAAAATGATAGATAAAAGTTAGATTTACAACTTCATTGAAAGAAATTATTGATAAATTTCATGTAAACAATTTTGTTGTATACATATGTACAATGACTATAAAGGCTATACTGTGTTGAAGGTAAAGATCTTACCCTATGCAACTAGGAATCTGTCATTTATAATGCAGAAAATGATTTATGTGTTCAGAAAAAATTAAGTACACAGAAAGATCAAATCCAAATACCATGTTTTCTCATAACTATTCTTTCAATAAATGTAATGCCATATAACTATTTCCACATACTTTTCTAACAAATCAATACGCTCAATTAAAATTACTTCAGATTCATACACAATCTCATTTAAACTGATAAAAACAGCTCAGCATGATAGACTTCAGTTTTACACAAACAGCAGTTTTTATAAACATAATTCCCACTATTTGACTCTATTTCCTGAACTCATTTCTAGAAGTTAGAAATCCTCCATAACTGATCTCTGTTTGCCACCAAAACTGTCACAAAAGCACCTTTCTGGCTTACTTTATTTTGACAATGTGATCATTATTTCCAATATCACACTGGATAAACAGAGCAAGGGGACTCAGATGGAAATAAATTATGTTTTAAAAATCAAAACTTTTTCTATCCGAAGAAACCAAAGATATAACCAACTTCAATGTACAAACACTATGCTTTATATATTTGAATTATTCATGCTTATAGCACAGTGGAAAATATATGACTATTATATGTTCAGAAGAATAACCACTACTGTTTCAAAGTTTTTCCAAGTTAGAGAAAGCTACTGCACACCAGTAGCTATTAAACTCTTTGATGCTAAGCTATTAGAAATAATTCTTTACAAGATCAGTGTGGCCGTCTGATTTTTGCCCCTCTGGATGTCATTCTGTCCTCCAGTTTTTTTAAAGAGCTGTTCTTCAGCTAACATTGTTGTCTCTCAAATGTTGGGCTGTGATTGGAGCAGCGGTGGGTTCCACTTACCTTCGCTACCAGTTTGCAATGGGAGCGCGCACACACGCGAAGCTTCTGCACATGCACAGATTGTCTGTGATGACATTGGGTGGGTGGGTGGAAACTCCCATCATTATTACCGGTTCACAACATCTGGACCGAACCAGTAGCAACCCACCACTGGACTGGAGGTAGTCCTGGTGAAGGTCAAGATATAATCATCCATGCTTAACTTGTTAAAGACTATATCTTTTTTCAACAGACCTAGATATAGAAACAAATGCTATTTAGTACTTGGTTTTCTCCCTCACATTTTTTGGTAGTGATGCAAGAGGCAAGAACTCTCCTGAGACAGCATATAATGGATATAGAACAATAATTTGATCTTGCATGACTGCCAAATCTTCCTTTTAGTGAATGTTGAAGATATTCGGTGGTACCTGAAGTTTATACATACATAGATAAATGTTCCAAGGCACCCACAGCCCTCCTGAAATTGTTGAAAAAAAATGTTTCATGGAATTTTCCTGCCTTGTGATTGCAGGACAAATTGAAATAATCAGCTATGTCTGTCTTCGCATTATATCCTTTAGAAGTACTTCTTACCCATCATTCTCAAGATTATTAGCCTGTAAGCATCAATTTTTTGCTAGCCTATTACTTCTAGATATCACCTCTTCCACAATTCATAATGTAGCCAAAATTTGGTGCAGCAGCACATAATCTTGGCTGAAATTTTAATAATAGTCTGTGTTAACTGGCCCAGAGATGGTTTATATTTATATTCTCCATTTTGAACTTTGCTGTTTTATTTTAGCTTTTTAATGTCTTAGTTTTACATTGTCTTGGATAATAATGATCATTTAAAAATAATTACTACTGTAATCTAATTAGGCATTATTTTAGTTAGTTCTATAGTGTTTTATAGATTTAATCATTCTATAATATGTATGGGCCGTACTTTATGTGTATATACATATACAGTCTTGTAAAGGTTTCACACAATAACTGGTAAGTTTGTGTAGTTTTTGTTATACAATATAATGGTCAAGGACTAAAATATTGACTGAAATAGTACATAGACTAGTAGACTTTTAAGGGACCTTGGAGGTCTTCTAATCCAACAGCCTGCTCGAGCACGAGACCTTATACCATTTCAGACAAATAGTTGTCCAGTCTATTTTTGAAAGCCTCCAGTGATGCAGCATCCACAACTTCTGAAGGCCAGCTATTCCACTGGTTGATTGATTTCTGCAATTGCATTTGAGTGAGAATCAGTATATTTATAGAACCAGCTGTAAATTTTAAAAAATCATCAACTTTGGCCTATGAATAAATGTTAATTTGGCTCCATGCAATCTTCTAATGCAGCTTTGGTGTCCTCTAAATGCCATATATTCTCCCAGGATAGCCAAACAGCTCATCCAGCATATCTGGAAGATACCGAATTTAATAAAGATTGAATTCACTGTATCTACTCATCATACTTCTAATTGGATAATCAGTTTTTTTGACAGGAAGCAACAGATGAGGTTAGGGAAAACTACATCTAGAACCTGGGCAATGAGTACAGGTGCCCCTCAGGGATGTGTACACTGTCTGTTGCTCAGGTGCATGTACCAATGACTGCACCTCAAGGGAACCCTCTGTTAAAAGTTCTGAAGTTTACAGATGTGATGAGTCTGCATATAGGCAGAAGGTTGAACAACTGGCCCTGTGGTGCAGCTGTAATAATTTGGAGCTGAATATGCTTAAAACTGTAGAGATAAAAGTGGATTTTAGGAGCAACCCTTTTATTTTACCACCTCTTACAGTATTTGACAGCATCAGCAGTAGAGTCCTTCAACTTTTGGGGTTTTATTATAACCTCCCAGGACTTGAAATGGATATTAGAAACAGCATTAAAAAGGCACAACAAAGAACATTCTTCCTGGGTCAACTCAGGAACTTCTGACTGCCTCAGAAGTTGATGAAACCGTTTTACAGAAGAGTTATTGAGTCTGCATTTCTACTTCTATAACTGTCTGGTTTGCTACAGCACAGGTACAGATTCCAGCAGGTAGTTAAGACTGCAGAAAGACAACTGCAACCAGCCTGACTTCTACAGAAGATCTATATATTGTGCAGTTCAGAAGGAGGGCTCAGAAGATATCACATCCTGGACATAAACTGTTTTCTACTCTTCCTCTCCGGACGGTGTTACACAGCAACACAGGCTAAAACAACTAGACACAGGGACAGTTTTTCCCCTTGGCCATCTCTCTGCTGAACACCTAATTCTCACAGTGCTATCTGACATCTATGCATATTTACCATGTAGAAGAGATGTAGTATCATTATTCCTTCTTATCGATTATTCCCTCTTATCTTTCTTACTCCCCACTCTTATTGGTATGATGATGACCATTATTCTGTTGCTTTGCATGTACACTGAGTGTACACTGCATGTAAACTGCACCGGAGTCAAATTCCTTGTATGTATAATCAAACCTGGTCAACTAAAATATTCAATTCAATTGAATACTGCGTGCCTATCCACTTTCGGG
Source organism: Ahaetulla prasina (assembly GCF_028640845.1). Taxonomy (NCBI): domain Eukaryota; kingdom Metazoa; phylum Chordata; class Lepidosauria; order Squamata; family Colubridae; genus Ahaetulla; species Ahaetulla prasina. The sequence continues at coordinate 214,005,547 of NC_080540.1, read as the reverse complement.
CAATAACCGTGAAGGTGCATTTCTAGCAGCAAGGAGACCAACTTTCTTCACCCATTCAAGATTATGCAAGAAAAACTCTACCAACAATCAGAGAATGGCTGCTATCCCACAAGTGGAAAGAAATCATGGGGGGGGGGGGGAGATCCTTCTATGGTATACATCACAAAACATAGCCTTGCATTAGCCTGTTGTGCTCAGTACCATAAAACATACTAACCATGGTGGGAAATAGTGGCCAGTCTGATTGGTTTCAGCATACAGATTTGAGCACTCCATTTTGCCTCTCCCTTCAGGCAACAAAATGTCTTAGGAGAACCTTAAGACCACATCCATTATAGTTTACAACTTAACAATATTGTCCCGGGATGTTCAGTTTAATTCACTGGTACCTGTTAAATGGATTATAGGGCTTAGAGATAGCTTAGCTGTCATAGAAGAACATCTCTTGTAGTTTGTATTTCTTCTGTTCTTTCTACACAGGAAAACATTTCCACCTAGAGACCTTTCATAGAATGTCTAGACACAAAATAAATGCAGCAAGATGTGTCATTTTACTGAAGCAGCACAAACATATGGAATCTTACTCATTTAGCTAAACAGCAAAATAAAGGATAAATCAGAGGAATCTGACTAATTTAAAAGCAATGCCATGATCTTAGATAACATCAGAACATATGACAGATGCTTTTAAAAAAAAATCGTAGATAAATGAAGCTCCTTTTCTTCTTAGAAAACAAGGACTGCCAAGTAAAATAATTAATAGCCAACTCATAACACTGGGAAATACATAGGCCTCCATTTTTCACATTTGCTTTGCAGAAAGAACATTTTTCTTATTGTGCTCCCTGTACTGGGTGTTGCCTTAGCAGAGCATTGGCAGTTGAGAGTGAAGACACATATGCTGATTTTTTTTTTCCAGAAAGATTGCTCTGCTCCCCTCAAGCTGCAACTGTAAGAATACTTCCGATAAGTAATTCTTACTGAAATGCAATTAAATAAATATGCACAGGATATTGACTCAGTATTTTCTTATTCTTTTCCTTCCTTCTAAAATTGGCATTTCACCTAACTTGTGCTTTACCAGAGGTATTCTCCAGTTATCCACTCATACAATAGGGAACCAATTATGCAGTTTTGAGGTCTAATTCATGTGATTTTCTTTTTTCCCCTGAAACCACTCCAGAAGCCCATATAATTTTTCTTTGCTAACAATAATACTTTATATTAGTTTATAGTTATCTCCACATGATGAATTTCACACTTAGGACACATAAAATGTTGTATCAAAATGAAAACAGCCTTTTCTGCCCACCCACCCCTATCTCTCCAGGTTTTGTGGCAAGCCATTCAAAGTTTAGCTAAATTTGTATAAAAATGATCCAGTAAAATCTCAAATAAAATTGAGCTTTAAAAAAAAAGAGGGGGAAGGAACCCTCTCAGGTCCTGACACAACTATTCTAGCAATGTTGCAGTAAGAAAGCAAGTCACAAAACTTACTTCAGCTCATCTGCTGCTGTCTTTAAGCCTTTTATCAGAAAACAGCAGACAGCTCTCTGATAAAGGCAATCAATAATTTGATTATTATACAGCATACAAAATTATACCTACAAGGATCTCCGAAACTTAAAAACTTTTCAATCTTGACTGGTTGAAACTACTGGCTGAAAATTAAGCTGGCCTGGTCACAATGTATATCAAATATATCAATGACAGTATTTGTCTTTATTAAAACCTTTTCCATATTAAGATATGCTATGAAGATGTGCTATAGTTATGCAAGTTAATATCAATTAAACCTTTAATTCAGAAAAAGGCCAGTTTTTATAGAGTATATTAGCCTCCCTCATGTTAGATGAGTGAGCTTTAAGCAGGCATGGTATTTCATATAACACATGTGAATCAGATTAGATACTACAAACATATCCTCTTAAAGTAATCATCCCAATCATTATTACTATAGTAATACTACAGTCCTAGATATCTGCATTCATAGGTCAAGCCTACTAAATTCAGTGAGTCTTGTTCACATGTTGAATCTCCAAGATTATAGTCTAGAGGCATCATCCATGCCCTGTAACCTATCAAGCATGTTTAGTTATAATAAAGCAAATTTCTGGTCTCGATGTAAGAGAAAATCAGGCTTTTGGTAATACTTCATAACACAGTATATATGTGTGTGGGTGTGCATCTGTACATATACGCAACTTTTAAAACTGGATTAATAAATCAGTTTGTTTTTCCCTAATTAATCACTCCAGGATCATTTTAAGTGACCCTACCACCTTGTGTCTAGACACAAGGATACAGCTATCTGGAGAAAACCTATTTTTTTCTTGCCATCTCTATCCAGTGATTTTCATTTGGAGTTTCCTGGCAATCCTAAAGTATTCATTAAATGTCAGTACAGTAATTCTCTGGCAAAGAAACGAAAACCATAGAGAGACATAATACTGGACATTGGAATCCACATTTTCTTTCTTACTTGGGGGCAAAGCAAAAAAAGGGCCAATAGCTTTTTGCCACCAGAGCTTCAATGCTGAACAACCAGAAGAAATAAAAGATTTCAATGGCTGATGACAATATGCCAACATTGGGTTACAAGTTGAAGATTTCTTCAGAATTTTCTTAACTCAAGCTCTTCCCCAGGAGTGCTATCACTAGTTCAGGGCACAAGGCTTTCCTTTATAGTATGCTTGATTCTACTATATCCAATTTCATTCTTGGATGCTATTCAGACCACATTGGGAAAGCATTTGTGGGCTTCTGAGAATGAAGAAATCAGAAAGGGTTTAATCAAACTCCCTATGTGTGGATTGCATAAACATCATAGCAATGTGGCAGAAAATGAACAAGGGGCTGGACCAGTAGAATCAAGATCACAGAAGGAATATTCTAATTAAATAAAAACGTGCAGAGGGTTTTTAAAAAGCATTCACCAAACTGCCTACTGTTCCAACCTATGGGTTTGGATGTATACACATTTGTTTTCTCTCTGCAAACAGACAGCTAAGGAGTAAAAACCAAACTCTCTCTCCTCCTCACCTTTCCTCCTCATATTCCAAGTATATTCCACCATGTTAAAAAAAAAATAAATGGGTCACCCTAAAATGCTCTTCGAGAAAAATTATAGGAAATATCACCTACAGAGAAGGAAATATGATACCTAAAGTTAAGCCATTATTTCTAAAACATTAAGCAGCCCCTCTGGTCAGAACCTGAGAGAAATGCCGACTATGGACGGGATTTACCTCCGACGCCCCCCTGCATATGAAAACAGCTAGCACAGAGTCAAGCACAGAAGTGAGAGCACAAAGCTCGCTGTCTATACACACATACACGCGTCTCTTTCACCCCCAAGCCAGAAATGAGAAAGCGCCAAGAAAGGGGGGGGGGAATAGAGAAAGCCTTGGAGACCCCACGTTTTGAGCGCCGCTCTCCCCGAGGTGCGGCTGAAACGAACCCCATTTTCCGGGGGGGGGGACTGTTTCTCCCTCCGCGTTCTCAATCCCGCGCTCCCGGGGAACCTCTAGCGGACGAAAAAGGACGCGCAACGATCCCCAGCCGATCCCGGCGTGCAATCCCTGCACACAGACAACCGCGTTTGACTTGGGAGCCGCTGGAGACTGGGCCAGGGTGCCTTCTCCGCCCTCCTCACCCACCCACGCCGCTCCTAAAACACGCCAAGGCTGGGTTTGCCCGTGCTTCCCTCTCTGCAACCGCGGTACAGAAAAGCGCCAAGGGAAAACGCGCCAAACATTCACACAGTCGAAATTCAACAACCCTAAAGTGCATTTCTTTTTTTAAAAAAAAAATGAGGGGTGCGAGGTCCCCCCCGCCCCTTCTGTCTCCATTCAGCCGTTTTCGACTCCCTTCCATCAGGTCCTCCTTTACGGGGCCAGTAACTTTCCCTCTCCTCGGAACCAAAACAAGGCTGGCGGTGAAGGAATGGAAAGGAGGCGCCCAGAGATGGACTTTTGAAGGCAGGAATCCAATGCAAGGTGCCTTTTCAAGCGGGAAAAGGGGGGGGAAGGGAAATCCAAGGGAAAAGGCACCTTTCTCTCTTTCCCTTACCTGCACGCTGCCTGAATTCTTCTCGGCGCCGTTTGAAACAGAACCAGCTGGATGTCACGCAGAGACACACATATACACACACACACGATCTGTGATCGGCTTCTTTCTAATTCCACAGTTCCTTAGGATATTGGTCACGGAGGGGAAAAAAAATAAAGGCAAACCCAGAGAGCGATCCTTAACACGGGAAACTCACGGACAACGTTGGGGCGGATGGGAGAGAGCAAGGCGGGGGGGTGTCTCCCCCCGGTTTCCAAGTTGGCTTGGTTCTCTTAGTTGGTTATTTTCCACAAATAAATCCCCCGAGATGAACGGTCACTAAAAAAAAGCAAGGGGCGGTGGTGGTGGCGGCGGCAGAGAATGAAATAAAAGGCTCCCCCGGATCGTTTCCCCTTATTCTCGCTATCCGACAATCCTTCAAGAAAGGTGTGGGGGGGAGAGAAAAAAAGGGAGAGGGATTTGTCTCTTCCACTCCAGCGTCTCTCCTCTTTTGGGAACGGATCTTAAGCCGAAATTCTGACGCGCCCCAAGAAAAACGCTTCTCGCCAAAGCTTTTGCAGCGCTGTCCACTTGCAAAGATGCTGCTTTAGGCGGAGGAAACTTTCCGGTGCAGAAGGAAACAGCGGCGCTAGCAATTGCATCTAGCAAGCCAAGCAAGCAACCCTGGATCTAGGTGAGGATGGGCAGGCGGCGGGCGCGCGTGTGCACGAGCGGCTCCTTCCAGGGCTTGAACACGCGCCGTCAAAGTCCCGCAGAAGGGGATGGGAGGGTTCAGAGGAGGGGGGTGGGGGGAAGCAAAAAAAAGCAAAATAAGACAATATGCATGCAATATAAGCGGATCAACGAGTCTTCTGTAGTTGGGGCGTCGTAACCAGCCTTCTCTTCCCTTTTCTCCCGAGTCAGCCAGCAATTCCACTGCTGTTCGCTCGCTTCGCTACACCGGAGGGGAGGCAAAGAGCCGGCGCTTAACTCTTTCCTAGCCGCCGCCTCCTCGAGTCGTTGCCGCCAAATCGCATGGAGCTCAAGGGAGGTTCGCATTTCTCGGAGTAAGCATCGCCCAAGCAGCAGCGCCTCTTATCCTGGGGTGACCTGATTAACGACAGTAGGGGGGAAAGGCGCGGGAAACGCCTCGGCTATAGGTACGAGCGCAGGAGCCTTGGATACGCGCGTCCTCTTCCTGGCCGCTTTCACTTTTTGTCAGACGCCGCTATTAGGGAATGGGTGGGAGCAGGTGGGATGCTTAACCGGCGTAGGGAAAGGCAAAACCCAGCATTTGGGAAGCAGCCATCTCCAGGCCAGGGCTGTGCAATTGCAACCCGGCCATATGCAGAAACATCCGGAGATACGGTATATAGGATCGGAGTGCTTAAGGCTGAAGCCTTTGCCTTGCGGAACGACAGGGTGTCGGAAAAATCCGAATCGTTTTCGGTTTTTTGGTTTTGTTTTTTAAATTCCCGCAGATAAAAGGAAACCGTCGCACCAGGGGATTGGTTTCTCTGTGTCGGAGAAAGTCTGGCTACAATCTCTCGCCTGATCCGAAGTCGGCAGCTTTCGATCCTGAAAGCAGCCCGGGTGGGGCTAATCAAAGGTTTTGTTACTCATCCTTTTGAGTGAAGCTGTTCACGGAAACGCAGAATATTCTCCCAGATGTGGTTTCACTGGCATCTTCTCCAGCTGCAAGAAGTCTTCCCTCAGCCCGAGGGCTGAGTGCACTTACTTGAGAGTAAATTCCGCTCACTTTACCAGTTACAGTTGTTCTTCAGAGTCAACCTGACTAGGTGAGCTGAGGTAGCATAAGAAAAAATCCTGATTAACCTTCCATCCCCTAGCGGTGAGATCCCTGGAGCTTGCTGCCTTGGACACCATTTATTTTCTGAGGAAAGGAGAAAAATTGCTCCAGATTTGGATTTTTTAAAAAAATTTTTTTACTAAAATTATAATTGGAGGGGAGTGCTGCAATCAATAAATGTACTTTCCAGATGCTTTAATTTTTTACATCTGGGTTGGTCCTGCTGATTGCAGCTGATGACAAACTTAGAAAGGGGAAAACTAGAGAATAGAGGTTCTTGTGGACCTTCAGATACTGCTGATTTATAAGTGCCAGCAATCTTTATCATTGGACACATTAGCTTGGTCTTCGGGGAGTTATAATTCAGTGATATCTAGAAGGGCACAGGTTTTCAATTCATGCCTTAGTTAGCCAGCAAACTTTGGTGTCTTGGGTCAATGGGTGTGAGATATGCTTATTGATAGATTTTGGTACATAATATTGTACCACAAAGGTGGTGTTGACTCTTAGCAGCCACATATAAAAATATAAAAATCTAATTAATTAATTAATTAATTAATAAACAAACAAACATAGACTTGGATGAAACTAACCAAGTAGAAAAGCAACTTAGAACTAAGGAGAAATTTCCTAACGGTGAGAGCAATCAACAAGTGGAATAGCTGGTCTCAATCACTGGAGGCTTTCAAAAAGAGACTGAACAACCTTTTGTATGAAATGGTGTAGGGTCTCCTACTCAAGCAGGGGGTTGGTCTAGAAGATCTCTGAGGTCCCTTCCAACTCTATTCTATGTTCTGTGATTTGTCTCCAACCTTATCCTTCAGTTCTTCCAAAAGTCACACATTGTGGCTATAGTTGAGTCTGTCCAACCTACTACAGGTCATCCCCTTCTTTTTCCATCTACTTTTCCCAACATTATAAACTTTTTTTTTAGAGTGCTAGGCCTTCACATGTCCAAATATGACAATCTGATCCTGGTCATTTGTATTTTACAAGAGAAATCTGAACTGATTTGTTCTATGAGCCAGTTTTTTATAAGCTGTATGTGGCATTCTCTCTAACCCTAGAGTTCAAAGGTGCATGAATGTTCTGTTTCTTCAAACCCCATCTTTCACTTCCATAGAGAATCACAGGTAAAGCCCTTCCCTGTACAATTCTTATCTTTGTAGCTTTTCCAAGACCTTTATTCCTACTCTAACTTGTTCTATTTGTGGCATATTTCCTGGCCATGGGGTGGTTTAATGTTGATAGTCAATCCTAAAAGACAGAAGTTATTCACCTCTTTAATATTTTCATTGTCAACACAATATGCTTACTCATGCTTAGTTTAAGCACGATTTATTTAATGATATGGGTGTGCATGACTCACTGAATCATAAATTAACTGTAGGAGTTGAGTTTACACAATATGTTCAACTAAAACATGGCTGTTAGTTATGGTTCGGTGTGTCATGCAATCAATATCTCCAGACTACCTTCCCTTTTCCTCCCTCCTCCTCAGTTTATTTCTCAAACCATCCTAGCAACTAGCAGCTAGATGCACAGCTGTAAATACAATACAATACAACTGGAATTCTAAGCTATAAAATTATTGGGCATTTTTTGTTTATAAAACTATATTTCACAACCCTTCATAAGCAGTGACTTTGAGCATGTGCAAAGCTGTTTGTCTTTAAAGTTGAGTAGTATATTAGCAAACAGTGAATGAAAAGTGTTGGCTTAATTTAATTTGAGAGATTAGAAGGATATGTAATCCTTCTGAGACTCTGATATCCTGGCCGCTTCCATTTTAAACCCAATATTTGTGGAACAGAGCCAAGTCTCTGTATTATGTTGAAGAAACAATCCCAAGTACTGTACAGATAGTCCTCAACTTACAACAGCTCATTTAGTAACCATTTAAAGTTACAGAAAAAAGCGACTTATGACTGTTTTTCACTCTTATGACCATTGCAGCATCCCCATGGTCACATGATCAAAACTCAGATGCTTGGCAACTGATTCATATGACAGTTGCAGTATCCCAGGGTCACGTGATCCCCTTTTGCGACTTTCTGACAAGCAAAGTCAATGGGGAAATCAGACTTACTTTATTATTATTTATTTATTTATTAAATTTTTATACCGCCCTTCCCCTGAAGGACTCAGGGTGGTGTACAGCCAAAGATAAAAAGTTGATATACATACAATTTAAAACCAAGATTTAAACCTAAGCAAATTACAAAAAGGCCAATATTAAAATTTAAAAATTTAAAAACCCTAAGACAATAAAAACCCAATTTAAAATTAATAAAACTATTATGCCAGTCCCGCTTGAATAAATAGATGTGTTTTCAGCTCACGGCGAAAGGTCCGAAGATCAGGCACTTGGCGTAGGCCAGGGGGAAGTTCATTCCAGAGTGTCGGGGCTCCAACAGAGAAGGCCCTGCTCCTGGGGGCCGCCAGCCGACATTGTTTGGCGGACGGCACCCTGAGAAGACCCTCTCTGTGGGAGCGTACGGGTCGGTGGGAGGCATAAAGTAACAGCAGGCGGTCTCGTAAGTACCCGGGTCACAACTGTGTTGCTAACGAACAATTGCAGTAATTAGAATAGAATAGAATAGAATAGAATAGAATAGAATAGAATAGAATAGAATAGAATAGAATAGAATAGAATAGAATAGAATTTTTTATTGGCCAAGTGTGATTGGACACACAAGGAATTTGTCTTGGTGCATATGCTCTCAGTGTACATAAAAGAAAAGATACGTTCATCAAGGTACAACATTTACAACACAATTGATGATCAATATATCAATATAAATCATAAGGATTGCCAGCAACAAGTTATAGTCATACAGTCATAAGTGGAAAGAGATTGGTGATGGGAACTATGAAACGATTAATAGTAGTGCAGATTCAGTAAATAGTCTGACAGTGTTGAGGGAATTATTTGTTTAGCAGAGTGATGGCCTTCGGGAAAAAACTGTTCTTGTGTCTAGTTGTTCTGGTGTGCAGTGCTATATAGCGTCGTTTTGAGGGTAGGAGTTGAAACAGTTTATGTCCAGGATGCGAGGGATCTGCAAATATTTTCACGGCCCTCTTCTTGATTCGTGCAGTATACAGGTCCTCAATGGAAGGCAAATTGGTAGCAATTATTTTTTCTGCAGTTCTAATTATCCTCTGAAGTCTGTGTCTTTCTTGTTGGGTTGCAGAACCGAACCAGACAGTTATAGAGGTGCAAATGACAGACTCAATAATTCCTCTGTAGAATTGGATCAGCAGCTCCTTGGGCAGTTTGAGCTTACTGAGTTGGCGCAGAAAGAACATTCTTTGTTGTCCTTTTTTAATGATGTTTTTGATGTTAGCTGTCCATTTGAGATCTTGCGATATGATAGAACCCAGAATTTTGAAGGTTTCTACTGTTGATACTGTGTTGTCAAGTATTGTGAGAGGTGGAAGTATGGAAGGGTTTTTCCTAAAGTCTACCACCATTTCTACGGTTTTGAGTGTGTTCAGTTCCAGATTGTTTTGATTGCACCACAAGGCTAGTCATTCGACCTCTCGTCTATATGCGGATTCGTCATTGTCTCGAATGAGACCAATCACTGTTGTGTCATCTGCGAACTTCAGTAGCTTAACAGATGGATCATTGGAGATGCAGTTATTGGTATACAGAGAGAAGAGAAGTGGGGAGAGCACACAGCCTTGGGGGGCCCCTGTGCTAATTGTACAGGTATTTGATGTGATCTTGCTTAGCTTCACCTGCTGCTTCCTGTTTGTTAGGAAGCTTGTGATCCACTTACAAGCCTGTTCCGGTACCTGTAGCTGGTTTAGCTTAGTTAGGAGAATGTCTGGAATGATGGTATTGAATGCTGAACTAAAGTCTACACTTAATTCACTTAACAGTGGCAAGAAAGGTTATAAAATGGGGTAAAACTCACTTAACAAATATCTCATTTAACACATACGGTATATATATAAAATCAGACATATATTGCTTCACAGTGCTTTTACTTGGTGATGTCTGCACACAAACATGTTTCAAGCATATACAATTCAGGCCAGCTTTTCCTGCAGAATCCCGTTTTTGGGAATTCTGGAGTTCATAATTTCAGCATCTAAAGGATCTGCAATTGGAGAAGGTACTACAGGGTATGTAGGCATCTACTAAAATACAAAAGTTGTATGTACCACAGAATGCCTTTCCAAGTTTACAATTCTCTCCTGGCACCTGTACAGTGCATTCAGACCAGGGGTGAAATCTACTTACCTTCCTTACCGGCTTGGAAGTCCACACGCCCTGTGCGCAAACCTTCTGCGCATGCGCAAAACCTGCGCTTGCGCAGAAGGTTAAAACCAGGAAGTAGTGATACCTGGGTAGCGGGTGTTGCCGGTGGTTCAGCAATTGCTACCGGATTGCCGAACCACTGGACACAATCGCTACCGGATCGCGAGACCCGGTCAGAACCGGGAGCATTTCACCCCGATTCAGACCCCCTCCAATTTTGTTATGTCATTTCTAAAATTCTGTTTTCACATTGTCACTATGGGGTACTGAGTGTAGATTAATGAGGGGGGGGGAAAGAATTTAAACAACTGTAGAATCAGGCTCAGCATAAGAAAATTGACAAAAGTGAAGGGAGTCTCAATATTTTCTGAATGCACTGTACTTACCTGTGCACAGTATATACCAGCCCACAAGAATGTTGATATTTTGCAGAACAGCATCAACAGAACTTTGTTGTTATTTCTTTTCCCAATGTTTCAACCACAATGCATTTCTCTGAGTCTGATTATAAATGTATCTAACAGTTATCAATTAAGAACTAGAAATTCACACATAAAATGTTGTTTCTCCTAATTTTAAGATCAAAGTATGTGATTTAGGAAAGCGAATTTTTTCTTTGCCTAACTTTCTTATGTTTCCTTTCTCTAGTTACTTCCTTTAAATTCCATTCACTTTTGATGTATGAAATACTATGGAGGAAAAAAAGCTAAACTGCACAATATTTCAGATACATCAGGCTACAATTCCCATCACCACAAGCAATTGATTATGCTTGTTTGGGCTGGTCACAATTATAATTAAAGTAAATAATAATAATAATAATAACAACAACAACAACAGAGTTGGAAGGGACCTTGGAGGTCTTCTAGTCCAACCCTCTGCCCAGGCAGGAAACCCTGCACCATTTCAGACAAATGGTTATCCAACATTTTCTTAAAAATTTCCAGTGTTGGAGCATTCACAACTTCTGCAGGCAAGTTGTTCCACTTATTGATTGTTCTAACTGTCAGGAAATTTCTCCTTAGTTCTAAGTTACTTCTCTCCCTAATTAGTTTCCACCCATTGCTTCTTTTTCTACCATCAGGTGCTTTGGAGAATAGTTTGACTCCCTCTTCTTTGTGGCAACCCCTGAGATATTGGAACACTGCTATCATGTCTCCCCTAGTCCTTCTTTTCATTAAACTAGGCATACTGAGTTCCTGCAACCATTCTTCATATGTTTTAGCCTCCAGTCGTCTAATAATCTTTGTTGCTCTTCTCTGCACTCTTTCTAGAGTCTCAACATCTTTTTTACATCGTGGCGACCAAAACTGAATGCAATATTCCAAGTGTGGTCTTACCAAGGCATTATAAAGTGGTATTAACACTTCATGTGATCTTGATTCTATCCCTCTGTTTATGCAGCCCAGAACTGTGTTGGCTTTTTTGGCAGCTGCTGCACACTGCTGGCTCATATCTGAATGGTTGTCCACTAGGACTCCAACTGGAGCAGATCAGGTTTAAAAAGTCTACCTAGCTTCAGAAACTATTATCTCACATTCTCTTTGAGTCGTAAGTCAATCCAATTTTATATAAAATATAGAAAAAGAAACAAACAGAATTGGTTTTTGTTTTGCTTATAATTTTGTTAGAATGAACCAAAATATAACAGCATTTGAAAGTTTACAGTATTTATTTTTATCTTCATTACTGCCTGTAAATTTGAGATGAAGGGCAATATAAAATTGTTTTAAATAAATGGAGACCAAGAGATGAACTCATTTTATTTACTGAAAACAACAATTTCTCTACTGAATGAAATATGTCTGATGAAGTACCACAGTGCCTGAAATGAAAAACGAAGTGATAATTTAATGTTAATTCCCAACATACCCCAAATGATCTCATAATCAGTAGGTGTAGGATAGAAAAAGATTCATTTCAAATCACTAAATGCATTTCCTCAACATCTCTGAGCTCATAAATCAATTTAAACACACACCCTGAAACAACTTAATACAGTTTTTCATCCCTTCAGCTCAGCTGTAGAAGCCAAACAGATTAAGAATATGGAACCTGAAATTCCCCATATTGATGAGTGTCCCACAACTGAAGCTGTTCACCATTTTAGTACACACTTTAAAATACCAACTGCAAATCATTCAGAATATTTTAATTGTTTCTCGTGCAACTGCAAGCAAAGCAGAGATTATTTGGTTCCCCCCCCCCAAAAAATATTGCTCCTGTGATACAAATAAACAGTTGTGTCAATCTAAATCAAACAAACAAAAATATATTTGATTTAAAATAAAAATCACATGCCTTAAGCTATTTTTCTCCTCTTTGAAGAAAAATAGGTGTTCTCTTAAAAAAATGACTCCAATTCTTCTCCAACAACACCCACTGACTGAAGCAATGTCACCTTTTAAAAAAACCAAATCTTAAGAAATGGGGGCAAGGGTTATTTCCAAAGTCTGCCCATTTTCCAGTTACAATTCCAATAAAAAGTATCTTCTCTAGAATAAGCAACAGATAAAAATTTTTGTCATTGGAACTGTTTTCTATTTTACCTTTTCCCCCAAAAATAAGACATCCCCTGATAATAAGCCCAATCAGGCTTTTGATGGCATGGCAAATAAGGCCAAGCGCTTATTTCAGGGTTAAAAAAAAATAAAAAATAAGACAGGGTCTTGTTTTCAGGAAAACTCGGTTAAGTATAGCCTGGAGAAATACATTTTCTGAAGTTAATAGTAATTTAATAACTTGAGTTTACTATGCCAAAAATAATGACTTTAGACCCTTTTCTGAGTATAATATCAATTGGTTTAAATCAGAATTAATGTTTTGAAGCTGTATTAAGTTGTCAAAACTGGTTGCTTGGGTCAATTTCAATAATGTCTGAAAGTAATAACTTACTGTTCTTTGGTTTGAAAAAAACTGTAGTATATCTTGAATGATTATTGAATTTAAATACATGTATTTAATGTATTTATTATTTATGCATTTAAATGTATTTATCAAAAACAGCAGTAGATTTGGATAGATGAGCTAAAAACTTGTGTATTTGGAATAAGAATGAAATGAATGTTTTGCTTTGTGTAACTTTTGTCATAAATTCTTAAAATATATAGACACCAATTAAACAGGAGTTTCATAAAATTCTCTGTTTCATTTTTCACTCAGAAAATCCAATTACCAGTTAGAGAGATTATTTTAATTTTCCAGATTTAAGTTTATAACAAGCGGCATAACTTTCATATCAGGTTGGTGAATGGTAAGCTTGTCCATTGGGAACTTACTTTAATAGGCTACCTTAAAATCAAAATCTCTTATAAATCAGAATCCAATTGATTTGGAAAATATGAAATTCCTCCTCCTTTTATATTAGCCACCAGAGAGGTATGTGATACCCTGTTTTCCCCAAAATAAGACATTCCTGATAATAAGCCCAATTAGGCTTTTGATGGCATGGCAATAAGGCCAAGCGCTTATTTCAGGTTAAAAAATAAAAAATAAGACAGGGTCTTGTTTTCAGGAAAACTCGGTTAAGTATAGCCTGGAGAAATACATTTTCTGAAGTTAATAGTAATTTAATAACTTGAGTTTACTATGCCAAAAATAATGACTTTAGACCCTTTTCTGAGTATAATATCAATTGGTTTAAATCAGAATTAATGTTTTGAAGCTGTATTAAGTTGTCAAAACTGGTTGCTTGGGTCAATTTCAATAATGTCTGAAAGTAATAACTTACTGTTCTTTGGTTTGAAAAAAACTGTAGTATATCTTGAATGATTATTGAATTTAAATACATGTATTTAATGTATTTATTATTTATGCATTTAAATGTATTTATCAAAAACAGCAGTAGATTTGGATAGATGAGCTAAAAACTTGTGTATTTGGAATAAGAATGAAATGAATGTTTTGCTTTGTGTAACTTTTGTCATAAATTCTTAAAATATATAGACACCAATTAAACAGAAGTTTCATAAAATTCTCTGTTTCATTTTTCACTCAGAAAATCCAATTACCAGTTAGAGAGATTATTTTAATTTTCCAGATTTAAGTTTATAACAAGCGGCATAACTTTCATATCAGGTTGGTGAATGGTAAGCTTGTCCATTGGGAACTTACTTTAATAGGCTACCTTAAAATCAAAATCTCTTATAAATCAGAATCCAATTGATTTGGAAAATATGAAATTCCTCCTCCTTTTATATTAGCCACCAGAGAGGTATGTGATACCCTGTTTTCCCCAAAATAAGACATTCCCTGATAATAAGCCCAATTAGGCTTTTGAACACATGGCAATAAGGCCAAGTGCTTATTTCAGGGTTCAAAAATATAAGACAGGGTCTTATTTTCAGGGAAACACAGTAGTATGCCAATTCTGTTTTCATCTTTAAGATAATGCTACATATTTACATAGAAGTGAAATTGATTTTCAAAATAGCAAAGCAATTTTTATTATAGCAAACATGGAGTTACATTCTTTATCTGCCTATTCCAGAAGGTTTGGAGAACTAACGTTATCCATATCTGAACACACAATCCATCACTGGTTGTCTCAGCATAGACATTTGGTTTGCCTGTTTTACTCTATATGTTTGCCCATGAGTTTGTCTCTCATTTGAAGTTAGGTAAATTAACTTAAATGTAAACAAATGAATTGTTTTTTTCTATATTTGTCGTTTTATTCATAATACTTGTAACTATGTGAATTCCAAAGAACTGTCAGTGGTAACTCCATCAAATAACAACTAAAACAAAATAGCTAAATCAAAATAATAATAATAAAAAATAATATAAAAAACAAAAATCAACCATGTTCAGGCAAAAAACTAAATTATTCCAAGATAAAGTCTAGTATAGATATCTGTAGTGAGTCAGCTGGGACCAAACACACATTGAAGTAAACAGATTCAAGTTGTTTGCAGAATTAAAGTAAGCTGGGGCTACTCAAACTATGACTGAGAAGGTCTGTTACTATTATCCATGTTCTGCACATGTCTTGAAATATATTTATTTTTCATAATTGCTCATCTCCCTCAGAGTGGTGTATAGCAATATATGTATTAGAGGAGGACTTTAAGGAGACTGGAAGACTACAATTCTGTACAAGGCTATGGAGCACATAAATTCAATTCAGATCAGTTACACTATAAGTTTTATGTTCAGAGGAACTGGTTTGAAAATGATCGTTTTAGTGATAGGCTATCCTCTTTACCTAAATGGGGAGAATGAGTAAGAGCCAGGAAAAAAATCATGATTTTTGTAAATGACATAACATCTTATAAATTATGATATAATTTATGTTTATAATTTATCTGTCACAGATAAATACGCTTAGAGAATATGCCCTATAGATAGTCAGACATCAGAATAACAATCTAGACATTATATAACTAATACCACATAGTCACATTTGCTACCTACAGTCCTTTTGTAATCTGTAATGTATTAGAAAGCTCTTTCCTGGGTAGAGATTGGCAAGAAATTTGTCCAGGTCACATATCAGTGTATTAAGCATTGTATTAAATTCAAACTTCTCATATGCAAACTAGAATACTGTATACAGATAGAACAATATTTCACATTTCAAAGTAAAGTTTAAAACTAAAACAAAAGGAAAGCATAAAAATACATCTATTAGGGAAAGTAGGCATAAAGCTGCATTATATGAGGAAATTCACCTGGCAGAAAATGGTATTGGTTAAAAGATGTGTTTACAGGTACAAATATTTCATGCAGACTTTTTTAAATGGTAAAGAAAAAGCTTAGACTAGGAAAATGAGGAAGTGAAGAAAACTAAATTGACTACTATTAGCTTGTGTTAAAATAACTAAAATTGCTGGCTTATTGTTTAATTCAACCTATTTTGGCACACATTGTCATGCATTTATACTTCGTTTTGAAGCCGTTTTCCAATCTGTCCTTCAAGGAAACATATATGAATATCATTTAACCTCAAGTTCATCAAGGCAGTATCCTTTTAAAAATAAAGAGCTTGACAGCATCAATCATTTGGTCCATTTATTTATTCATTTAATAAATATATAATTTGGCTTCTGGAAGAAAACTAGTACAAGATTAAAATAGTGGACTGTCTGTGAGTCTCAGCAGGCAGCAATGCTCAGCTGACTTGTCTGAGCTCAGATTTTGATTAGAATCAGACTTTGTTGATAATTTGACAGATGATTTCAGACTTCCCAGACACCTTAGAAAGGCTAGAAGGTCTTATTTCTCTCCTTACCTCCTGCTTCTGTTTCCTCTCCAGAGATTTAATTTTGTGTTGGTGTTCTTGCTTTTCTTATTTGTTCTTTTCCTGATCTTGTGGTACCCTAAATGTTGGGTGGAGTCCTTTTATTTACTCAAAGGACCAGTTAGCTAGGAATAATACTGAACAGAGTAAGAATCACACTAACAGGAGAGAAGTTCAAAAGTAATGTCAACAAGTATTACTTCGTAGGAAGAGTAGTGGGAGCTTGGAACTAACTTCTAGTAGAGGTAATGGGACAATAATCAGTAACTGAATTTAAACAATCTTCTGATAAACACATCTATCACCCAACATAAATACATACATGGATACATATATACCAGGGGTGAAATGCTACCAGTTCGGACCGGTTCGAGTGAACCGGTAGTAAAAAAAATGCTACTAGTTCAGGGGAACTTCTCGCCGGAGAAGACGCCTAGAGAGCACCTGGAGGTCCAGTCGCTCCGAAGCTGATCGGACACTAGTTAGGACCTATACTAGGACCTACCTAGTGGCAATGAGGGAAGCGAGGCGCTCCTACGCCTCTACCCTCATTGCGTCGGCAGATAACCGCCCGGCCGCCCTGTTTCGGGTGACCCGCTCTCTCCTACATCAGGAGGTGCGGGATGACCCTTTGCAGGGACGAGCCGAGGAGTTTAGTGGTTATCTATACGATAAAATCGCTCAGCTGAGGGACGGTCTGGACCGAATTTGGGATGATCCAAGCGAGGGAGAGGAGGCACGTCTTGTTGAGCACATTTGGGATGAGTTTGACCCTGTGGCTCCCGAGGACGTGGACAGGTTGTTGGGGAGGCTTCACGGCACGACATGTTTACTGGACCCGTGCCCTTCCTGGCTGGTACTGGCCACTCAGGCGGTGACACGAGGCTGGCTCCAGAGGATTATCAACGCTTTGTTGGATGGGGTTTTCCCTGCCGCCTTGAAAGAGGCGGTGGTGAGACCCCTCCTTAAGAAGCCCTCTTTGGACCCAGCTATTTTGGCTAATTATCGTCCAGTCTCCAACCTTCGCTTTGTTGCGAAGGTTGTAGAGAGTGCCGTGGCGCGACAGCAGCCCCAACACCTGGATGAAGATGTCTATCTAGACCCGTTCCAGTCCGGCTTCCGACCCGGATACAGCACGGAGACAGCTTTGGTCGCATTGGTGGATGATCTCTGGAGGCCAGGGACAAGGGATATTCCTCTGCCCTGGTCCTATTAGACCTCTCAGCGGCGCTCGATACCATCGATCATGGTATCCTGCTGCGCGGTTGGAGGATTGGGAGTGGGAGGCACCGTATATCGGTGGTTCTCCTCCTATCTCTCCGACCGGTCGCAGACGGTGTTGACAGGGGGCAGAGGTCGACCGCGAGGGGCCTCACTTGTGGGGTCCCTCAGGGTCGATTCTCTCGCCTGCTGTTCAACATCTACATGAAGCCGCTGGGTGAGATCATCAGTGGTTTCGGGTGAGATACCAGCAGTACGCTGACGACACTCAGCTGTACTTTTCCACCCCGGACCACCCCAATGAAGCTGTTGAAGTGCTGTCCCGGTGTTTGGAGGCTGTACGGGTCTGGATGGGGAGAAACAGGCTCAAGCTTAATCCTCCAAGACGGAGTGGCTGTGGATGCCGGCACCCGATTCAGTCAGCTGCAGCCGCGCTGGCTGTTGGTGGCGAGTTACTGGCCCCAAAGGATAGGGTGCGCAACTTGGGTGTCCTTCTGGATGATCGGCTGTCGTTTGAAGATCATTTGACGGCCGTCTCAGGAGGGCCTTCCACCAGGTTCGCCTGGTTCGCAGTTGCGCCTTCCTTGATCGGGATGCCTTATGCACGGTCACTCATGCGCCGTTACCTCTCGCTTGGATTACTGTAATGCTCTCTACATGGGGCTCCCCCTGAAGTGCGCTCGGAGGCTTCAGTTAGTCCAGAATGCAGCTGCGCGGGTGATAGAGGGAGCTACACGTAGCTCCCATGTAACACCGCTCCTGCGCAGACTGCACTGGCTGCCTGTGGCCTTCTCGGTGCACTTTAAGGTGTTGGTTACGACCTTTAAAGCGCCCATGGCTTAGGACCTGGGTACTTACGGGACCGCCTGCTGTTACCATCGCCTCCCACCGACCGTCGCTCCCACAGAGAGGACTTCTCAGGGTGCCGTCCGCCAAACAATGTCGGCTGGCGGCCCCCAGGGGAAGGGCCTTCTCTGTGGGGGCTCCCACACTCTGGAACGAGCTTCCCCCGGGCTTACGCCAAATTCCTGACCTTCGGACATTTCGTCGCGAACTCAAGACTCACCTTTTTATCCGCGCGGGGCTGGCTTAAATTGGGATTTTAAATTTTAAATTTATTAATTTTAAATGGGGTTTTAGTAGAGTAAATTTTAATTATTGGGCTAATTTAAATAAGTTTTTTAAATTGGATTTTAAATTTGTATATTGTATTGTTGGTTTTTATTATGCCTGTACACCGCCCTGAGTCCTTCGGGAGAAGGGCGGTATAAAAATTAAATAAAATAAATAAATAAATAAATTTCTGACAATCAGCTGGGCAACGATCAGCTGTGACTCAATTTATATTAGCTAGAATCGTCAGATTTCCTGCTTTCTAGCTAAATCACGTGGCACACCGGATTTCTTCCCCCCCCCCCTTGTTCTATTTACCTTTGCAGACTCGGAAGGCTTCAAAACGTTCTTTTTTATCACTGCATGGGCGCGCCTCAGGCACACATGTGCGCGCTCAGAAGTAGACTCACAGAACCGATAGCCGACTTCAGAGGATTTCGCTGCTGATACATACAATAAAATAATTATAATTACAAAATAATAAATAAAAAGAAAAAAAGAAAAAACCTCAAAAGAGCAGACTCAATGGACCAGTGGGTCTTTCTGTGCCATCTGTTTTTACATTTCTGATCAAATTTTTACTGAAAAAAATCTTACGAATAATGAGCACATGATACCAGTAATTTCTCCTTAAAGAGGTACCTCAGCAAATTCCTCCCTGTTTGATTGCAGAATGATTTATTTCATCATAAGGGCTACCAGTATCTTCCTTTCCCTTTCCTTTATATAGATTATATTTTCCTTCCCCTATTTTTATTCTTTAAAGAAATTATTTAAAGGAGCACAGGGCTCTGTCTGTCTCTTAGCAGAATAATTCTCCAGAACTAGAAAAGAACTGCCCCAAATTTCTGGTGGTGGTGAATAGGAAATGAAAGTTTGAAAATGATCAGCATCAGACTAGGGACTGCTAAAACCAATTCCAGAAAGAAAGAAAAAATCCCTAATAAATCTTATTGGTAAAGTGGACTTGGAATGTTGCCAACTGCTCCATTTGGAAGCCTCCCACCCACCCACCCACCTGTCTTTTCTCTTGATGTGAAATGAGGCCACTTTTAGCTGCTTTTAGGGGAAGCTCTGCTTGTATGTAACTCTCTTCAACACAACACAATATTGAAAAGAAATTACTTCAAAGAGGGTTGAACTCAAGTTTGTCCGCGAGTTAACTCTCCAAAAATAGGGCAACACCAACTTTGGTGTGTGTGGGGACTCAGAAGCTGACAAACGATCAGGGTAAAAAAATAAACTGAATCAAGCAGGAAGCTGTAGATTATTCTAGAAATAAGTATTTTTAGAAAGAATTTCCTTGACACATCTCTATGGTAAAGAAGATCAAAGACTGGCTCAGAATGCTTCCAATTGCTCCATTCTAAGAACACCCCCCCCCCCGCTTTTTTTCCCTTCCTGGTCTAAGAGCACAGCATATTATGGGAAATCCACCCGCCCCCCCTCCTAAAATTCTTTTGGAGAAATATTTTGGAGAATATTAAAAGAGGAAGAATATTATATTTTCCCAAAGAAGAAATGGAGAAAAATCTTAACAAAGGCAGAAAGCAGCCCCAGTCTTCCTGTTATAGAAAAACAACCTCAAGCAGAAGAGACTGGTCTTTTGGAAAAGAGATTTTGTATCTGCAGCGTATGAGGCTAGAGAATCGTTGCCTATTGGCTTATAAATGAGTGGCCATCATTGGCCAACAGGTGACAGCTGCTATATAAGTAGCAGCTGTGTGTGAAGTTGGTTTGTTCGGGAATATTGCCCTATTTTTACTCGCTGTTAGTTTGTTGTTAATAAAGGATTTTTGCTAACCGTCAAGCCTCAATTCCTTCTTCATTCTTTGAATGAAGCACTGGCGACGAGGATGGGATGCGGAGAGAATCACCCTCGCTCGTCGTGTCGTTTCAAAACTGCAGTTTGCCGCAAATGTGGCAAACGGGGACATCTGGCTAGGGTTTGTCGTTCTACCCCACTGGACAATATTTCATCAGGTCCTCGTCCAGCTCGACGGTTCCAGAGAGGTCCTTCCGTGTCCCAAGATGATTGCTTCACCGTGAACCGAGGAAACACCAACCCTGCAGTGTCGATCAGCCAGGCTTCGACTGGCTCCAACAAGAAAATTTTTCTTACTATCAAGTTGGAGGGGGTGCCCTGTAAAATGGAGGTGGACACAGGCTCTTCTAAATCTATTATTGCCTGGAACACCTTACAGAAGATAGCTCCAAGCTTCACTGAAAGTCGGTTGACTGCCTGTACTACCAGACTGAAGGACTATCAGGGAAATGATATTCCCATTCTTGGAGGTGCCCGCCTTTGGGTGGAGAAAGGTGTTTTCTCCGGTCGCCTCCCATTGCTTGTAGTTAAGGGTGACCTACCCAGCTTATTGGGGTTGGATTGGTTCTCAGCATTGGGCCTTAACATCACCGGCATTCATTCTACCACCACAGATGGGTTCGAGGCTCTGATGTCTGAGTTTGCTGAGGTATTTGCTGATTCCCTGGGTCAATATAAGGGCAACCCTATATCTCTAAACCTTGATCCCCAGGTGCCTCCTATTAGGCTTAAGCCTCGACGGGTGCCTTTTGCGCTGCGTCCAAAGGTGGACAAGGAACTGGATAAGTTGATTGCGCAAGGGGTGCTGGAGCCCACCAACCACTCTAAGTGGGAGACTCCTGTTGTCACCCCCATTAAGCCGGATGGTTCGGTATGCATCTGTGGTGATTTTAAATGCACATTGAACCGTGCTTTGCAGGCACACCCTTATCCAGTTCCTGTAGTCCAACACCTTCTCCACTCTTTGGGCCAGAGGTCTATCTTTGCTAAGTTAGATATGGCACAAGCTTATCAACAGCTTCCTGTGGATGATGCCACGGCGGCTGCACAAACCATTGTCACTCACAGGGGCGCTTTTAAATGCCGCCGCCTGCAGTTTGGGATCAGTGTGGCCCCTGGGTTGTTTCAGAGTCTTATGGAGCGGCTCTTGCAGGGCATACCTGGAGTCGTTCCATATTTCGATGATGTGTTGGTCTCTGCCACCAGCCAGGATGCCCTCCTTAGCCGCCTGCGACAGGTTCTTACCCATTTCCAACAGACGGGCCTTAAGCTTAAAAAGTCTAAGTGTACATTCGGGGTGCCTAGGGTTGAGTTCCTGGGGTTCCTAATTGATGCTGATGGGTTGCATCCAACCCCGTCAAAGGTGGAGGCGATAAAAAATGCCCTACTCCTACCTGCAAAGCAGACTTGCAGTCGTTCTTGGGCCTCCTTAACTTTTATAGCGTGTTCCTGCCCCATAAGGCTTCTGTGGCAGAGCCTCTTCATAGGTTACTCGATGGTAGGACTTCTTGGTCATGGGGCAAAGCCCAGGCCTCTGCTTTTGCTGCTGTCAAGGCTCTCCTTACCTCGGATGCCGTGTTGGTCCAATATAGCGACAGTGTCCCCCTTACTTTAGCTTGTGATGCCTCTCCATATGGCGTAGGGGCTGTTCTGAGCCACCTACCAAATGGATCTGAGGCTCCAATTGCTTATTTTCTCGGACTCTGTTGTCAGCAGAGGAATTATAGTCAACTAGATAAGGAGGCTCTGGCCATTGTAGCTGCCGTTAAACGGTTTCATGATTACATTTATGGCCGTTTTTTTCAATTGTTCACTGATCATAAGCCTCTTTTGGGGTTGTTGGCTGGTGACAAACAGACCCCTCAGATCATGTCTCCTCGCCTGTTAAGGTGGTCTATTTTTTTGGCAGCGTACAATTATCGGTTGATCTATCGCCCTGGGAAAGAGCTTTCCAATGCAGATGGCCTTAGCCGTTGTCCTCTCCCTTTGGGGGTCGAGGACCCAGCCCCTGCCTCTTCCGTTTTTTTTGTGGATGAGCTTCCTGCCTTGATGACTGCGGATGATATTGCATATCATTCCAAGCGTGACCCTATTCTGGCACAGGTTCTGGATTGGGTACGACGGGGGTGGCCACAAGACCGCCTGCCGGGGGTGTTCCAACCCTACAAGACTAGGCAATGTGAGCTGTCTGTCTTGAGGGGCTGTTTACTGTGGGGCAGTCGGGTAGTGGTCCTCATCCCTTACGCACCTCTGTATTGCAATACCTACGAAGGTCACTCGGGCATTGCAAGGATGAAAGCTTTAGGCCGCAGTTATGTTTGGTGGCCTAAAGTGGATCAGGCCATCTCAGAATGGGTAGAGAATTGCTGGAGTTGCCAATTGTCCCGGGCTGTGCCGCCTGCGGCCATGCCTACAGGTGGGAGGTCCCTGGAAGCCCTTGGTCCCGGGTTCATATCGACCTGGCTGGCCCGGTCCATGGGCACAATTTTCTGATAGTGGTTGATGCTTACTCTAATTGGGTGGAGGCAGTTCTTATGGCATCAACCACGTCTGAGGCTATTAAACGGGTGCTGAGCAAATTGTTTGCCACCCACGGTTTGCCTGATGTCGTAGTTTCAGATAACGGGCCACAGTTCACCTCGGCCGTTTTTCAGATGTTCATGGCTAGTTTGGGCATTAGGCATGCCCAGGTTGCGCCCTACCATCCGGCCAGTAATGGCCGGGCTGAACAAGCTGTCCGGTCTGTTAAGGATGCCCTGACCCGGTTTGGATCGGGAACATGGCAGGAGAAATTAACAAAATATCTCTTGGCGCAACATACTACCCCATGTCCGATGACCAATCGCAGCCCAGCCGAGCTTCTTATGGGCCGGCGCCTGCGAACGACCCTAGACAGATTACATCCCAATTATGTCTCTGATACCCCATTGGCCTCGACTAGCCGTATCAGGACCTTTACTGAGGGGGAACAGGTTTTTGTCCAGAACCATGGGGGTTATCCCTTGTGGTTGCCGGGCCGGGTGTCCAAGGGCCTCGTTCTTATAGGGTGGAGCTCGAGGATGGGCGGTTGGCGGCGTCATGTGGACCAGATTCGGGGATGTAAATTTATTGCCCCTGCAATTCCCCAAGATTCGCCTGGCAGGACTCCTGATGGATTACTTTCGGTTCCTACTCTTCAGCCGGTTGGCAATTTCGATGTCTCACTACAACCAAAGTTTCCGATGGCTACTTTATCGGATGGTTCAACACCTCCGTCGGCTAGCCCTTCTGGGGTGCCGCCCTCCAGTCCTCCTGCAGTGCCGCCTTCCAGCCCTCCTGCGGTGTCGCCTTCATCGGTCCCGGTTGTTCCTGCGGTTCCAGAGCTACCTCCTTCTGTTCAACCTGCTGGAAGCCCTGAACTGCGTCGATCGGGACGATTGCGTCGGCGCCCTGCATACTTGCAGGATTATGCATGTGCCATCCATGGGGGGAGGAGTGCAGCGTATGAGGCTAGAGAATCGTTGCCTATTGGCTTATAAATGAGTGGCCATCATTGGCCAACAGGTGACAGCTGCTATATAAGTAGCAGCTGTGTGTGAAGTTGGTTTGTTCGGGAATATTGCCCTATTTTTACTCGCTGTTAGTTTGTTGTTAATAAAGGATTTTTGCTAACCGTCAAGCCTCCATTCCTTCTTCATTCTTTGAATGAAGCAGTATCCATTCAGAAAGATTGGGCCAATCTATTCATAAACAAAATGCCTTCAGACACAAGCTCCCACAGAAGGTTGGAGCTGATTGTATTAAAAATTTACATCCCCCCACCCAAATTGTAAGGACAGGACATGACCTATAGAATATTATAGGATACGATAGGATAGGATAGGATAGGATAGGATAGGATAGGATAGGATAGGATAGGATAGGATAGGATTATTTATTGGCCAAGTGTGATTGGATACACAAGGAATTTGTCTTGGTGCATACGCTCTCAGTGTACATAAAAGAAAAGATACATTCATCAAGAATCATAAGGTACAGCACTTAATGATAGTCATACGGTACAAATAAGCAACCAAATCATATTAGGAAACAGACAATATAAATTGTAAGGATACCAGTAACAAGGTTACAGTCATACAGTCATAAATGGAAGGAGATGGGTGATAGGAACAATGACAAGATTAATAGTAGTGCAGACTTAGTAAATAGTTTGACAGTGTTGAGGGAATTATTTGTTTAGCAGAGTGATGGCTTTCAGGAAAAAACTGTTCTTGTATTTAGTTGTTCTGGTGTGGAGTGCTCTTGTTGTGTCTTCAGCTCCTGAGCCTGGCCTCTTGGCAGAGAGTGACTCAGAGATTGAGGGGGAAGAGCCAACAGGACTTCCCTCTGCAGGACCTTCCTCTCTGGCTCCGCTCCAGGTTCCAGAGGCAGGCCAGGTGGAGGAGATGATGAGGCCTCTTTCTCCCGCACCTTCCCCCTCCCAGGCAACACCTCAAGACCCAGTTGCTGACAATCAGTCCTGGTTAAATCCCAGGCATCGCAGAAAGGAGAGGCGGGAACAACAAAAGAAGGGGCCTAGAGAGTGCTGAGTCACGGAGCCACACCCCACAGGGTATAAAAGCAGGAGGAGCTGCTCTATAGCTTCTTGTAATGGACAAAAACTGACTCTTGGAAACTTTGGCTGCAATATTTCGAGACTAAGAATTTGGCTTCTGGATTTCTGTTTATTTCTGAACTCTTGGTTGCTCCAGCAACGAACTGCAGTTACGCTGGCTTCTGAGGAAATAAGAGAACTTGGCAGGCAATCGCAGGTTCGTTGCCAGAACTGATATCTGTCGTAGGAATGAATTGCTGGCAGATATAGTCAGCTCGCGTGTCTTCTTGGTTGCGGTTGGGGGGGGACAGAACAGTTCTATAGCATCGTTTTGAGGATAGGAGTTGAAACAATTTATGTCCAGGATGCATCTGTATATATTTTCACAGCCCTCTTTTTGACTCGTGCAGTATACAAGTCCTCAACGGAAGGCAGGTTGGTAGCAATTGTTTTTTCTGCAGTTCTAATTATCCTCTGAAGTCTGTGTCTGTCTTGTTGGGTTGCAGAACCAAAGCAGACAGTTAATAGGATTAACCTACCACCATTGAAATAGTAAAAGACACAAGGCTACATTGCACAACTTCCTGGAACATCTCAATCACCAAACCCCAGAACCCTATAAAAATCCATCCACTCACTCAGCCATTTTGTCAGCCACATGAGAAACATGCAGCTGTCATTGAAGTTTCTGGAAAACCAAATAAATAAAGACCTTATTTCCTTGTAGCCAGCCTCCATTTTATTTCCAGTGTTTTTCAGGCTTGGAACTGGACTGGATTTTTCTTTCGATAATATCCTATGCCAAGGGCAAACTTACACGCAAATGCAACACCATCCTACCTCAGATACAACACAATACAATGGCCCCCTCTAGCATGGCTGCTATGGGGAGGGGAACCAAAAGCCATATGCTGCCTTCTTTCTCTAGCTTGTCTATTCCCTTCAACCGTCCTCTGTTTCCCGTTTCTCTTCCTCCTTTTCCTTTGTAAGGTTCATAGCTTCCCAGCTGTTTTCTTTAGTAGGAAGTCTTCTGTGAACCCTTTTACTTACATTTTTATGAGAGCAACAAACTACATTTAATCAAAGGGGCCTCTGTAGGATTTTATGTTCACCATAAATACTTGAAAGATAGTCAACATATTAAAAAATGGTTTGAATTGACCACATATATTTCGTTTAGTCCCAAAGAAAATTGGGTATACAGTATTTGGAACTAAATTTATCTCCCTTTCCCAGAATCAAATGATATGAGTTAGACCATTCTAAATCAGTTTTGAAGCTTGTACAACATTTCTTCTTCCCGGGATCCATTTCAGCAAGCAAAACAGGGGTAGTGTGTCCTAAAGATTCCTGACAATGGTGCTAGGCAGAAGAATTCATATCTGAGCAGGAGGATATAGAGTGGACACATATAACTGAGCTCCTCCTCAAGGTTTTCCAACATTTACAAGGGAATGTTAACATGCAGAACAGGAATATTGCAACTTTATAATTTTTAAAGAAAATCTGTTCATAATATTTAACCAACTAAATTCAAAATGGTTGAACCCCGGCATGCAGCTGAAAGAGGAAATTTGGCCCCCAACCACAAAAATGTATATTCCTGATCCAGAACAATAGCTATTACTACACTGCAGTAATTTACTGCACCTACAATACATTTTAGACAGTCAGTTAAGTCAACTACTGAAAACCAGTACTTGGAAATGCCAGATCTGATGTTACTTTCCCATTGTGTTGAATTAAGATAATCAGACTGTTCCACGTATGGTGATTCTGAAAATCTAAATCCATTTGCATTTACAATTACTTTGCTTCACCTGTCTCCAAGAAAAATATCCCTGAAATGGCACATTTTAAGAGATATGCAGATTTATCTTGCTCACATATTTCTTGGGAGTCAAGAGAATAATTTGTCTTGATAACAGTTGTACATATTTAGAAAAATCACACTAAATTACAAATGTTCATGTATTCATATAGAGCTGTACAGTAATTTAATCTGGAAGCATGGATAGTGTTCATTTATTATGCAGTTTATTGCACATTTTTTTTAAAAAAAGACTATAAAATGAACAAAGATTTCATTTTTTTAAAAAAAAATTGTTGACTCTGATCTTAGTTTCAGATAAATTGAACTTAATTTAGGTAAGTAAAAGCCAAGCATGCCCACAAAATATTGCAAAGTAAAAATGAAAAAGACTTCAGATAAAAAAAAAGTCATGAATGCCGCATCAAAGATATGTATTACATGCTGTAAGCTATAAAGCAAACAACAGCTTAACTTGGAACCCAAATTCTATTACAAGTAGTTCTTGACTTACAACCATTCATTTGGTGACCATTCAGAGTTATAATGGCACTGGAAAAAAGTGACATGACTATTTTACATACTTATGACCAATGCTTCATTCCTATGGTCATGTGATCAAAATTTGGAGGCTTGGCAATTGGCATGTATTTATGACTGTTGCAGCATGCAGGCCTTTTGTGACCTTCCGACAATCAAAGTCAATGGGGAAGCCAGAATCACTTAACAACCGTATTACTAACTTAACAACAGCAGTGATTCACTTAACAATTATGGCAAAAAAGGTTGTAATATGGGGCAAAACTCAGTTAATAACTGTCTTGCTTAGCAACGGAAATCTGGGGCTCAAATGTGGACCGTAAGTTGAGAACTAGTCAAGGAAAGACTGGACTGTTATCTGTCAGAAATGGTGCAGGGTCTCCTGCTTGGGTGGGAGGGCTGGATTAGATGACCTACAAGGTCCCTTCCAACTCTTGTTATTCTTTTAGTCTGTTAAACTACCTGTTGGATACTCCAATTGAAAACAGCCTTGAAACCTGTGATATATTTTCAGGTTTGTTTTTTTTTATTTGAATTTATATCCCGCCCTTCTCCGAAGACTCAGGGTGGCTTACATACGGGGTGAAATGCTCCCGGTTCTGGTAGCAAAAATCCCTGCACCGCCCCCCCCCCATGCCTAGCTGAGCTGCACAATAATCAAAGGTTTTCTTTTTTTACTTTTAAAGGCATTTTTTCCTTTGGCAGAAAAAATGCTTTTAAAAGTAAAAAAAAAAAAAGCCCCTGATGATCGCGCGGCTCAGCTGGGACCATCAGAACTTTTTACAAGCATTTTTTCTACAACTTTGTCAGCCAAAGAGGCTGTAAAAATGCTTTTAAAGGGTTCTGGCAATCAGGCAACTCAGCTGGGATCATCAGAACCCTTTAAAAGCATTTTTCTACAACCTCTTCAGCCAAAGAGGTTGTAGAAAAAATGGTTTTAAAAGTTAAAAAAAAAAGTTGGCCACGCCCACCTAGTCACATTACCCCCACCTCCACCCCCAAGCCACGCCCACAGAACCGGTAGTAACAAATTTTACATTTCACCCCTGTATATTTTCTACAATGTACCAGACAGATATAGATCAAGGGAAATGGAGTCCTATCTGATAGTGGTTACATTGCTGGAAGAAGGAGGAAACTGTAGCTTAGGATAGACAAGGGGAAGGAACTTAACTAATTTAAATGAATCCAAGCCTCTAGGGCCAGATGGGTTGCATTCCAGGGAACGATAGGAATTAGTGAATCACAGAACCATTCTCAGTAATCTTTGAGAACTCCTGCAGGTCTAGTGAAGTTACAGAAGACTGGAGAAGAGAGAATTCCATTGCCATTGTCAGTCTCCACAAAATTTGCTCCCCTCCAGCTTTTGGGAACCCAACTTTAGGAGTGAGGCAAAGTAAGGAGTTCTTAAGGCCGGTTCGGGGTACATACAGAACCCGGAAAGTGTAATAGGAATGTCCCAATATCATTCATAGAGGGTTCATTAAGACAAAATCTCTTTGAATACTTTGAAATGCTTTCTCCCAGATTTCTCTGCAGCAAAGCTGAATTGTTTATAAAATAAGCTGACAACTGGCTCGCCTGCTATTTCTTGTCTTTCTTCTCCAGGCCTCCCCACCGTCTCTCACAATCATCTTTAAAAAGAAGAAGAAGAAGTACCCAGGAAACTACAAACTGTCAGCCTGATGTCTAGACTGGGCAACATTTCAAAGAAATAATCAAGCAGGATATTTGTGAGCAATACCAGCACACTATAAACAAATTGTGCCAGATTAACCTTCTTTCCCCAGCTGATAGCTTTATTAGTTTAATAGATCTGGATAATGCTGATGTAAGTGTTCCTGGACCTCTGCAAAGAATGCCTTACGATATTTCCCTTCATAAAATAGATTAAGTGATACTAGTACTTGATGGATTTACAGTTGATTGAATGACCAAACTCAAAGAATATTCATTAATGGCCTCACTTCATTTTTTTAAAAAAATGCATCCATTCAATGCATTCGTTGACAGAGGTATCAACAAGCACCACAGGCAGTTGACACAAAGCAACTAGACTGCAGATGACACAAAGCGGAGCAAACTGGCTTTAGATGAAAGAAACAAACTTCAAAAAGAACTGTATGGGTGACAGGATAGCAGAGTTCAAATATCTGAATGCAACTAGGTATTTTGCATCCATACAGAAACTCTCTATTTCTCCAGAGGGCAGAACCAAAACCAGGATTAAAAACTATAAGGGAACAAGTTCAAGTTAAACATCAGGAGGAACTTCCTTATTGTATGAGCTGTCAAATTGCCTCATGATGTGGTGAATTCTCCTTCACTGAGTAGGGTTGGAGTATGCAGATTCCATGGTCACTTCCAACTCTATTATTCTATAAGTCCATGACCACATCAAAAGGAATCAGGTTGCCTATATATTGATCTTCCACAAGAAGAAATCAATCCCCAATCCCCATAGCAAATATGTTTTTCTCCATATATTTAATATTTATATAAATTCAACTTGGGCATAAAGTTGATTACAACCAAAATTAGACTCATGACAATGAACCATCATATATAACGTGAAGTATAAATCAATGGTGGGCTGCAACCGGTTTAACAACTGGTTCTGTGAGAGCGTGCTTTGCACCCATGCACACCTAACACGCTTGCGCGCAATGTTCAAAATACAGCAATTTGAAGCTCAGCTGCTTACCTTAGAAGGCAGTCCTGGTAAGTAGAACAGCAGAGGTGCGGGAATCAGCTCTGCCGCGTGAATCAGCTGAACCAGAAAGAAGGAAATATAGGACAGGATAGAGCAGGGGCGGTTGGGCGGGGCCAGCTGATCGTTGGAACTACTGGTTCGCTTGAACTGGCAGCAGCCCACCACTGGTATAAATGCTGTGGTTCAAATATTGCAATAAACATATATTTATGTTTTAGATTTTGCTAAACCCTGCGAATAAGCCTTAATCGTCTGGTTCATACATTAAGTTATGCCTTAATTATCATTTTTAAACAAGGCTGCATTGTACAACTTACATTTTTAATGTTTATTATTAGTGAAGTAAAGCAAACCAACAATACATCACTGATTATTGTAAAACACGTAACTATAATGGTGAAAAAAAATTAAGGGAGAAAAAGGAAACTAGAAAAAAGAGAAAAACAAGATCAATATTAATATTAATATGACATGGAATTGATGTCATTTGGACACTTATTAAATGTAGAGTGTATGTATCGTTCAGTCTCCTGATAACTTGAGACAACATTCACAAAATGCATTAAACTTCATAGTTTGTTTGGGGAGGGAGAGAGCGAGAGAGGAAGAGGGAGGGAGAGAGAGAGAGAGAGAATCTAAGTGTCAAAGCCCTCTACAACTACATTGCTAAAAAGAGTTGTAAACCTAATCTTGCGTAGCTTCTTCTCCAAAAACACTACACTACTAACCAGAGCATATAAAACATTTGCTAGACCAATCCTTGAATACAGCTCAACTGTCTGGAACCCATACCACATTTCTGACATCAATACAATTGAACGTGTCCAGAAATATTTTACAAGAAGAGTTCTCCGCTCCTCCGAATACAACAAAATACCTTATGCCACCAGACTTGAAATTCTGGATTTAGAAAATTTAGAACCACGCCGCCTTCAACATGACCTGAGTTTAACTCATAGAATCATCTATTACAATGTCCTTCCTGTCGAAGACTACTTCAGCTTCAATTGCAACAATACACGAGCACACAATAGATTTAAGCTTAATATTAACCGCTCCAATCTTGATCGTAGAAAATATGACTTCAGTAACAGAGTTGTTAATACTTGGAACACACTACCTGACTCTGTGGTCTCTTCCCAAAATCCCCAAAGCATCAACCAAAAACTGTCTACTATTGACCTCACCCCATTCCTAAGAGGTCTGTAAGGGGCGTGCATAAGAGCACAAACGTGCCTACTGTTCCTGTCGTATTGTTTCCTTTCGTTATATCCAATTAATATAGTTATTAGATACTCATGCTTATATATATGCTTATATATTGTATAGTTATTTCATGCTTATATATACTGTGTGACAAAATAAATAAATAAAATAAAATAAATAAATCTACGGTTTAACATAGAAGATGGGAGCAATCTTTGGTTTATATATCACAGCAAATGGCAGCACCTGGCTGATTTTGAAAAAAAAATTAGAGAACCCAGCCTGGTTAATAATATGACCAGAAGCCATAGACACAACTGGAAAGTTGAAGAATGTCTAAGAAGAGGAAAAAGTAAAAAGCAAATAATATTATTAGAAAAACTACATGACTTCATATAGTTCCTAATAAAGGAGAACTTAATTCAGAGGTGGGATTCACTTACCTTCCCTACCGGTTCACAAATTTGAGCACACACGCCACCTCTGTGTACGCACATGGCCTTCTGCACATGCGCAGTAGTTGCGCATTACATCCGGGTCGGTGGGCGGAGCCTCTCAGTCACTGCTACCAGTTCACGCGATCCAGAGAGAACCAGCTGAATCCCACCACTGACTTGATTATCTCTTATTGGTTTGTTTAATTTACCTGTGAAGATAGAATTTTTAAAAAGATGAATTAAGCAAGTGTGTCATATTTAAAGTAGGATTTTCAGATGTGTAAGTGCTCTTTGAATTGCCTTTTTGACCTTTACAGTTTTTTAAAAAATGGTACTACTTGTTCTGAAACATATAAAAGATAGTTAATTTTTTGCAATTATTTCTTCATGCGCAGGTTGTTTTAAATCTGGAATAGGTCAAGATATTAAGTGCTGTACAACAACATAATTACATTGGAGGTGTACTTGTACTCATAAGATTGAAATAAATATTAAATTACTCGAATATATTTTATGATATATATTATATGAGATACAGCAAACCTTGGTTTCAGGCATCACTTTTTCCAATTTTCAGACCTTGTAGAATGAGTTTGGGAGTTTCACTTATGGACAACAGTTGCTTGACTGGCAGATTAAAACAGTGGGTAACATTAACTATGGCTTATTTTAAAACAAGTCAAAATCAGATGGTTTCTAAAGTCATCTGATGACTCCTTGTCTCTAAATTATTGTCCCGGATCTGAACAATAGCAAGCTGTTTCTATTCCCCACTACTCTAAAATAGAAGAAGGTGCCCCCTGGCTTATCATAACAGATTTGACTTACCACCATGAACTGGGTTAGATAAATATTTGTCTTCCATAGCAAGCTAGATGATGAAATAATATGGAGAGAAAATGTTCAGCCTTTCTCACAATATTATTCTTCGTTAATTTTCAGTATGCCATTGATTCACCCTTGTGTGACAGAGTATTCAGGACTAGACAGTCCTTTGGTATGATTCAGTAAGTCTGTTTTTATATTATTATGCAACTTAATTAAAATATCTTTAGAAAAATATCCATCTTCAATAGAGTCCTCCCTCCCTCCCTCCCTCCCCCATCTGGATGGAAATGACCAAGGAGAGATTCAACCTGGAAATAAGGAGAAATTTTCTGACAGTGAGAACAATCAACCAATAGAACAGCTTGCCTTTGGAAGTTGTGGGAGCTTCATCACTGGAAGCTTTCAAGAAGAGACTGGACTGCCATCTGTCAAAAATGTGGTAAGGTCTGCTGGGTGGGGGATTGGACTAGATGGTGGTCGGCAAGAAAATTTTGGTGGTCCGCAGAAAAATTATTTGCATTTTTTATATTGCACTAAATACTATTTATCTTTTTTAAAAATTCATATTAGTGGTCCTCGGGATTTAAAATTATGAATTTAGTGATCCCTGAGGTCCGAAAGGTTGGAGACCCCTGGACTAGATGACCTACAAGGTCCCTTCCAACTCTTTTAATCTGTATCTGTATCTCACTACCAAAAGCAATACTGAGTGGTTTCTTTAGCAGTAATTTGAACAGGACCTCACCTCAGTGATGAGTATGAAATAAGGAAGCAATGGGAAGGCCCAAAATCAACAGTGAGGAAGCCACCTACAATACAATCTCTTTATTGCACTCTTTCTCATCTCACAACCTGCTCTGGAGGTCTTTCTTTAAAATTATTCTTTAGATCAATCACAGTTTCTAAGCTATCTGAAAAGGTAGAAGCAGGCAGAGCATTTTACAATAATCTGGCCTGGATATTTTTTAAAAAAATGCCTTTGAATCAGTTTTGACTCCTGGTGACCTCTTGGACTCGTCTCTGCAATTTTCCTGGCAAGTTTTTTTTAGAAGTAGTTTGCACTTGCCTGCTTCCTATAGCTGAGAGTGAGTGACTGGCACAAAGTTACCCATCTGGCTTTGTGCCTGTGGGCTAGAACTCACATTCACCCAGTTTTTAGCCTGATGTCTTAACCCCAAACTGGCTGGTTCTCTAGTGGATATTAACATTCTCTGGTGGCGCAACAGGCTAATGCAGCCTATTATTAACAGCAACTGCTTGCAATATTGCAGGTTCAAGTCCCACCAGGCCCAAGGTTGACTCAGCCTTCCATCCTTTATAAGATAGGTAAAATGAGGACCCAGATTGTTGGGGGGCAATAAGTTGACTTTGTATATAGTATACAAATGGATGAAGACTATTGCTTGACATAGTGTAAGCCGCCCTGAGTCTTCGGAGAAGGGCGGGATATAAATGCAAGAAAAAACAAAAAACATTCTCTCCTAACTTAACCAATGAATCTCTAAATATACAGCTTTCCACTGATAGCTAGGCTGTAGCTATAGAGTGTCATTAAGAAGTAGAAAAATTTGGCAGCTGATTAAGCCAAGAATATCTAAGTAAATGACCGTTTTATTCCATCTGATTTCTAATGTAAATTTCACATTGCTCATGCCATAGTGCAGCACAGCATGCAATCCCACACTTCAGTTGCTCAAAAACAGAAACTGAGATAAAAACCATTATTTATAGATCATTTTGGAACAACTGTATCCAGGCAACTTGTATTATGTTAAGCAAAATATCAATAGCAGGTAGGCCATGTGTTGTCTGTAACTGAGGGGACTCTTGATATGCCGTTACCAACACCTCCCAGTGGCTTGGTTAGAATAGCTCAGGAATAGAAGACCACCTGGGAATTAGAAGAATAGGAGGGAACAATCTCCCCAGTCCTCCTTCTGCTAAATGAGTCTCTTGTAAGCTGTGTGTCTACTTGGGTTGCTGTCGAGCGATTAAGCAAGATAATGGTAGCCATTTTGTGAGATCGCTTATAACATGCTCCTCAAGTTCCCAATGTATCATTTGGTCAAATAATTATCTACTCATCAGACCAAAGAAAGAGAGAAAGAATCTATTTGATATCCTGCATTTTAATTCCAAAATAGGAAAATCCATCTCCTCAAACACAGTAGTGAGTTTCAATTTTTTTTACTACCAGTTCTGTGGGTGTGGCTTGGTGGGCATGGCATGGCTTGGAGGGCGTGGCAGGGGAAGGATACTATAAAATCTCCATTCCCACCCCAATCCAGGAGAAGATTATTGCAAAATCCCCATTCCCTCCCAATCAGCTGGGACTCGGGAGGCAGAGAATAGATGGGGGCGGGGCCAGCCAGAATTTTTACTACTGATTCTCTGAACTACTCAAAATTTCCACTATTGGTTCTCCAGAACTGGTCAGAACCTGCTGAAACCCACCTCTGCTCATACAATTACTTGCTTACACTTTACACTCAAATCCACCTGACTGATTTTTAGGCACTAAATATATCCTCGCTGTGGGTTTTATTCCTAAATCCAAGGATTAGTAATGACCAGCTCCCTTTATTCATATATCCCCATATAGCCAATGATTTCATAGGAAGGCTAATTTAAGAAAGAAGTGGCCTCCCTATTCTTATTTGAAAAAAAACTGATTCAGTTTAACTATTAGTATCAAGATCAAGAGCAGTCATTGGTCTTCTCTATTCTGCATTAACAAGATTAGCATGTTGCATCCAGTTCTGGCACCATATTTTAGGAAGCATGTTGACAAGCAGGACTACAACCAGAGGAAAGTCATCAAGATGATAAAATGCTGGAAGGAAAAACTTGGTGGCATTAGTCTGTCTAGCCTGGAGAAGACTATGGGGAGATAAAACAGCTATCTTCAATTATTTGAATTAGACAGGATAAATCAGAGTTGCTCCAGAATATCAGACAAGAAACCATTGGTTTAAATCACAAGGAGGTAGATCAGTGGTGGGATTCAGCCGGTTCGCACCACTTCGGGAGAACCGGTTGTTAACTTTCTGAGCAGTTTGGTGAACTGGTTGTTGGAAGAAATCATTAGGGCAGAGAACTGGTTGTTAAATTACTTGAATCCCACCACTGAGGTAGATTTTGACTTTATGTATGTATGTATGTATGTATGTATGGTATGTATGTATGTATGTATGTATGTATGGTATGTATGTATGTATGTATGTATGTGTATGTATGTATATATATATATATATATATCCATTTATATCCATATATATTTATATATCCATATATATATATATATATATATATATATATATTTGTTTCTGAGGTTTTCACGGTGTTTGTATATAGGTCTTTGGTTGTTGGGTTTTCTCCGTGTAAAATTGGAAGTGTCTTGGCGACGTTTCAGCAGTCTCATTCGTCATCTTCAGGCTTCAGCTTGCTTCTGGGAGCAATGTGTGATCGCAGCTGTTTCTTCCTTTAACCCCTTTCAAACCCCCTTCAAACCCCACTAGCAGTTAAAAGGAAGAAACAGCTGCGATCACACATTGCTCCCAGAAGCACGAAGCTGAAGCCTGAAGATGACGAATGAGACTTCAAACGTCGCCAAGACACTTCCAATTTTACGGGAGAAAACCCGAATAACCAAAGACCTACACACACCCGCGAAAACCTCAGAAAATATATATATATATATATATATATATATATATATATATATATATATATATATATATATATATATATATATATATGTCTTTGTTGTTGGTTTTCTCCGTGTAAAATTGGAAGTGTCTTGGCGACGTTTCAACGAAGTCTCATTCGTCATCTTCAGGCTTCAGCTTCGTGCTCCCTTCATTCGATGTTTCAACGAATGAGACTTCAAACGTCGCCAAGACACTTCCAATTTTACGCTGGAGAAAACCCAATAACCAAAGACCTACACACACCCGCGAAAACCTCAGAAAATATATATATATATATATATATATATATATATATATATATATATATATATATATATATATATATATGTCTTTGTTGTTGGTTTTCTCCGTGTAAAATTGGAAGTGTCTTGGCGACGTTTCGACGAAGTCTCATTCGTCATCTTCAGGCTTCAGCTTCGTGCTCCCTTCATTCGATGTTTCAACGAATGAGACTTCGTCGAAATGTCGCCAAGACACTTCCAATTTTACGCGGGAGAAAACCCGAATAACCAAAGACCTACATATATATATCCCAACAGCAGGAGCTCTTTCAACCTTAGACAGATTTTCTTGGGAAGTGATAATTCTTCTCTGGTTGACCATATGTTGGGCATATTGTAGTAGTGGATTCTAGCACTTGGTGAGAGGTTGGATTAGGTGCTCTCTAAGATCCCATCCATCCTTTCTGTGATATGATTAGTTATTTCCTTTTTGTATATACTGTAGCTATATGCATATGGAAGCAAGGAGTATTCGGAGACAAAGGCTTTGTTTCTGATTGTCAATCTCTATGACTACAATTTATCTCCACTCTGTATGTATTTGGGGCATAAATTATTGCCCAACTAATATCACTCCTGCAAAGAGCTTCCATTCAGATTCTGCATCCTACTAAAATATTGGATGAGATTGTGGCATTCATGACTAGGTTCTGAAAAAATTGCTATTTTCTTCTACCAAGAGTTGCCATATGGTGATGCTGAGAAAATAGTGTTTTGTTGTAGTTTCCTTCCTGGAAGCCAGATGATGTTGCTAAGGCTGCTGAATGATAAATAAGATGGTTCCTTGCTCCTGTGGAGCCTTCAACATTCCCTGCTCCTGTCCCTTAGAAATCTTAAAAAAAAAAAAAAAAGCTGATACAAAACGAATTCCGATTTTTAAATACATGCACTCTCATGTATGTCTCTAAGTCCTGTAAAGAAAATCATGCAAGATTTAAAGCTGGAGAATGTCAATCACATTGTGCCAGAATTGCAGGGGGGGGAGGGAAGTTCTGTGTAATTACCTACTTTCCCATACCTGACAGACACACGTGGCTGATCTGTGTTCTACTAGCTACATCCAACCTTAACTGTGGCCCACACTCTGTGGATCCCATGTGAGATTCTTTTTACAGGAATTGTCTGATGACTTGAATGGTGACTTGAATGGTGCACAGGATTATCATGTGAAAGTGGTGCCTGGGAGTGACAGGTCCATGGGCATTCTTCCAAAATCTAGCAAATGTTTGGGTGGGAATGTGATTGATGGGGACAGAAGATAAGTCAGGCCATTGCTGTAAAAAGCTGTTGCTGCTTCTCAGAAAACGTTACTTGCAAAATTCTAAAAACAGATACCGTAGGTAGTAAAGATAGGAAAATAGGTAGGTAGGTAGATAGGTAGGAATAGATGATATATGATGGTAGATAGATAGATAGATAGATAGATAGATAGATAGATAGATGATTGATTGATAGATAGATAGATAGATAGATAGATAGATAGATAGATAGATAGACAGACAGACAGACAGACAGACAGACAGACAGACAGACAGACAGGAGGGGATAGAGAATCTGTAACTGGCTGTGATGATACCAAAATATTGAAACATGATGTGCTGTTACAACAGAAACCCTTTCATATTTGCTTTTCAAAGTTTCCTCCCATAGATGCCAATAGTCACTTCACTTTTGGAAAGTAATAAGGTTGTTCACCCTGCTGTAAGTTGGAATGTTGAACATCATAACATTCTAGAGGCTGGCAAAGAAGCATTGCAAAATGATCTTAACTGTGCCTGTACGAGTGACATTTATTTTTACTTACCGTGATTATCCACTGACAAATGTGCAAATGACTCCTGGCATTTTCCAACAATATCTACTAACATGGTAAAGCGGATAGGGGTTATGGACCGGCTGGCTTGTAATTTTATGGGAATATTTTGGGGTGGCATTTACTGGGATAGAGACTGGACTTGATTTTTGGACCTGTTCAGGCTGTTTCTTAGAGGAGCGAGCTGGAGGATAGAAGGCAGTTGCGCAACAGCCTGAGAGGATCTTAGATGAAGTCGATTACCTGGATCTCTTTTATCAAGGATTCAGACCCCTAGGCATTGGATGGAAATACTATTGGTCACACTTTTGACTGATTTCTTGTGAGGAGGGAATGGGGATTATGCATCCATCTTTGCCTTACTTGACCTTATTGTGGTTTTCAGTACCATTGACTATGGTATCCTTCTGGATCAGCCAGAAGGGATGGGAAGCATTGTGTTGTGCTGGCTTGTCTCCTTTCTTCAGGATCATTCTCGGTGGTGATTGGAAAGGGGGTTGCCCCTATTGTGTGGGGTTCCATATGGTTCAGTGCTCCCTCTGCTCCTATTTTACTCCTACAGGAGGCTGCTGGGTGAGCTCATCCATTGCCATTGAGTGGAGTCTTGCACAGGGGTGAAATCCACTTACCTTCGCTGCATGCGCAGAGGGTCAAAAATGGGACATGATGACGTCTGAATGGGTGGGCAGAGCCTACTGCCGCTGGCGCTACCGGTTTGCCCGACCTGGATAGAACCGGCTGCATTTCACCACTGGTCTTACATCTCCACCCCAGTGAATCAAGCAATGCTGTGACCATCTTTTCTTGGTGTCTGGATGGGGAACAACAGTGATTAGAAATCTGAATGTCTTTTCATAGCTGATTCATATTCCCAAATAATTAAGGATAGGATACTTTCTAAGGTCCTACAGTTTGTTTCGTTTTCATTCTCCAGTTTTTCCTCCTAATTATTATATGTCATGTCCTTATGATTCTAAGGATTCAGTTGATTTGATTTATTTGATTCTATTTCCACTGCTGCTGTTGCTTTCTCAATTGCCAGGAACCAGAACTTAACAGGAGAGCAAACCATTAATTGTCTCACAGATCTGATTTTTCATTTTGCCAGGCACTCTTATCAAATATCATTCTACTCAAATTGAATTTCTTAACTGGCTTGTAAATGCATCAGTCTATGGACTCAGTCGGCAGACTATTTGTGCCAGACTTCTAGAGTTTAGATCCATTGCTTGTGACTTAAGTGAGATAAAACTGGCTTAAAGTCAATTGTTCCCATCCAAATGGCTTTTGGTTTCTTATTTCCTGATATAATCACACATCAATAAGCTAAATTCTAACTGCCCTTTTCTCTACAACCCAGAAACACAGTGAACATTTATTACAGGGAAATAACTGGTCAGTCCAGCTCCGTATCATTTTCAAAATGATATGATATGTCTACTTGCAAGAGGTGAAAACAAGGTGAGCATTTCAAGAGATGACACAGTGAGATTGGATCTATGATTTTTATTATTATCCAATAATGTATAAGATCCCGTACCGGTTTAGTATAAATATACACTGTACATGCTATGAATTTGTATCTCTGAGAAATAGGCATTCAAAGCTTAAGCAGTCCTGCAAAGAGAATCTTTGTTATTAGATTCAGGACTTGAGATATGGTGGAGTGTTTTGCTGTTGGAAGAATTTTTTTTTTTGTCTTCTTACCCTTGAAACTTTCTCATGCTATACTAAATGGATCAGATGAAGAAGAGCCTTACCTGTTGTGGTCCGACAGCAGCCTGGAGACTTGGCAACGGAGTCGGACAATGAGGAGGCTGGGGAGGACAATGGGCCAGTTCTGGAATCAGGGGAAAGCCCGGATGAGGGCTCTGCATCAGATACAGAGATGGGGCCAGGGCCATCTGGGAGTGATGCGCGTACTCCAGAGCCTCCAGAGGTGGAAAGCAGAGAGGCAGAGGAACAGGAGGAGCCTGTTCCTAGTGCACGCATGCAAAGAGCTGCCAGAAGGCAAGAGCAGCTGAAGAAAAAAGGAAAACTCGGGAGTAAGGCCAGAAGTTGATTGGCCACTCCCATAAGGCTTAAAAGAGCAGTAACGAGCTGTTAGGTTCTTTGTAGGAAAGCAACATTGATTTCCGTGCTTCTTGTCAGCATCTCTTGAACTTTGTGGGGGTTTTGCCAAGAAAAGCTTTTGGCAGGTTGACAGAGACATCAAAGGTTGATGATAAGGCCGATGGACTGATCATTAAGAATTTTGTTTTGGACAAAGCTGAGAATGAATTAATTCTCAGCTGTTTTAATAAAATAAGTTTGTTGAGGACTGAATTGTGTTTAGTAATCACTACTTGGGCCTTGGTCACAACATTACCAGAGATCCCAAGGAATCTTAGTTGTAGAGGAAATAAAATTGGGATAATCGTTGGACAGCTACATTGTTCTCTTATACATTTGTTTACAATTCAAGATGCTGGTTGTCACCTTCAAAGCTCTATGTGGCTTGGAACTAGGTTGTTTGAAGGATTGTCTTATCCTGATCATATACTTCCACCTCTCACAATACTTGACAACATAGTATCAACGGTAGAAACCTTCAAATTTCTGGGTTCTATCATATCGCAAGATCTCAAATGGACAGCTAACATCAAAAACATCATTAAAAAAGGACAACAAAGAATGTTCTTTCTGTGCCAACTCAGTAAGCTCAAACTGCCCAAGGAGCTGCTGATCCAATTCTACAGAGGAATTATTGAGTCTGTCATTTGCACCTCTATAACTGTCTGGTTCGGTTCTGCAACCCAACAAGAAAAACACAGACTTCAGAGGATAATTAGAACTGCAGGGAAAATAATTGCTACCAACCTGCCTTCCATTGAGGACCTGTATACTGCACGAATCAAGAAGAGGGCCGTGAAAATATTTGCAGATCCCTCGCATCCTGGACATAAACTGTTTCAACTCCTACCCTCAAAATGACGCTATAGAGCACTGCACACCAGAACAACTAGACACAAGAACAGTTTTTTCCCAAAGGCCATCACTCTGCTAAACAAATAATTCCCTCAACACTGTCAGACTATTTACTGAATCTGCACTACTATTAATCGTTTCATAGTTCCCATCACCAATCTCTTTCCACTTATGATTGTATGACTATAACTTGTTGCTGGCAATCCTTATGATTTATATTGATATATTGATCATCAATTGTGTTGTAAATGTTGTACCTTGATGAACGTATCTTTTCTTTTATGTACACTGAGAGCATATGCACCAAGACAAATTCCTTGTGTGTCCAATCACACTTGGCCAATATCCACCCAAACCACCAGAGGAGAGAGGCAGGGAATGCTATGGGTGTCCTCTGCTAACAATGTCCATATGGTGGGACCAAGAAGTACCTTCTCCA
Organism: Ahaetulla prasina; assembly: GCF_028640845.1. NCBI lineage: Eukaryota > Metazoa > Chordata > Lepidosauria > Squamata > Colubridae > Ahaetulla > Ahaetulla prasina. Next base: position 213,963,700 of record NC_080540.1, on the reverse strand, counting down.
TAGTGGCTCCCTCCCAAGTGATAAGAATGGCCCCGACTTTGACATTCTTTTGCAAGTCCCTAAAGACCTGGTTTTTCCAACAAGCCTAGGGACCCTAGAGTAGAATGGAGTGCATCAAGTAGCTAATTTGATTGTTGTCACTAGGGGAATGGGGGTTTATTGTTTTTTGTTGTTTTTATATTAGGTTTTTATCTTTGTAAGCCAGCCAGAATCATTGAGAGTAAGTTTTATAAAATATAAATTTTAATGAATAAATAAATAAAATTAGACTAACGCTAGCCTCCAAGCTTTTCTCTGAAGCTATATAGGACAACCTTCTCCATCCTGACGCTTTCCAAGTAGTTTGATTTCCTATTCATCATCCACAGCTAGAAGGGTCTCATGCAGGGGTGAAATGCTCCCCGTTCAGACTGGATCGCCCGATCCGATAGCAATGGCAGTGGGTGGTTTGGAGAACTGGTAGCAAAAATCCCTGCCCCCCCATGCCCAGTTGAGCTGTGCAATCATCAGTTTGTTTGTTTTTTTACTTTTAAAAACATTTTTTCTTTGGCCGAAAAAATGCTTTTAAAAGTAAAAAAAAAATCCCTCTGATGATCATGCGTCTCAGCTGGGATCGTCAGAGGCTTTTAAAAGCATTTTTTTCTTCAATCTCTTTGGGTGAAGAGGTTATTAAAAAAATGTTTTTAAAAGGCTTCTCCAGCGATCCTAGCTAAGCTGTCTGATTGTCAGAGCCTTTTTTCTCTTTTAAAGGCAAAATGCTTTTAAAAGAAAAGAAAAGCCTCTGACGATCAGGCAACTCAGCTGGGATTGTCAGAGCCTTTCAAAAGCATTTTTTCTACAACCTATTCAGCTGAAGAGGTTGTAGAAAAAATGCTTTTAAAAGTAAAAAAAAAAGTTGGCCACACCCACCCAGTCACATTACCCCCCCCTTCACCAAGCCACGCCCACAGAACCGGTAGTAACAAATTTTACATTTCACCACTGCTCTCATGCATGAATCTTTGCAAAGTCTTCTGGATATCACAAGCTGCAAAGAGTTAACCAGGCAGGTGCACTTTTTTCCTCTTCCACCCGTTGCCCCTTGACATTCCTTCTATCTCTGGTTTTTGTTTGTTCTCTTGTTAACATCCAGAGAATTTTACCCCATTTGATAATGTCTGTAAGATAGTCAACCACTCATATTTGATATTTGAGGAAATGAAAACCAAGATTATTTTTGTTGAATATTTTGAAGGCTGCACTTTTACTCCTTCCTCACTATCCCACTATTACGTATTTGAGTCTAAGGACTAGCAGATGCCAAATATGGCTGGGCAAAGGAAGCAGCACTGAAAAAGAATATCCTGGTGGAGTTGGATTAACTGGATTAGCGATTAGATCTAAAAGTTTTAATATAGTCTCAGGGCTGCCTGCCACTCAGGACCAGAACAACAACTGCTGCAGTTTTAGTAATTCCTTTTGAATCAGTAAATGTGTAGGCTTGGGAGTAAAACAATAAAGGTAAATAGAGCTAAAACAATATCAAGATGGCATTGCAATAATGTGATCAAAGTCATTCTCTTTTGTATGTGTATTGCAATCATGGATATAGTGATGGGCTTTGATTTGAATAGTCTTAATTATATTGACCAACTCTCCCCTCATATAGATCTGTGGTAGAGCTAAATAGTACTTAGTATGCAACCCATCCAGGATACGTCTTTGCATTAAACATTCCATTCGGGGATCTTTGAGGAATGTTTAAACACAAGTGGAGGAAGTTGGGATTTTCAGAGAAACAGTCCTTACATTGCAACAAGGTAAAGGTAAAGGCTTCCCCTCTGCATTCATATTCAACTTTTTAGGGTGGTGCTCATCTCCATTTCTTAGCTGAAGGGGCCAGCATTGTCCAAAGATATTTCCGTGGTCATGCGGCCAGCATGACTATAAGCCAAAGCACATAGAACACTGTTATCTTCCCATTAAAGTGGTTCTTATTGACTTACTCCAATAGTGTCAAACTTGCATTGTCACATCGTCGTCATGTGATGTATCGTGACTTTCCCCCCTTCACTAAACTGGATGTGGGAGCGGCCAGCGTGTGACCTATCTAGCCCGCAGGCCACAAGTTTAACAGCCCTGATCTATTCATTGTTCCATGCTTTCGAACTGTTAGGTGGGTAGGAGCTGGGGCAAGTAACAGGAACTCAACCCATCACGCAGCGCTCAGGTTTCAAACTGGGCTGTCAGCTTTCCAGCTGACAAGCTCAGCGTCTTTAACCATGAGCCATCCTTCCCCATTATGTTGCAAAGCATGATTTATTTAACAAGCCAAAATGCATCTGCTTACAAAACATGCTGACTAGGTTCACATAATATGGTACACTTATGGCTTATGAGAGCATGTAAAACTAAAGAGGGAATAAGTTTCAAAGAGAGAATAGAACTTCCATGAGAAATCACCAACATTGTCAGAAGAACGAACCTGAGGCAGCGGTACTTAACTAAAACTAAACTGAAATTGAAGCAGCTGCATTGTAAAAGGTGGCTTTTAAATGTCAAAAAGTGGCTTTTAAATATAAATTTTCCTACATAATTGGAACAATGCTTAAGGCTTGAATATTACATTCAGTTAAATTTAATCTGCTAGTTTTTTTGTTGCTGGATCACTTTAAGGTTTACAAAAGTTTGCGTAGAAGAGCTTTTGGAATCACTGTAAGAAAAATGCAATTGTTTTTAATTATCCACATTTTAGCAATAATTGGGGAAGCTAGGAATAAAAAGTAAAGTGTAAGGCTTCAAACAGCTGCAATTCAAGCTGTCTAGAATGAATAATTTTCAGAAATATCTTGACTTTGCTGTTTCCTGTAGCTGTAGATGTGGCAGATTTAACAAGCTTACTTTCCCCATCAACAATATGTAGCTCATATTTCTGTAAAATGTGGTGGAAGTTATTGGTACATTTATTTCTAAAGCAGTGAAACTTTATTGTGACATTTGATGTTGTAGCAATAGCTACAGTTATATTAGCAGGGGGGAGGTATCAGAAAGATCAGAACCTCCTTTTGATGTATGTCATGCATATCACACATGACTTTGATTGTATGAATTTTTTTGACTCCCCTACAGACTCCCTTGGCTATTCAGTACAAGGACTATATACAAATGTAAAGTATTAAGCTTCCTGTTTATCTGTACTATTTTCTATGCAGTACTAAAATACTACAATTTCCTGATCAAATAAATGAAGTAAGTGAAATGAAATAATGAAATAAATGGTAAAATAATAGATGAAAGAGAGAGAGAGAGAGAGAGAAAGAAAGAGAAAAAGAAAGAAAGAAAACTGTGATTTGAATGACAGCCATATTAGACAGACATAGTTTTATTTATTTATTTAAAATATTTATATAGTTTTCCAACTTATATATCAAATTCTGGGCAGCTCTAAATCTGGAAGCTTGCTAAAATGCATTTTAAGTGTATCTGGAACTGATTTTTTTAATGTCTCACTGTTGGTGTGGATATATATTATATGTGCAAGATTTTTATTTTATCTTTACCTTGGATCATCACATTTGAGCTACTGACATTTAAGCTTAACTGATAAACTGTCAAGATAAATTCATTAACCATAACTGTTAACCTTGCTTTTAAAATCATTGTCCTATGGAACTAGCAAATATTATCGATTTTGTGTTTTGTTTTGTTTTGTTTCAGAACAAAAGTTATGTCTTTATAGGACAAAGTTGGCAAACCATGGTCCATAATGTCAAGAATGCAACTGGCTTGATTACTGTGCTCTTAGATTTCACTTAGTGCTTCACTCTAAGCTCTTAGATTTCAAATGAAAATAAAATACAATACTCTGAAATAATACTTTATCTTGAGAGAATACTTGACAATAAAACTATAGGCTTTAACATTATGGAACACTGAATGGTAAAAATGATCAGACATACTTTGGATCCACTGACATGGTGCAATACCGCAGAAATTACAATATGTGTGTGTATATATACATAATATACCTATACATATCTCAATGTATATATCTCAGTTAGAAGTGTGTTTGTATATCTCAATTAGAAGTATGCATATTAAAAGCATCTTTAAAAAAAAGAAGTTTAGAGTCAGGGAAATTTTAACTTCTACATATTTTTTTTAAAAAGTTATTATCTTCAAATGCCAAATTCTAACAGCTATGTATCTCCTCTCCCAGGTTAGATACGGGCAGGCCAACTTGAAAATATACTTATTTTATATTACAACTGTATTTCCAGTATATTTAAGTGACAATAATATGAGTCTTCTCCACTAATTGGATTCATACATGAATTAATAGATCACATTTATTCAGATTTGAGGCATTAACGTTTATAATATTCTCCATAACTTTTCTTGCCTTAGGAAGGAGGTTGTTCTTTTTCAGTCTCGTCTTGAGTGCTTTAAATATTTTTCAATTTTGCCTGTGTGTGATGCCTTTGAATATTAACAGTTTTGCATAATGGTAGCAGATGCTGATCATTTTTTTTTTAAAATCACATACTGTAATGGTGTATGGGATTGACTTGGAGGAAGGGATACTGCCTACTGAATGGTCAGGTAAGAAAAAGCATAGTCCACAGCTACATAGGGGGTAGAGAAAGAGACTCAGGGGAGACCCTCCCTAAATTATCAGGTTATAAACACAAGAGTTATAATTTCAAGACTTATAATAGAATAGAATAGAATAGAATAGAATTTTATTGGCCAAGTGTGATTGGACACACAAGGAATTTGTCTTGGTGCATATGCTCTCAGTGTACATAAAAGAAAAGATACGTTCATCAAGGTACAACATTTACAACACAATTGATGATCAATATATCAATATAAATCATAAGGATTGCCAGCAACAAGTTATAGTCATACAGTCATAAGTGGAAAGAGATTGGTGATGGGAACTATGAAACGATTAATAGTAGTGCAGTTCAGTAAATAGTCTGACAGTGTTGAGGGAATTATTTGTTTAGCAGAGTGATGGCCTTCGGGAAAAAACTGTTCTTGTGTCTAGTTGTTCTGGTGTGCAGTGCTCTATAGCGTCGTTTTGAGGGTAGGAGTTGAAACAGTTTATGTCCAGGATGCGAGGATCTGCAAATATTTTCACGGCCCTCTTCTTGATTCGTGCAGTATACAGGTCCTCAATGGATGGCAAGTTGGTAGCAATTATTTTTCTGCAGTTCTAATTATCCTCTGAAGTCTGTGTTTTTCTTGTTGGGTTGCAGAACCGAACCAGACAGTTATAGAGGTGCAAATGACAGACTCAATAATTCCTCTGTAGAATTGGATCAGCAGCTCCTTGGGCAGTTTGAGCTTACTGAGTTGGCGCAGAAAGAACATTCTTTGTTGTCCTTTTTTAATGATGTTTTTGATGTTAGCTGTCCATTTGAGATCTTGCGATATGATAGAACCCAGAAATTTGAAGGTTTCTACTGTTGATACTGTGTTGTCAAGTATTGTGAGAGGTGGAAGTATGGAAGGGTTTTTCCTAAAGTCTACCACCATTTCTACGGTTTTGAGTGTGTTCAGTTCCAGATTGTTTTGGTTGCACCACAAGGCTAGTCGTTCGACCTCTCGTCTATATGCGGATTCGTCATTGTCTCGAATGAGACCAATCACTGTTGTGTCATCTGCGAACTTCAGTAGTTTAACAAATGGATCATTGGAGATGCAGTCATAAGATAATGTTAATGTGGCTTTACAATAAAGTAGTATTATTTATTTATTTATTTATTTATTTAGTTTGTCAAACATGTATGAGAAAACAGGTATAAGTATAAACATGGACATGAACACTGGAAACGAGTACAAAATAAATGGGGACAATAGGACAGGGATGGTAGGTCCGCTGTGCACTTATGCATGCCCCCTTACAGACCACTTAGGAATGTGGTGAGGTCCACCTTAGACAGTTTAAGGTTAAAGTTTTGGGGGTTTGAGGATGTAACAACAGAGTCAGGTAGTGGATTCCAGGCATTGACCACTCTATTGCTGAAGTCGTATTTTCTGCAATCGAGTTTGGAGTGGTTTACCTTGAGTTTGTCTCTATTGTTTGCCTGTGTATTATTGCGGTTGAAGCTGAAGTAGTCATTGACAGGTAGGATGTTGTAGCAGACAATTTTGTGTACTATGCTTAGGTCAGATCGTAGGCGGCATAGTTCTAGGTACATAGTTCAAGGTATGTAGGCGGCATAGTTCTATCCAGCCATGTTTCTCATCTGGTCTATTTGGTAAGTTTGACATACATCACTTTGCAGCCGTTCTGACTACGCATATTTCCAGATTTAGAAAACTCATGAGAAGGAATTCCCCAGCTCGTCTTCTGGGACTGAACTGAAGTGTGGGTGCTGACTGTGATTAACGTTCAGCAAAGATAAAATATATTGTTTTTCATCAACCCAAAAGAGAACGTTTGGAACAGCCATATATTGCTGATAATGCACTGCTTAAAATATGTGGGGTGGATAGCTTGGGTTTGAAATTCTAACATCAAATGATGATTCTCATTTCTTAAATTTATATGCTGTCTGTGAGTGTCATAAATGCACACCGGTTGCGGGCTTCCGGTTTGGCTCCGCTGTGTTAATGGCGGCGATTTCAGTCCGCCCGTTCTTTGTGATTCTGTGAGAGCTGTTTAGACAGTGCTAATCTTCTGTCAACAGCTCGTAAATCTCTGCCCTCGGGCAAAGAGGGGGAGATGAGCATTTGAACTGAAGTTTGAGCCCCCAAGAAAAGCCCCAGAATGATTTCTGGTGGTTTGATGGGAAACGCTCCTTCGATAGTTCAAAAAAAGCTCCAGAGTCCAGAACGCCTCTGCAAAAGCAGAGCAAAACGCAGCGTCCATCTCCGTGACTGAAGAGGATTACTGATAAATTGTCAACACGGAAAGAATCGAAAGCAGGAAGGCTGGCATTTGTTTGTAAGATGATTTTAACTCCCTGACAGAGAAGTTATTTGAAGAGTGGAGATGAAGAAAGATGGCGTTTTGTTTTTTGAAAGTGAAAGCTAAGGAAATGCTGATTACAATTGCTGGTGTGGAACCTCTAAGAAGAAAATAACAAGATTTTTTTTTTCTAAATGGAATTCTTTTTTTTAAAAAAAAAATCTATTTCTTTTTTTATTATCTTTTTTTTACAGTGTTTAAGAAGAAAAATTTATTGGGTTTTTTTTTCTTTTTATTCCCTCCCCCCCCCTTTTTTTTTCTTCTTCTTCTTCTTGATATTACTTAGTTTAAAAATGGCTTTTAAGCAAAGAGATTTAACCACTTCTAAACTATTGGAAATATCTTCACTTCAGGTACGGAAATTGAAAGAAGATATTAAAGACAGTCTAAGGAATTTTTTACAGGAGCTTATGGAGGCTCATCTTTCAGAAATAGATCAAAAATTTAATGAAATGGAGAAAGAAATACTGGATTTTAAAGATTTGGTGGAAGAGCAGAGTAAGGAGATGAAAAAATTAAAGGAATCAATTACTCCATTATTGTTATCTAGTACACAGACAGAAGAAAGACTGAATGAATTTAACCAAATTAATTTAGATTTGCAAAGGAAAATAGATGAAGTTCAAATTAATTTGAATTTAGAAAATAAAATAGATGATATTCAGGTTAAGGCTGATAAGGCAGAGGAAGAAAGGGTTATATTACAATATAAATTAATGGAATATGCTATAAGGGTAAGGGGTTTAAGAGAATTTAAAGAGGAAAATTTGAAAGAGATTTTTATTCAGGCCTTTGCCCAGATAGAGGGAATGGAACCAGAAGATTTTGAAGTTAATATTGAAAAAATTTATCGTGTTAATTCCTGGTGGGCAAGGCAGAAGTGTTTACCGAGAGATGTGGTTATTTATTTTACAAATAAGAGGATTAGGTATGGAATTTTGCAAGCATTTTATAAAAATAAATTTCAAATATTAGGACAAGATATAATAATGATGAAGGAAATTCCTCCTAAAATGTTAAGAAAGAGAAAAGAATTTGCCTTTCTGGTGGATGAGCTTAAGAAACATCAGATATATTTTAGATGGGAGGTTCCAGCAGGTTTAACACTGAATTATAAAGGAAAAAAGTATTTTCTCAATACAATTTGTAAAGCACGAGATTTTTATACTAATGTATTAAAGATTGGGAATTCTTTGTTAACAGATGTTAAGTTGAATGGTGAATAGATGGTTGAAAATGTAAGATAGAAGAAGGAGGAGAATGTTTAATTTTATTAAATATGATTATGGTTAATTTTTGTAAATGACTTATTGTGGATATAAATGTGTAATTTTAGGGGTACTATATGATATATTAAAGGTATAAAGGAATAGGAAGATGGAATATTGTTTAATTTTGGAGGATAGATAGTAAAATTTAGGAACTTGGATTAAATATTATATTTAAGAGATGGATGTAATGTTAATTAGAATGTAATTGTTATAATAGATATATTGTGGATGATATAGGTGTAATTTTAACAATGTTATTTGACATAAGTAAGGTAAAGTGAAGATTTTAATTATTACAATTGACACTTTGGATATTTGTAATATTATTTGTTGTATATATAAATGTTAAAGATGTGAAAAGATGGACTATTGCTTACCCTGAAGGTTGGACAGAAAAATTAAAGAAACTAAGTCGGAAATATGAACTATTTTTGAGAGATTGCTAAGGAAGAAAGACATTTTAGAAGAAACCTTGGTGAATATTGGAAGATGGAACGTTGTTTTGATATTGATTGATGAAGGTTGGATATTAAAACTACGTACTTTATTCAAGAATAAACACTAACTCAATTGGAAATTTTGGAGAATTCTAGGAGTGGAATGGTCTGATATATAATGGAGTGGAAGAAAAGTATCTTCTTTGTCTTTGGAAGGAGTGGAGGTTTTAAGGAATGACTATGGATTATGATTTGTGCTAGATTTTAATTTTGTTGTTAGTTTTATACCCTGTACTCGGTTCTCGGAAGTCCTGGGGTGGGGAGGAAGGGAAGGGAGGGGAGGGGTAGAAAATGGATTGATAGTTAATGTACAAAGATGATTGAAGATGTATAATTAATGTAAGATCGGACCTGCCTGGTTACTACTTTAGAATGAAGGGAAAGAAGGAGTAGAAGAGAGAAGGAGGAAAGAGAAGAGGAGGAGGAGGAAAGGAAGGAAGGAAGAGGGGAAGAGGGAGAAGAAAGGAATAGGGAGGAAAGAGGAGAGGATGTAGATAAGAGAGGGGGAGGATGGTTATGGAAAGTAGAAGAAGGTAAAGAAGGAGAGTAAAAGGAAAAGGAAGGGGGTGGTGACCAGGCAGATCCGATTAATTGTATATGAGGGTACATTAAATATGTTATTGGATATGTTATTGGATAAGAATGTCAAAATAAAACTTTTTAAGACAAAAAAAAAAAAATGCACACCGGTTGCCACACGCCCAGATAACGTTCAGGTAATTGTTAGAGTCTATGATGGTCCCAAGTTCAAAGACTGGTTGTAAATCTTCTTTTTCGGTATCCTTGTCAATGTGAAAAAGCCGTTGAACAAGCAGTCAGTAAGTGAAGACTACCTGTATTGATTTTAGAAGAAGAAGATTTTAGAAGAAGGCGGCATCCAGTTTTGGTCGCCACGGTGTAAAAAAGATGTTGAGACTCTAGAAAGAGTGCAGAGAAGAGCAACAAAGATGATTAGGGGACTGGAGGCTAAAACATATGAAGAACGGTTGCAGGAACTGGGTATGTCTAGTTTAACAAAAAGAAGGACTAGGGGAGACATGATAGCTGTGTTCCAATATCTCAGGGGCTGCCACAAAGAAGAGGGAGTCGGGCTGTTCTCCAAAGCACCTGAGGGTAGAACAAGAAGCAATGGGTGGAAACTGATCAAAGAAAGAAGCAACTTAGGACTAAGGAGAAATTTCCTGACAGTTAGAACAATTAATAAGTGGAACGACTTGCCTTCAGAAGTTGTGAATGCTCCAACACTGGAAATTTTTAAGAAAATGTTGGATAACCATCTGACTGAGATGGTGTAGGGTTTCCTGCCTGGGCAGGGGGTTGGACTAGAAGGCCTCCAAGGTCCCTTCCAACTCTGATGTTATGTTATGTTATGTTTAAGATTCTTTGCTGTTTCTGCTTCTCTGATTCATGGCTAGGATAAAGCTTCAAGATAGGGCAAACGGAAGCACCTCTGTCTGGGAAAATATAGAGAGAATTTATCCAACATTCATCAATTCAATTGCCTTTTCTTCTCTGATATCAGTTTGCCAGCTTCATTTAGAAAACATCCCTGGGTAGAGGGTACAGCTGCCTATAGAAGGAAGAAGGAAATGAAAGATTTAGCAGAGCTATAATTTGATAGCTGTGTATCTCTTGGCTTGTTTCCCTCCTCTTGTGCTTTATAACTCTGTTTCCTTTATCTTTTATCAACCAAGGGGTGGGGTGGTACTGAATAGTCATTCTGCAAGCATCATTGGCTCTTTACAGCCATATAATCCCTATTTTATATCCAACGAAGTGTGCTGCACTCCATAAAAAACGTAACCTAAATACATCTGTTAATCTTTATGGTCCAGCAAGAATTGAAATATGGTCAAATTAAGCCATTGATCCAGTTAGTTTAGTATTATCTTTACTGACCACTAGTAGCAGGTTAGTCTTTGCCAACTCTAGGTAAAGCTGCCAAAGTTTCTCGCTAAGCTTTGTATGCAAAGCAATTGCTTTAGTGCAGAGTGTTGGCCTTGACCCAAATTTAAAAAGTAAATAAAGCCATACATCTAGATAAGCTATGTGTAGTTAAAAGGGGTTCTCTTTCACAATCCAAGTGTAGTAACTGTGATACTGCTTCCTAGGAAGACAGGGAAAGAGAGGACAATGGCTCAATAAGTATTAGAGCATCTTAAGGTTATGCATTTCATGAGCCATATATAAAAGAATGCATTTGTGTGTCTTAGTAATGGTGTAATGATCGACCAAACCATACATTAAATGCTATTTTCTTCCAGAGAAAATGCAGAAAGAAAGAAATAGCACACAACTAAATGTTTAATTTTCAAAGGAATCATGAGCCCTGTGCAGCTCCTGGAATTACACGAGGTAGAAACCAGAACTGAATCTCTTAAACCAAGGCAACTTATAATTTAAATAGATCCTTTTATTGTGGTATTCAGGGGGAAAAAAGTTCTTCTGTGACTCCTCCAAGAAATTTGTCTTGATTCTTCCGCTTATGACCAGTACTTTGTGCACTTCAGTAATGTTCAGAAATTCTTCCAAATAAAGATATAGCCATCCTTTATGCCAAACAGCTAATTCATCATCGTCAGATTCAGTCAGGCAATGATGGAGTAGCCCAGGGAGAAGGGGAAGATAAAAAACCAGAAGTTTACTAATCATCTTAAACCCAATGAAGCATAAAAGGTCAGCACAACTGGAAAAGAAACCCCAAGGTAGAGAGCGTGTTATTTATAAGTTCATTTGTCCTCCTTGTATGCTGGTTTTCTCCTGGTCAGAGTAAACCATGTAGAAGCAGTGCACAACATTAAAGAAAAACCAAAATCATTTGGATGTAGTTCAAATAATAGTCAGTGAGCCAACCAATCAGCAAAGCAGTCATAACACTGAGAAAACAGATCAACCAAATACTGTTGAAAGCAAGAGAAATCATCTGTTCCTGAGCTCTCCGGGACCATATATTACAGTTTGCTGTCTATCCATCCCTACACTCTTCTGTTTATTTGTAGCTTATATTTTTGAGATTGTCAATGATTGGCATTATAAGGACACGTTGGAGCAAGACATCACAGGTTGTTTACTGATGATTTATTTATTTTTATTCCACGGTTAGATTAATTTTCATTATGCTCTCATAGAAAGCCCCTTTAGAACTTTAAATCTGACCTGCCAGTAACACTGGAAAACAAGGTTGCAAAAACTAGGCAAAACAAATACTGTGTTGCAAGACTAATCACCGTAGCTAAAAGGACCGGCAGCGCTAGAAGCAATCCAATCAAGTCAGAAACAGACTAACAAAAGAAATCCCAAAGGAACTCCATTCCATAGATATACAAAGTTTAATATTCAACAATCCATAGCCAGAAATGTATAGGAAAAGAATTTCTGACAATCTTCAGAGCTCTTCTATGCTGAGCTAAATTTGTTTCCAGAAAAGGAATCTGCACATTTCTTTGAAAGAAAATCTAAATGGTTCCTTAGTGGGCTACTCAATGGTGGGTTTCAAATTTTTTTATTGAATTCTGTGGGTGTGGCTTGAAGGGCGTGGCATGGCATGGCTTGGTGGGTGTGGCTTGGTGGGCAAGGCAGGGGATTTTTTACTGTAAAATACCATCCAACTCCGGGGGAAGGATACTGCAAAAGCATACATCCATTCACCAAGTTTGGTACAAATATCATGCCATCTGCAGTATCATTCACATAAAATCACTGGATTAAAGATAAATATTGTTAAGGAGTTCAATGCTTAAATGAAAATATGGAAAAGGGCAAGAAGTAACAGGACAACTCAGGGTAGTTCCTTCTGAATGCAGACATATACAGCTAAAAATAAAAGTTTAATAACATACACACATACTTGTATATTCACTGAAGACGAAAAGCAAAGCCTCCACTAAAATCACTTGTTCCTATCTTCTCCAGTATGAATTTCTTGAGAAAATTGACAGAATGGTGCCAGAAACTTTTCTAGCTGTTGAAAGAAGAGGCCTGAAATATCTTCAAAACTTTGCTGTTTTTCTCTTAGGACTGCAGACTTACTAGCAGAAGAAAGAAACTGGTATAGGAAGGCAGCATAAATAAATCTAATATTCAAATATTTATCTTTCTCCACTTCATACTGTCACTTGTCACCTCTCTTTTATGATATTTATTTTATGATATTTATTGCTTTCGTAATTGTGTTTCACATTCACCTGAAAAAAATAACAAAAGAGCAAGCCTTGTTTCCTTTTTTGCCTTAGAAATTCTAGTGACAAGAACTTGGTTTAGAATAGCTACTTGCTTAACAAAAGCACCTATTTGCTGCCCAATTTATTCTTTCCTATCAAATGCCAACACATTAATTGCTCTCTGTTTTAATTATAATTAATAGGAAATCAATATTGGTGTGGGTGAGGGCGACTTTGAAAAATCTGCAGTCATTGTCCCGATTTTAAACATACCTTTCAACAAAGTAGCATTTAAAATAACTTGTGCAATTAGTCCCAGGAAACAGTTTTGGTAGATAAGCAGTTCTTACTTCACTCTTTTTAAGACAAATTTATATAATAAATATACTTTTTTAGCTTACCTTATAGCTTACCTTTGTGTTAAAGACACTTTAACAGCAATGTGCCCCTTTTACATATATTTCTTATAGTATGTCAAATTTTTGTTCTCTTGGATACAATCTAGTGATGCCAAATTTTATAGTAGGGAATGATGAAGTAAGACAGTTTGATTCAGGTGGTGCTACACTGAATTGTCACCCTTTAGTCTTACAGCTTACAAAATCCCAGTTTATAAACTCAGTTATACACTTAAAATGGATTTCCTCTTCTCATTTTTTTTCAATCCTCTGCAAGGTTTCTGTGAAGGAAAACTTTTCAGACATGACTGACAAATTAAGATGTTAGCCAAGCAACATGCAAAATATAGTGCAGATCTTAATGCTGGGGACTATGTGGTATTTCCAAAGTAGAGAAATGGTCTTTTCATTAATGTTAATATGGGAATTGTTAATCGCACTTAAATTGGTCTCAATCCTCACCCCTTGAAATGTCTAACCACGTCATTTTCATACAGTTGTCTTGAAAGCCTGCTCATGTTGTCTGATTATTGCTATGCTCGCATCAATGACACTTCCACCGGTATTTTCAATGATTTTACATCATTCCACTACAAATAAGGTATGTTGTACATACATACAAAATAAGGAAATGTTATGATTAATTGCTAACTGTCTAGAATTATGGTTCCCAAACATTTTCACCTCAGGACTTCCTTTTTATTCTTAAAAATGATTAAGGATCCCAAAGAGCTTTGGTTTATGTAGGTTATATTTATCAGTGCCTACGATGTTAAAATTAAATCTGAGAAATGTTAAAAAATATATTTTTATTTTTATTTGACTTCAGGAACTCCAGACCACACTTTGAGAACTAACAGCTCTCAAAAGAAACCAGCATGACTGCATAAAGAATTCTCTGACAAATTGAATGACAAAAAAAGACAAGTATAAAAAGTGGAAAGAGGGGCACGTAACTAAGGCAGAATATCAGCAAAAAGCAGTTGAAGTGAGGAAAGCTAAGGCTAACAATGAACAAAGGCTTGGGACAAAAGTAAAAAAATAACAAAAAAAGCTTCTTCCAATATGTTAAAAACAAGAAAAAAGTCAAGGAAACAATTGGTCCATTGCTGGGAGAAAGTGGCAAGAATAGAATAGAATAGAATAGAATAGAATAGAATAGAATAGAATAGAATAGAATTTTTATTGGCCAAATGTGATTGGACACACAAAGAATTTGTCTTTGGTGCATATGCTCTCAGTGTACATAAAAGAAAAGATACATTCATCAAGAATCATAAGGTACAACACTTAATGATAGTCATAGGGAAACAGTTAATATAAATCTTAAGGATATCAGCAACAAGGTTACAGTCATACAGTCATAAGTGGGAGGAGATGGGTGATAGGAACAATGACAAGATTAATAGTAGTGCAGACTTAGTAAATAGTTTGACAATATTGAGAGAATTATTTGTTTAGCAGAGTGATGGCGTTCGGGAAAAACTTGTGTCTAGTTGTTCTGATGTGCAGTGCTCTGTAGTGTCATTTTGAGGGTAGGAGTTGCAACAGTTTATGTACAGGATGTGAGAGTTCTGTAAATATTTTCACAGTCTTTTGACTTGTGCGACATACAGGTCCTCAATGGAAGGCAGGTTGATAGTAATTGTTTTTTCTGCACTGAAGTTTGTGTCTATCTTGTTGGGTTGCAGAACCAAACCAGACAGGTATAGAAATGCAGATGACAGACTCACTAATTCCTCTGTAGAATTGTGTCAGCAGCTCCTTGGGCAGTTTGTGCTTTCTGAGTTGGTGCAGAAAGAACATTCTTATGCTTTTTGATGACGTTTTTGATGTTAGGTGTCCATTTTAGATCTTGAGATATGGTAGAATCTAGAAATTTGAAGGTCTCTACTGTTGATACTATGTTGTCTAGTATTGTAAAAGGTGGTAATATGGGAGGGGTTCTCCTAAAATCCACCATCGTTTCTACGGTTTTGAGTGTGTTCAGTTCCAGATTGTTCTGGTTGCACTACGAGGCTAGTTGTTCAACCTCCCGTCTTTATGCAGATTCATCATTGTCTTGAATGAAACTGATTTATTTATTTATTTATTTATTTATTTATTTATTATTCGAATTTATATACCGCCCTATCTCCCAAAGGACTCAGGGCGGTTCACAGGCATATAAAACATCAATATACAAATTAAAATAATCCTTAAAAAATCATGATCCTTAAAAAGATGATCACTGTTGTGTCATCTGCAAACTTCAGTAGTTTAAGATAGATTGTTTTAAATGCAGTCATTGGTATATAGAGAGAAGAGAAATGGAGAGAGCACACAGCTTTGGGGGCCCCCTGTGTTACTTGTACAGTCCCCACCCAAAGAATCTGATGTGATTCTGCTTAGCTTCACCTGCTGCTTCCTGTCTGTTAGGACACTTATGATCCACTTACAAGTGTGTTCAGGTACCGCTAGCTGGTTTAGATTAGTTAGAAGAACATCTGGAATGATGGTATTGAATGCTGAACTAAAGTCTATAAAGAACACCCTTTGGAGATTCAAGATGTTGTAGAATGTAGTGCAGAGCCATATTAACAGCTTCTTCTGTTGATCTATTTGCTCGATATGCAAATTGCAGGGGGGTGGGATCTAACAGCGGATCCATGATGGTTTTCAAGTGGGACAGCAATAGCCTTTCAAAGGTTTTCATAACTACAGATGTTAGAGCAATTGGTCTGTAGTCATTCAGTTCCTTGATGGTGGGCTGGTGATAAGAAGGTGATAAGCAACAGGCAAGAAGGTTACAAACAACAGGAACTTAACTTTTTTTTTGCATCTGTCTTTACACAAAGGGAACAGTCCAACCTATCAAAAACAGCACCACAAAAAAACCAAAACCAGATTAGGAACACAAGTTAAAATAGGGAAGAAAATGGTAAGTGAGCACCTCTCTACCCTAGACGAGTTCAAATCACCATGATCATATGGATTACACTCCAAGGTTCTGGAGGAACTGGCAGATGTGATCTCAGAACCACTGAACTGTATATCTTTCAAAGATCCTGGAGCACCAGGGAACTGCCAGAAGACTGGAAAAGAGCTGATGTAGTTCCCATCTTCAAAAAAGGGGGAAAAAATAGATCCAGGAAACTACAGACACATCAGCCTGACCTCAATACCATGGAAAATTCTGGAAAAGATAATCAAGTAATGAATCAGTGAACACCTAGAAGGAAGCAAAGTAATAACCCAAAGCCAGCATGGATTTGTCAAAAACATATCATGCCAGACTAATCTTATTGCATCCTTTGATAAAGTGACAAAACTAGTGGACCAGAGAAATGCTGTCAATATAATTTATTTGGACTTCAGTAAGGCATTTGACAAAGTAGACCATAACTTACTACTTGATAAAATAGAAAAATGTGGGTTAGACAGCATTACCACCAGATGGATTCGTAACTTCCTGACCAACCGCACTCAACGTGTAATCCTCAATGGAACTGCATCTACATGGAGGGAGGTATGCAGTGGGGTATCCCAGGGGTCTGTTTTAGGCCCAGTACTCTTCAACATATTCATCAATGATTTCGACGAGGGATACATGGGGAACTCATCAAATTTGCTGACAGCACCAAGCTAGCAGGAATAGCCAACACTCCAGAAGATAGGCTTAAAAGAAGGATATTGGCAGACTTGAACATCAGACGCTGTCTAACAAAATGAAATTCAATGGTGAAAAAAGTAAGGTTCTACATTTAGGCAAGAAAAACAAAATGCACAGGTACAGTATATGTGCTACCTTGTTCATTAATGGTGACTGTGAGAGGGATCTTGGAGCAGAACAATTAATCAGTGGAACAACTTGCCTCCAGAAGTTGTGAATGTTCCAACACTGGAAGTTTTTAAAAAGAGATTAGATAACCATTTGTCTGAAGTGGTGTACGGATTCCTGCCTAAGCAGGGGGTTGGACTAGAAGACCTCCAAGGTCCCTTCCAACTCTGTTATTCTATTCTATTCTAACTGTTGGTATAGTAGGTGGCAGAAACTGGATGACTTTTTTGGACTTATAAGTTAAACAGGCTATGGATGAGATAAAGCTTGGACTGAATAATGCGAGAAATCAAGATTCTAGGCTTCATCAAAGGTCAAAAATATTTTGGAAGAAAGGAATAGCAAATTACTTTTGAACTGTTACCTAAGAAAACTGTTTGGATATATCAATGAGGTCACAAGGAGTCAAATCTTTACAGAAAGCCTTCGCTTAAGGACTAGGATCATCTGAAGTTTCAACAGCACTGAAAAAGTAACTTTACAACTGATCCTTGCATTTATGACTCTCACAGAATCTACATGGTCTCTAATCGAATTAAGGCACTTCATAACCAAGGGGGATTTACAATCAATGCAATATCTAGTGATCACATGATCACCGTTTGTGTGATTCTCAGCCAGCTACTGACAAGCAGAATCAGTAGAGAAGCCAGTAGTAAAATCACAAGTAGTGATAATGTGAAATCTTACTTAATGACCGTGTAGTTTAGCAACAGAATTGCCGGTCCCACTTATAGTCATTAAACAAAAACTAGTTGTATTCAAAGTAAATTTTACTGTGGAAGTTCTCATGAACTGAGTCATCACACTAGTGATAAATGCCTGTGGGAGTTTTAATCCAAAACGTATTGCCTATCTCAACAACAACATATGGGACTGCATCTTTTTAATCTATCTTTTTGTCTCTGAAAGCCAGCATTTGAAAGGTGCAAAAGCTTAACACTTTCCTGGTTAGGATTTATTGGATAATAAAAATAAAGGTTATTACTCAGGATAAATTTCCTATTTCAAATGGTACCAACTCAAAGACAAAATATTGCAGGACTGGCAAAGCACAATTAACCTATTTATATGGAGTGGGGGGGAAAAAACAAGAATCAAACTCAAAATTTTTAAAGCCTTAGACCGGAGGTGGGTTTCAGCAGGTTCTGACCAGTTCTGGAGAACCAGTAGCGGAAATTTTGAGTAGTTCGAAGAACCTGTAAATACCACCTCTGACTGGCCCCGCCCACATCTATTCTCTGCCTCCCCTGCCCCCATCTATTCTCTGCCTCCCGAGTCCCAGCTGATCGGGAGGAAATGGGGATTTTGCAGTATCCTCCTCCTGGAGTGGGGTGGGAATGGAGATTTTACAGTATCCTTCCCCTGCCACGCCCACCAAGCCATGCCATACCCACCAAGCCACACCCACAGAACCAGTAGTAAAAAAATTGAAACCCACCACTCCCTTAAACTATATTATACAGAAAGCTATTATGGATAACAGAATGGGTAAAAATTCCTTGATACTAGAATGTCAACTATACAAGGATCAGGCTTAGCCAAGAGATTATCTGTAATATAAGGAAACAAAAGAAGACCCAGATTGAGGACCCAGATTGTTGGGGGGGCAATAAGTTGACTTTGTAAAAATATACAAATAGAATGAGACTATTGCCTTATACACTGTAAGCCGCCCTGAGTCTTCGGAGAAGGGCGGGGTATAAATGTAAACAAAAAAAAAAGACAAGAATCTGAAGGGACACACTGTAAGAGAATGTTAAAAATTTTGAATCTCTTGAAAGCAAGTATAAATCCAATTATTTCATCATTAGCATCACCTTCAAATGTTTTTTTTTTTAGTTCAAAGACAATTATAATATGAAGGATCTGATCACATACTGCCAGTCCTTTGAGACAAATCAGACTAGGAAACAAAAGTTATGAATGATAACACTACTTTAATCATAAAATTACAGTAACATAATCTTGCAAATTTGAATATATCTCCTCTTCTTTTCCATTATCTTAAAAAACAACAACAACTAGGGATCATCCTGTCTGAGATGCTTTCTCAAATTACATCTTGGTCTCAAACTCTTTTTATTTGCTTGGTCTTGGTTGCAGTTCTTTCTGTTGTTTCTCAAGGTTACTCTTACACATAAGGCAATATTATATATTAGGACTCAATAAAAGACTATAGACACAAGTCAGTGACTGGACAAAAAGAAATAAAGGGGGAAAATAATAAAAAAGAGAGGAATTATTTAAATTACTTTTTTCTAAAATCTTTTATTATTTTTTATGTATTTATTCATCTTTATTCATTTTTAAAATTTTAATGATGATATCAAATTTGTTCTTATGTGTTTTACTTCAGCCTTTACCTCAGTGCAAAGCTCACACAACCTAATTATATCAGTGGTGAAATTTTTTTTTTTTAACTACCGGTTCTGTGGGCGTGGCTTGGTGGGCGTGGTGTGGCTTGGTGGGCATGGCAGGGGAAGAATACTGCAAAATCACCATTCCCTCCCCACTCCTGGGGGAAGGATATTGCAAAATCTCCATTCCCACCCCACTCTGGGACCAGCCAGAGGTGGTATTTGTCGCTTCTCCGAACTACGCAAAATTTATGCTACCAGTTCTCCAGAACCTGTCAGAACCTGCTGGATTTCATCCCTGAATTATATTTTAAAAATCCATAAAGAAATAAAGATAAATGACAATATATGTGAGGTAGGGATTAAATTACAATGTTATGTATGTATTTTATGTATGGATATGTATTCATTTCTTTTTGGCTTTTTCATTTCTTGTTGTTTTGCTCCTTACTGATTTCTTTTTTTAAAAAATATGTGAGAATAGAAAAAAACTCCCGGATGTAATACCTAATATCCGAAGAATGGCAAAGCCACTGCAGGAGTGGCTTAACTGCACCACTGTTATTAAAACTCCAACAAATATCAGGACTATAATCACCTTGTAAAATGAACCATTTTTTAAAAAAAAACAGCTAGTCCCTGGTATTTCTCTGTGTCTCTTGAAACGGCTGCTTTTGCCTCTCATTCGACTCTACTATTTATTAAGTTTATTTTCCTTAAGTACTAGCAGTGGCACAGGTAGTCCTCGAGTTATGACCACAATTGAGCCCAACATTTATGCTGCTAAGTGAAACATTTGTTAAGTGAGTTTTATCCCATTTTACGACCTTTCTTGCCACAGTTGTTTAGCGACTGTTGAGTTGGTAATATGGTTGTTAAGTGAATCTGGGTTCCCCACTGACTTTGCTTGACAGGAGGTTGCAAAAATGGCTGTGGGGCACTGCAAATGTCATAAACATGAACCTCTTGCCAAACATCTGAATTCTGAAAGGCAGCCATAAGTCACTTTTTTCCAGTGCTGTTGTAACTTTGAACAGTCGCTAAATGAACTGTTGTAAGTGGAGGATTATCTATATAGCAATTGTAGAGTGGAGGTTAAACTAAAAGAAGCAATCTGTGAAGCCAGCCTTTTGCCGTCGAGTTTTCCTCTTTTGAACAAAATTATCTTCTTGTTGATCCTTTGATCAAGGTTTACTCACATGCTTCACATCATTCATATAACATATATTGTGGAGCATATTTTTTTTTTTTACATTTATATCCCGCCCTTCTCTGAAGATTCAGGGAGGCTTACATTGTGTAAGGCAATAGTCTCATTCTATTTGTATATTTATATACAAAGTCAACTTATTGCCCCCCCAACAATCTGGGTCCTCATTTTACCTACCTTATAAAGGATGGAAGGCTGAGTCAACCTTGGGCCTGGTGGGACTAGAACCTGCAGTAATTGCAGGCAGCTGTGTTTAATAACAGGCTTCTTACAGCCTGAGCAACACCGCTCAGGCTTATTTGTATTATTTGTATTATAATACAAATTATAATAATTTGTATTATATGGTATCTGCTTCCTTGATGCCAAATGCTGAATTCAAATTTATTATTTGATGATGGAGCAATATAGCTTCATACATCTCCAGGAATGGAACAGAACAGAACAGAACAGAACAGAACAGAACAGAGTAGAGTAGAGTAGAGTAGAGTGTAGAATAGAATAGAAAAGCATAGCATAGCATAGCATAGCATGGAATACCTACAATGTTGATGTTTTTTTTTTCTGTTTTCAATGTCATTTTTTTTTGTTTTCCCACTTCTATTGAACACTTAGAAATGAAGAGTTCCCACATGCCTATTTTTGGGACAGATGCTGATTGACTTCACAAATTACATGCTCATTTTGTCACAACAAAATGTTTTGGCAGTTACACCATTCTGCTTTGAGAAACACCTGGTTACAGATTTTCTCCTTTTTATATAAAAGGTACTTCAGTAAAAAGTGAGAGACGGAAGATGTATTTGAGCATGGTTTCCATGAAATGTATGCGAGTTAATTGCTCATATGGCATTGGCTCATATGGCAATTAAAATATATATTTGGCAGTTTTGTACTGCTGGTGGGGGAAGAGAAACTAAGACAATTTCAGTGGAGCTTCTCAGTTTTGTTTTTGAAGGGTGATTTTTAATTCCTTTGAATAGTATGTTTATATCGTGCTTTTTCTCAAGGATCTCTGACTATAGGGGCTGTCCTCTCATGGAATTCTCACACTAACAATCAGTGAAGTCATTTAGCTGAAAGACAATGACTGGTTCAAAACTACTCAGTAATCTTCTTGGTTAATAGATGAATAGAATGGAATGGAATGGAATAGAATAGAATAGAATAGAATAGAATAGAATAGAATAGAATAGAATAGATTTTTTTATTGGCCAAGTGTGATTGGACACACAAGGAATTTGTCTTGGTGCATATGCTCTCAATGTACATAAAAGAAAAGATACATTTGTCAAGAATCATAAAGTACAACACTTAATGACAGTCATAGGGAAACAGTCAATATAAATCTTAAGGATATCAGCAACAAGGTTACAGTCATACAGTCTGTATGTGGGGCTGGGAGCTGTGCTAATTGTACAGATCTCTGATGTGATTCTGCTTAGCTTCACCTGCTGCTTACTGTCTGTTAGGAAGCATATGATCCATTTACAAGTGTGTTCAGGTACCATTAGCTGGTTTGGCTTAGTTAGAAGAATGTCTGGAATGATGGTGTTGAATGCTGAATTAAAGTCTTCAAAGAGGACCTTTGTGTAGGTCTTTGGAGAGTCAAGATGTTGTAGGATGTAGTGCAGAGCCATATTAACAGCATCATCTATTGATCTATTTGCTCAGTATGCAAATTGCAGGGAGTCTAATAGCGGATCCATGATAGTTTTCAAGTGGGACAGCACCAGCCTTTCAAAGGTTTTCTTAAATACAGATGTTAGAGCAACTGGTTAAATGAACTGTGCACTCTTGGTCCAATACCTTAACCTCCACAACGAAGTGGAAAAGACAGATTTTTTTTAAAAAAAGTGCCTATGATGGGTTCTCCTGCCTGAGAAGACAGATATGGATGGGGGAAAGTATGAGCCCTGGTGGCACAGTGGCTAAAGTGTAATATTGCAGGCAAAAACTCTGCCCAAAGCCTGGAGTTCGATTCTGATGAGGTTCAAGGTTGACTCAACTTTCCATCCTTCCAAGGTCAGTAAAATGAGGACCCAGATTGTTGGGGGCAATATGAAAATAATGCTAATATATTAAATTGCCCAGAGATTGCTGTAAAACGCTATGGGGCAGTAAATAAGCCTAAATACTATTGCTATTGCTATGCCAGGTAAGGGTTGAAGCTAATCAAAAGTAAAGATTCTTAAATCAGACAGGGCTACTATCAAAACACAGTGCACCCTCCACGTCTAAGGCCAAGAAATAGCGGCAAGAAGTCCATTACTGTTTAATGGTCCATTACTGTTTAACAGCAGAAGAAATATGTATGGTTTCAACCCTGGTGGCTGATATATCAGAGGGGGCTTAATTGCTTGATTCTACTACAGCTCATCTTATTTAAGGCTTATTGTATCTTCAATAAAAGCAATTAATCTATCCAAATCTCATCCATGACTCTTCCCTTATTGGTTCCCAGTGCTGTTGAAGCTTCTCCAGAAAGGTTTCTCGTCACCACTGACCCTCTTGCAAATCCCTTGACCGTAGGTAAGGTCATCTTGCACCAAGTATCAGAGTTCTACTAGGCAGATGACTTACTCCAGGAAATACATTATCAATCCTAGTAAGTGTGACAAAATAGCTCCCCAGCTTCCCCTACTTAAGATGCTGCAGCAGTAGCATCACCAACAACAGGAGCTTTCTATTACAGTGCCTTACATCTGCCTCCCTGCCTGACAAATACAGTAAGAATCATAGCAGCTGTACAGTCTTCCTCATCAACCTGATATATACATCTATGTATGTACAGAATATATCTAGAGATGTACTAGAACATTGATTCTAGATAGATTGTCCTAACTAGAAAATTATCAATTAAGTTTACAATTTTTGATGGAGATGGGATTGAAGAAATTTCCATAGATACTGCTCAATAATAATTTTTTGCCATAATATACAACTAGCCTTCAACTTACTACCACAATTAGGACTAGAATTTCCATTAACATGATTGTTAAGGAAAACCAACTCCCTCCCCCTTGACTTTGTTTATTGGAAGTTGTCTGGGAAGGTCTTGAATGGTGATCATATGACCTCAGGAAGTTGCAACAAGATATGACAATCGCCAAGCACCTGAATTTTGACCATGTGACCATGGGGACGTTGTAATGTTTGTTAACTGTGAGTTATAACTCACTTTTTAAAGTGCCCATTGTATATTTGAAAAGTCACTAAACTAATGGTTGTAAGTCAAGAATTACCAATAATAGAAGTAACAATAGAGAAGATAAGAAACAACGAAAAAGGAACACTTACTTGTTCAGTAAGAAATTGGACACTTGCACAACAATAGAATAGAATAGAATTCTTTATTGGCCAAGTGTGATTGGACACACAAGGAATTTATCTTGGTGCATACGCTCTCGGTGTACGTAAAAGAAAAGATACATTCATCAAGAATCATAAGGTACAGCACTTAATAATAGTCATAGGGAACAAATAAGAAATCAATGGCATGGAGGTAGCTTATGGTCCCTGCTAATCTGAAATCACTTCCTTCTTCCTTTAGAAAATAACCAGTTTTTCCTAAGTGCCTTTTGTGTTCAATAATTTTTGGATGAAACGGTTTAAATTTTAAAGATTAGCTAAATTTGATGAGGTCAATATAAATATTCATTTGATTCCAAGAGTGATTTGTTATTGGACTTAATGTTTTTTTTTGTTAGTATTATGTTGTACACTTAATAAAGTGCAAATAAAAATAAGTATTTAAACAGTATTGGAGACAATGGAAGAAATAGCAATTGGGTTTGGAATTTAATAAATTTGAACTGCTATTGTGACTGAGCTCAGTAGCTATTTAAACATACCAAGCAGTATGCACTGAAAAATCCAGGGTAGGATGCAATTAGAAAAACATAAAACTGGCAAAGAGATCAAAAACTCACTAAAGCTAATAAGTGGTGATGTTGTTTTACCTTGTGTATCATATAGTTCAATCAAATTAATCCGACTTGCACTTATAGAACCCCCCCATATGTCAGAAACAATGACAACAACACTTAATGGGATAAGCACTAATACAGACATGACAGATAAAATTAGAAGCAAGTTTTAACTAATGCTTTAATCGGTCTGTTATTTTACCTACTCAAAGGCATAATTCCAAATAATTAGTGGCTTATTTCAAGACATACAGTATGTTACGAACAAGTTCACAATATGTAATGGCTACTTTGTAATATTTCTCCTATAGAGGAATATAATAGATTTATTTGTAAATAAACATAGGTTACAAAACATATATGCTATGCAGTGGTTTCCAGCACTGGCAGAGTGATGTGGCTTTAAAGGCTGAATTATGTATCAAATGCAAGTGAACAAAAAACCCCTAGAGACATCGATACAGATACAATCAGGAGAAAATCTGGAATATTTTGTTAACTTCATATTTATATATAATTATTAAATATAGTGCTGTCACAGTGGTAAATAGAGAAAAATAATTGTACAAAGCATAAAGACAAATCAAAGCAACCGATAAATATGATTTTTTTTTAAAAAAAAAATCTTTAAAAATATTTATTTTGAAATATTCAGGCATATTAAAAAATCTTTGCCCTGTGATTAAGAGCAAGATCTTAGACCAGGGGTGTTAAACTTGATTTCACTGAGGGCAGCATCCAGGTTGTGTTTGGCCTTGGGGAACCGGGGTGGGTGTGGCAGGGTGGATGTGGTCAGCTCGACGTCACTCGTGTCGGGAGTGCCTGTGGCGGCCCGAGTGCTGTGCCAGCAAAAACAGGCTCCTGAGTTCTGTTTTTGGCTGTGACGGTCTCCTGCAACCTTCTGGCAGCAAAAACAGAGCTCGGGAGGGCCACCTTCAGCCAGCCCTCCACTGTTTCCAGAGCACCCTGTGGGCCAGATCTAAGCACCCTGTGGGCCAGATCTAGGCCTTGAGTTTGACACCCCTGTCCTAGACCATTCTAACTGGAATACATTAGCATCTACCTTGAAGGCCTATTCTTCTAGCTTGATGACAAAGTGTTTTAGATATTGTAGGATGGCTTTCAGGTAACTGTATCCTGGCTCTTTTACTTCCCTACAAAGAACTTTGATGGGACTCCATATTTATATCAATCTTGAAATCACTAGCGAGGTGAAAAAGTAGAATCACTCCCCAATACACTTTGATATCTAGATGTTACACTGCCTACAGAGAATCTCCATTGGACCAACCCAGGATTCCTTTGTTAATGACAACTGAGGTATATTATTTTCGGGAGAGTATTCCATAGCTGGGTAGGAATATTAACACTGAATAACAATTTAGGAAAGCTCTTTTGAAAATGTGGTAGGTTCTCTTTAAGTTGCACAGGTAGCCCACCAAGAGAAGCAATGCAAAATATTCTGCTACAATTTTAGCATTCCAGTTTTATTACAGTACATCAGTGTTCTTAGACATGATTGCTAAAGGGTTACCAATTAAGATACCAATGAAGGACACTAATTGAATTCTGCAATACCATTATTCCCATGACCTCTCTTCCTATGAGCGAGCAAGCAAGCCGTGTCTCCACAAGTATATTCTCCAGCACTTTATTAAACATAAAACACACTTATGCTCAGACTGCATCTATAACCTTCAGGATACACTGGAAGTATTACATAATAAATTGTTTCCATAAATGACAACCATAAATAATCTTAAGGCCATATTTTCTTTACATTTTATTGGCTCCGATCAGCAACCTTGTTTTTCCCCCCTTTAGTTCTGCATCTGATGCACAATGTTGCCACAATTACTTTAAAATATTTGAACTTTGAATAGACCATATGCACAATTAATGTATAGTCAGAAAGGTCTTGATGCAGTCCTGGAAGACTCTAAGAAGACAGCTTTCATTTGGATTCATTGTGCCCTATTTATGATTTTGCCTTGTTGTACCCAGAATAACATTTTTCAGACATACAACAGAGCTGAAATTGGAAGTTGCATGGTTTGTAAGAGCAAGCTCAGCTTTTACCAGTGCATGGTTGTGAGAACATGCACAGTGAGCCACTGTGATGGAATGAGCACCTGCAGGAGGAGTGGTGGTGGTAATCCAGGAACAGTTTCCCAGGGAAGATGGAGTAAGTTCCAGAGGGAAACCCAGATTAAAAGACTGTGCCATCCTGAGCTGGATGAAATGGGAGACAGGAAGAGGTTCAGGGTAACCAATTCTTTCAACCAGAATCTCTCAGGATACAGTAGAACATCTGGTCACGTATCAAATCGGGTTTCAACCAAAAAATTCACATTTTTTTTTCACAGCCAATTTCCCCTTTCACGCCATTTTTTTTGTAAATGCCAAATTTCCAAAATTAGGTTTGGGTCATGACCAAATCATGTTGTGACCAAAGTTATGGAACAAATTATGTTCACGACCAAAGGTTCTACTGTATATCTATTCACTTAGAAGGTTATAGCTTATGTCTGGCAAGATTCTATTTATTAGGTGTCAAGTTAGGTTCCACCCTCTGGAACGAACTCCCCCCAGGACTTCGTCAACTTCCTGACCTTCGAACCTTCCGTCGCGAGCTCAAGACACATTTATTCATCTGTGCAGGACTGGCTTAGATTTTTAAATTTAGAGGGGTTTTAAATTGATTTTAAATATTTATATTTTATATTTATATTTCTATTTTTAATTAATTCAGGCGCTAGAATAAGTTTTTTAAGGATTATTTTAATTTGTATATTGATATTGATGTTTTATATGCCTGTGAACCGCCCTGAGTCCTTTGGGAGATAGGGCGGTATATAAATTTGAATAATATAAATTTGAATAATAAAAAATAAGCAAATAAGCAATTGGCTTTCACTGTGTCTCCTCTGGGCATAGACCTGATTAGCCACTCCATGCAGAAGGGTATAGGCGGGACTTTGTATGTATACCTTAGCAAGTATGTAAACTGAGACAGAACTTGCCGCCATAATGGCTTCTTTCAAGACTGAGATACAGTTTTTCCACAATTTATATAATTCCAGATAGTCTTTGTAGTTAGGCAGAAGACAGTAAATTTCCAGTTGAGCCATCATGGAGAATTTGATAAAACCATAATTCTGCAGCTAAAACACAAGATTCCGTTAGTTGGAATATTTGTCTTCTCCCACCTTCAGTCTCCTTGACTTTCCCACTTTTCTGGTGGAATTAAGGTGTGATGATGCCTCAGGTACCGCTCTTATCTTTAAAAAAAGTGAGATGAGGAGTATCTCTCCTCTCCTCTCCTCTCCTCTCCTCTCCTCTCCTCTCCCCTCCCTTCCCCCTCCTCTCTCTCCATCTCTCCATCTATCTGTGTATGGAAGTATCTTAGAAAAAACATTGGGTGAAAGATGAAAAAAAGTGACCGTAACTCTCCCTTGGGGCCAAATTTCTCACAGAGAAGAAGAGGATAACACAATGGATGGAATCAAGAGCCACTGGGAAATCAAGCAGTGCAAGATGGATGCCCCACCTCCATTTCAGTTCCATCACCTGTCTTTGATTAGCATGACCAACACTGTATCTATAATGAATCCCAGTCTGAAATCTGACTGAAAAGGATCAAGATAATCCACTTTTTCCAGGGCGCTCTGAAGCTGCAGTCTGACTATCTTCTCAAACCCTTCCCTAAAAGGGAAGTAATGGGATGATAGTTACTCAAGATCACTGAGTTCAAGGATAGTGATTTACTAAAATGTGAATGCAGGGCCTGGTCATAACTGTTTCAACTGAGAATTACAAAAACTGAGGGGAAACCCATCATAGAAAATTACTAGTAGCTACCAAAGCTTCATAATGGTCATCTTTTGTTCTAAAGTGTTCCCAGTCACTACATGCCTGCCAAGTCACTTGAATTGCTTTTAATGTAGTCAAATATAAAAATAAACTGAAAAGCAAAGGGACCTATGTCTGTATACTTAACAGTCTTTCCTCGCATTGTTTTCCACATGACTTATGGATTTGTGTGCTGCAGATAAATTCAATTAACTCAACACTATCAGAGCAAAATTGTCAAATAAAGTTATTAGAGGTGAGACCTCTGCATCTTTGTCAGCTAAGTAATAGGGTCAAACTGTTAAATGTTCTTTTATCTTTGCTATGTCTATATATTAGCATGGATTTTTTTGTGACATACTAAAGAAAATTGGGGCTATGAGTCTCCTTCTCTATGAATATTATCAGACTGGTTCAGGTACAAAATGGTTTCCATGAAATTATCTTAGAAAATTGCTCGTTGCCAGAATGTGTTTATGACCTGTTTAGCTAATGTGGAGACAAAATTTGTGTTAACAGTGCTTCAATTAGCATAATACCTTCACTTCCTATTATTTTGTTAATGATGTTGTAGTTGTTATTCTTGTTTATTTCTTACTATTCCTTCTCTCAAAGTTGCTTTGAGTGCTACATTGAATAAAAAGAATTAAACAACATAGAGGAACTTTATATTCAGTGAAATAATCTACAATAAAAACAAGAGCAATCAGGGCACAATTTACATTAGATATTATTATTTATTCAGTATGCAAAGTCAGAATTTGGGTATGGATATCACTACTTGTGAAGGTAAATCACACCTGGTACTTGTAAATGAGGAAAATAATAACTTGGCAACTATTGTTATGAATATATTTCTTAAACACAACTTTTCCTCGGTTGATACATGGCAAAGAATAAAAATATAGTGCCTACTGGGATTAATTCATTCTCATTCTCTCTCCCTCTCCCTCTCCCTCTCCCCCTCCTTCCCTCCCTCCCTCCCTCCCTCCCTCTCTCTTTCTCTCTCTCTCTCACACACACAGACACACACGTCAGATTCATGAAAACATACTGTAATCAGTTTTGAACATTTTAATAAAGGTACAGATAAATGAGAAGTAATAATTTAGATGTTACCCAAAAACCAGGGTGATGTGTATTCAGCCATGGAAACTCAGCAGTCTAACTTACTTAATGGGGGTCTCATTGTGCATAAAAATGGGAGAAGAGCATATTGTGTACCTTGTAAATAAATAATGGACAATACCCAGATGTAGATGAGCTGGAAAGCATTCCTGTTGAATGAACTTTATGCATTTTAGTTAGGAGGAAAGAAAATGTCTAAATATGACTGATGTCTTAGTATTATTGGAAGGCTGCCATGAAAAAGATGAAGACGAGGAAGATAGCTGTCTCTTTCCAGCTTCCTGTATTGGCCTTGTCTTGATTTGTTTGTTGCCTTTGTTGTTTTTTGTTGCTCCAGAGGAGGAAGATTGCAGTCAAACATTAAAAAAAGCTTCCCAATTGTGAAAGATATTTGGAAGTATACAAGGTAGTCCTGAACCTATAAATTGTAATAAGTTGAGCAATATGATCACAGGGAGGTAGCCATCATACTTTCTAAATCAGGTCATGGGGATGGTGTCTTGTAACTTCAAACAATTGCTAAGTAACTGGTTGTAACTTGAGGATTCCTGTGAGAGAACTGCCCTAAGATTCTTTTCTAGATTTAGTTGGTAGCCTTCAGTTACCAACTGCGTAGTGAAACAACCATTCAAATTTACAATGCTAAAAAAAAAACCTTTAGAATCAGTCCTTGCATTTATGACTTGCAGAATTCCATGGTCATCCGATTGCCATTTGTATGCTCCCCAACCAGCCTGGGACAAGCAGAGTTAATAAAGAAGGTAGAAGTAAAATCATAAATCACAGTCATGTAATTTATTTATTTTTTTGGTTAACAACCAAAGGAGAAGGTTGTAAGCCTGTCACAGTTACTTTTTCCCACTTAGCAACCATAGTGCTGAGTGATTAAATTGCAGGTCCCAACTGTAGTCTTTAATGAGGTACACCTATAGTGCCATTTCTCAGATATGCTAATATTATATCATGCACTGTAAATATTATACCATGCAGAGTATAATTAGATCTAATCTAATGTGATTAGATCACATCAGAGGTTATTTCCAGTCTAAAATTCTATTATTCTATTCTACTTCACCATGTTTGGTTATAGCCTATTTATTAGTTATAGCCTATTTAGATCAGGGGTGTCAAACTCAAGGCCCATGGGCCACATGTGGCCCGCAGGATGCTTAGATCTGGCCCACAGGGCTGCCCTGGAAACAGCGAAGGACCGGCTCTCAATGCATCTGCCAGTGAAAACGGAGCTCGGGAAATGGAAAACAGAGTTCCGTTGTCACTGGCAGAGGGGTGCAGCTGTCACAGCTGAAAATGTGGGGGGGGGGGGCTGAGCTCCATTATTGCTGGCAGAGTATGGCAGGAGGCAGTGGTGGAATTCAAGTAATTTAAAAACCGGTTCTCTGTCCTAATGGTTTCTTCCAACAACCAGTTTGCCAAACTGCTCAGAAAGTTAACAACTGGTTCTCCCGAAGTGGTGTGAACTGGCTGAATCCCAACGCTGGCGGGAGGCTGTTGTGGCTGAAAACAGAACTTTGGAGCCCATTTCACTGGCAGAGCACTCGGGCCGCCACAGATGCTCCCGACATGAGTGATATCAAGCTGGCCATGCCCACCCTGACCACACCCACCCTGGCCCCAGAGGTCAAAAACAACCCTCAATGAAATCAAGTTTGACACCCCTGATTTAGATGCACCTGAGAAACCCTCTCATTCTGATAGAATTAGCCAAGCCCACCTGCACCAGAAGATGGAGAATGCTGCAGATCCTACTGGTCAAGGAATTCTGGCTGGTGGGGTCCAAGAGAAGAGCCTTTTCTGTTGTGTGGCTCCTACCCTTTGGAATATCATGCCCCCTCTTCAAGGTGAGATCTACACCAGAGATAGATTTCAGCAGGTTCTGACCAGTTCTAGAGAACCAGTAGCAGAAATTTTTAGTATTTTGGAGAACCAGTAGTAAAAATTCTGACTGGCCCCACTCCCATCTATTCTCTGCCTCCCAATTCCCAGCTGATCAGGAGGGAATGGGGATTTTGCAGTAACCTTCCCTGGAGTGGGGAGGGAATGGAGATTTTACAGTATCCTTTCCCTGCCACACCCACCACTCTTGTCACACCCACCAAGCCACACCCACAGAACTGGTAGTAAATGTCAAGCTGCCTCTGATTATAACTAGGAAAGAATACACCTTGACTTCATTTGCAAATAAAGAAAAGTACTTTTACTAATTACATCTGGATAGCAGCAGGGTTTAAGTTGAATCTGAGACAGAATATGGCTGACAATCTGTATCACCCTATTCCTCCCTCCTCTTTCCCAAAAGGTCATCAGGTCTGGTCCAATGCCAGCTCCTTCCCTGGGTCCCGTGGTAATCTTCTTCCGCAGGTCTCTGGTTGTCAATCAAATCAGGAATGCAATGTCCGTTAGCATTCGTGCCTAAACATTCCTGTGAATTCAAAACATTAATCTCTCCTCCCACCTTAATTATGTCAGACCGACACTCTTAAAGGCCCCTCTCTTCTTAACTTGAATCCAATAGCTATTTACATTAGAAATACAATCCCATTCTATCTAACAACTGAATATAAGGAGTACAAAGAGATACGAAGTTTGGAGTGGAGGCTGACAGTAAATTTTTTTGAAACCCATCACTAGTCTACACTGACCATTTTGGCCTCCTGAAAGGGCTTGAAGACCTGGGCTCTGCCACCTGGCCTGGTCCCCAATGAGGACATTTCATTTGGAGGTGGTTAACAGGCTAAGATAAGACCTCACCTCCTTCCCACTGCCTTCCTTTCCATCTTGTTAATTTTAAATGAACTTAATATTATTGTTTTAATGCTCTTTGTGGTTTTTAATGATTGTAAGCTGCCTAGATTGTAAGGCTTCCAGGCGAGATGGATGGCACGTAAGTTAAGTAAATAAAAATATAGTTTATTATCAAACCACATATACTTGAAAAGAGGGTTGAACAACTTGAGGGAAACTGAACCCTGTTTGCCTCAGAAACATTTTCCCCACCCCCGTAGCCCTGTAAAGAACAGACAAAACCCTGCGATCACTTTTGCCAAAAATGGCTAATGCAGTTTTCTTTTACACAAAAACACACAAAAACCTTAAGTGTAAGCCTTAAAGTACAAGAAGCATTTCAAGAAGCTTGTAATGGATGGAAACTCGTCGGAGGAAGATTGATCCTGGAAATAAGAGAATTTCTTGACAGTAAGAACTATTAATCAATGGAACAGTTTGCCTCCCAGAGTTATGGGTGCTCCATTACTGGAGGTTTTCAAGAAAAAATTGGACTACCATTTGTAGATGGTATAAAGGCAGGATGGTATAAAGACTCCTACCTTGGTCACAGGGTTGGACTAGAAAACCTCCAAGGCCCCTTCCAGCCCTATGATTCTATTATTTTAAGTAATCATAGTTTAGTGTAAAAATAATGATAATTCCCCAAATGTTTCCCAATTTTTTTTAAAATCTGAAATTCCTAGTAAAGGTAAAGATTTCACTTGCACATATGTGCTAGTCGTTCCTGACTCTAGGGGGCGGTGCTCATCTCCGTTTCAAAGCCAAAGAGCCAGCACTGTCTGAAGACTCTCCGTGGTCATGTGGCCGGCATGAGTAAACGCCAAAGGTGGAATGCTGTTACCTTCCCACCAAAGGTGATCCCTATTTTTCTACTTGCATTTTTTAATGTGCTTTCCAACTGCTAGGTTGGCAGAAGCTGGGACAAGTAACGGGAGCTCACCCTGTTATGCAGCACTAGGGATCTGAACTGCTGAACTGTCGACCTTTTGATTGACAAGCTCAGTGCCTTAGCCACTGAGCCACTGCATCCCTACTTTTTTTAAAAATCTGAAATTCCTACCCTACCCACATTTCTAGCTCAGTTTGTGATTTTGTGGCTGTCCACTCAAGTTCTCCTCCTCCTCCTTCATTTTTTAATGACCTCCCCGAAGGTTACCCATCTTTGCTTTCAAATCAGTGATCACTGTAATATTGTTAAATTTTGAAATGGCCGTTGCATCCTGCTCAAGGATGACAGCTCAGCATTAAGATATGCACTTGCTCTTTAAAATGTTGCAACCAGAATTTCCTTGTTTATACAAATACTCTCCAATGCAGTACTTATGTTAGTTCCAAGCAGTGAACCACTTGTGCTGAATTTTTGTAACTAGACACTCGAGAACCCCCAGAGGAATTTTTGATACAAACATTAAATGCACAATGAAAAGGGAATATACCCTGTGTTACAATTTTATACAGTCACAATCCAAAACCATTCATGAAAAATTCTCGTTACGTCTTTGCTTCTCCAGATTGAAAACATCGCCGTTCAGTGAACTCAGGAGTGCTCCATTCAGTGGATACGTCTGTTGTGACCTAGGCCCAAGTAGGTAGTAGGAAACTCAGTCAGTGTAAAAACAAACAAACTTTATTAAAACAGCTGAGAATTACTTCATTCTCAGCATAGTCCAACTAAATTAAAGCAAATTCCTCCCAACCTAATTCCTCGGTCCTATCACCAACCTTGGTCCAATTAGGCAAACTGCCAAAGGCCTTTCTTGGCAAAAATTCAGAAAACACTGATATGAAACAATGCAAGAAGACAAAACTATCACCATTGTTTTCCGTCAAAGAGTCCAAATGCCATCGCTTTTAAGCCTTATGGGTGGGGACAATCATCTCTTGGCCCTACTTCCAAGTCGTCCTCTTTACTTTAGCTGCTCTTGCCTTCTGGCAGCTTTTCTCATGCGTGCATTAGGAACAGGAGGAGCCTGTTCCTCTGCCTCACTACTGGACGCCCTGGAGTCCGCACCTCACTCCCTGATGGCCCTGGCCCCACCTCTGCCTCCGACGCAGAGCCCTCATCCAGGCCTTCCCCAGCTTCCAGGATTGGCCCACGCTCTTCCTCAGCCTCATCACTGTCTGACTCCATTGCCAGCTCCACAGGCTGCTGGTGGACCACAACAATGTCACATAGGGATATCTCAAGTGAAAAATGATTGCTTTGAGGGAAAATAACATGCAGAGGGGGGAAAAGTATTTTCCATGTTAGTCTTGCAATACCAGGTAGTCCTTACAACTGACTTGCAACAGTTTATTTAGTGACTGTTTGAAGTTACAATGGCACTGAAAAAAGGGAGATCGTTTCCCTACTTACGACCATTGAAGCATGTCCATGGTGATGTGATCAAAAGCCAAATGTTTGGCAACTGACTCATACTTATGACAATTGTAGGGTCCTGAGGGTCATTCATGCAACCTTCCGAGAAGCGAAGTCAATGGGGAAGCCAGATTCATTTAACAATCATGCTACTTTTTTAACAACTGCAGTGATTCACCTAACACCGGTGGCAAGAAAGTTCGTAAAATGGGGCAAAAGTCACTTAACATCTGTCTCACATAGCAAGAGAAAATTGTGAGCTCAGTTGTGGTCATAAGTCGAGGACTACCTGTACTGGGGAAGTTGTAGTTTTTTGGATCTTGGTATTTGATTGTAATCATTACATAAAGACCATAAAAGTCTCTTGTCTAACAGGTGCTCATCTGCACATGTAAACATACTCAGTAAGCACCATGGCTAAAACCACTATGCTGATTTGCTCATGCTTAGGTAGTTCCACTCAGAGGTGATATTCAGCTGGGGTGAAATGCTCCCGGTTCGGACTGGATTGCGCGATCCGGTAGCGATCGGGGTGGGTAGTTCGGAGAACCGGTAGCAAAAATCCCTGCCCCCCCCCACACCTTGCTGTTCCTCTTCTCTGTCCCTGAAGCTCTCGGTGGTGTTATACCTGCAAATGGCCTTAAATGACTGCCGCGGCGCTTCAAAGGGCCGCACTACAGCTGATCAGCACTGTAGGCAGCTAGCAGACCAGTGCCTCTATTTTTAAAGAAGGTAGACTGTGTGCTCCTAAAAAAGGCAAGTAGACCGGTATGGCTGTGCTAGACTAAAGCAAGCCTGGTAGACCGGTATGTTTCCAAGCCACCAAGCCACACCCACCAATTAAGCCACACCCACAGAACCTATAGGGAAAATTTTTAGATTTCACCCCTGTATTCAGCCTGTTCGGACTGGTTCAAATGAACCGGTAGCTCTGACGATCAGATGGCCCCACCCCCGCTCTATCCTGTCCTTTATTTCCTGCTTTGTAGCTCATCTCAATCATGTGGCATAGCTGATTCCCACCCCCCCAATTCCACTTACTGTTGCTGACTTGGAAGGTAAGCAGCTGAGCTTCTAAATGCTCCTGTTCTGTCCCCCCTCACCTCCGTCCGAGCGATGGCTTAATTAGCCGGCACTATCAGCTCTGGCAGCAAACTAGCGAGTGTCCGCCAAGTGATTCTGTTATCTCCCTTGATGCCGATGAGTCACCCAGGAAC
The DNA here is from genome assembly GCF_028640845.1 of Ahaetulla prasina. Classification (NCBI taxonomy): domain Eukaryota; kingdom Metazoa; phylum Chordata; class Lepidosauria; order Squamata; family Colubridae; genus Ahaetulla; species Ahaetulla prasina. Next base: position 213,927,733 of record NC_080540.1, on the reverse strand, counting down.
AAACAGTACTTCAGCTCTACATAAGCAGTTGATTTGCCTGCTACGAAGAGGCATAGCAGCCCTTGCTGGTTTTATATCCTGTGGGGTGTGGCTCCATGACTCAGCACTTCCTAGGCCTGCCCCACCCCTGCTTCTGTTGTTCCCACCTCTCCTGCCTACGAAACCTAGGGTCCAGCCAGGCCTGATTGCCATCAGTTGGGTCTGGAGGCGTGGCCTGGGGGGGAAGAGTCAGGGGACTGAGGCCTCGTTATCTCCTCCACCTGGCCTGCCTCTGGCTCCTGGAGCTGAGCCAGGGAAGCCGGTGCTCCCGAGGTAAGTCCTGATGGCCCTTCCCCCTCACTTTCCAAATCACTTTCTGGCAGGGGGCCCGGCTCAGGGGGCGCAGACACAACAGCTCCATTTTCATCCTCAGGCGCGCACACTCACTGAACTGGTTGTTAAACTAGCAGCATCCCACCACTGGTTCCACTGATATGCACTGATATAATTTAACTTTCCCTTCCCCCAAAATTAAAAAAAGAGCTCTGATCACCAGTATTTAATACCATCTCATTGCTATGCCTATAACGTAAGTCTGTCAGTGTAGGCTCTCCCATCCCAAAGTGAAAGGTTCATACATTTTTAAAAATCATTTCTGCACCTTCAATCCCTTTTGCCTCTTGCTGTGTCCTATAATGTACTTATGACAACCTAACCCTCTTCACCTATTGACTCGGTAGTTTTATTTTACAGGGATTTTTAAACCTAGTTTTCACTTTGAGAAAGTGTTGATTTATTTCAGGGAATGCCTTGATAGGTTGCTGTACAGTATCCCCCCCACTTTTTTAAAAAAAATCTTCACAGGTTTTTAGTACTTTCCTGTACTTAGTTCATCAAAGCAGCTGAAAGTTCAGCAGCTAACCGGAATCTTCTGAGTCTGTGAAATTGGAATTTGTGCGAATCTGCAGCTGCCATGGCTCTTCAAGCAGGAACTGTGAAACCAGGAAGATCTCAAATTATGTACCACAGACACTAACACTTTCTCTTATTCTGCTCAGTATCTATAGTACATGCAGCCTCTGGTTGACGTAAGCCATCAGGTACTGTGTTTTCCTGAAAATAAGACCCTGTCTTATATTTTTTTGAACCCTGAAATAAGTGCTTGGCCTTACTGCCATGCGTTCAGAAGACCGATTATCAGGGGATGTCTTATTTTGGGGGAAACAGGGTAGTAACTGAGGTTTGCCAGAATATACCATAAATTTCTTGTCCCAGGGGCAAGAAGTTATAAGCATCTAGATGAAGAGGAACAGGCTTAGCTTAACCTGTCAGCAAGTTTCCCCCTGATACCAAGTTGCTACCTGTTACAAACTGATGTCAGCATCTGCCTTAACTCCTCTAGCTTTCATGTATGTGGAGATTCTCACTCCTGCCAGAACCTATGACGCTTCTCTTGGGTGAGAAGCGAAATGTCTTTTTCAGGAAAAAAAGAGGCCAGTTGCCTTTTGAAAAAGCATCTTTGAGCCGCCCCAGTTTTCCTTTTTTTTAACTTTCTTTTTTTAAAAAAGTTCTTAGAGTTATCGTTGTCGCAAGCATCATAACTCCACTAATGAATGTAATAGAATTTCTTAATATTGTGCGTGTGCGCGCTCAAATTCATTTACAGGTAAAATATTTTTGTCCCTTACACTGCATGCCTGTTGCACTTGTTAGCTGGCTGAAAATCTTTGGTGTCATGTCTTACAATTCCCCAAAGCAAAGCCTCAGCCACCAATAGTGAGTTGACTATTGCAGGAGTCTCCAAACTTGGTCCCTTTAAGACTTGTGGACTTCAACTCCCAGAGTCCCTCAGCCAGCAAAGCTGGCTGAGGAACTCTGGGAGTTGAAGTCCACAAGTCTTAAAGGGACCAAGGTTGGAGACCCCTGGCCTATTGCATAATCTTCCTAAAGCCTATCCTTCATCGTACCTCTGGCTGATACCTGACTCAGAGTTGTTGATTCCTTTGGTAGATTTTTGTACACCTGTCAAGTTAGTGGTGGCCCCCAGGCTGTTTGTGTCCAATGAAAGCTGTGTCCTTCAAACCAAGCAACATAGTAACTGGGCCATGAGGAATGCGCAAGTCCAGTGTCTAAAAAGTTGGTCTATCTGACACAACTCTAGCCACTGGCTGTGAAGCTGTAGCTTCTAGATGACAGTAATTCAATAAAGTCCCATTTTTCCATGCTCCAAGTGCAAGGATAAGCCCCAATCTCACATCGTTTGCATTCTGTACCTGAAGAACTAGAAATATGGTGAAATCTTGGAGCAAATGCATACCATTCGATGGTAGGAGATTTGCAAAGCAATCAATCGGTCTCAGGAATCTTTGAAGCACAGCCTGTAAATTCCTCTCTCTTGTTCTGGTCTTGCAAGTAGCAGGCAAGAGGCAGGCAAAGTTTGCAGAGTGCCAGTGTGGGGAGGAAATGGAGGACATTTACGCTTGGCTGATGTAGCAGCAGCCAATGGGGCAAGAATAAAGAACCAGGAGAATAGACAGACACCCCTCCACCATCTTGCATGTTTTCAGGTGTTGGAAGAAATATCCTTTTGAGTTCAGTTCCAAGTGCGGAAAAAGACACTGGGAACATGGAGACTGCTTGGAAAGATGGTTTAATGGTGGACAGGAATCACATGGCTTGAATTCCTAAGTAGAAAAGGCAATCACATGAGTTAAAGTGTTGGGTGAAGAACCAAAGAGAGGAAAGAAGAGCCGAAGATGCTGAGAGTGCCTGAGTTTATACCCTCTGTTGGGTGCCACTTTAGTGTTTCCTGTTCCTGTATAAGAAACGTACCCTGATTGGTTGTCAAACTCCCAGGTGGTCTAGGGGTCTTAGCTAACTTTGTAGGTTGTCTCTCAAGCTTGCTTGAGTCTTACCATGTGGTGAGTTTCTGCTGCTAGATGGGTCCTATTGTGTTGCAGATGATGGCCCATTGATGAAGGTGGAGTGGAATGAATTTCTGCCTCTGGTCCATTGACAAAGGTGTGGGGAGGCTGGAAGCTGCAGGGAGCTGCTTTGTCTTTAAAACATGTTTCTCCATTTCTCATCCAGGGAAATATAATATTCTGCCTTTTTAATATTTCCTAAAATATTTCATTCTTCTAGGAGAGGGGTGCTACACAGGGGAGGGGAAAACAGGTGGTAAAAGATACCCTCTCCACTCATGTGAACTGCATTCACTACCTCAACTCATGAAATGCCCCCAGTCCCATATACATGATAAAATACTTAAAGTGCCCTTGTAAGAAATCATTCACGGCAAGCTGAATTGACCCTGAGGCAGGAGGAATCGGAGAGGAACCAGTGACCAGGAAACCAAATTGGTTTTATTCTCTGGCCATTCTCCTGGATGATATAGTTAGCATATTAATCTGGTAGAAAGAGGTAAAGAATAATAAGAAGGACATCGAGAAGTGTTTATCTAAAAAAAATTCCTAGGTTATGGTTTGATTTACGCTTGTCTGCCTTTTTCTTTGGTTGCCTTTGAAATGTAGTAGGACAAAGCTATATGTGGTAACCTGCAGTTCTGCCTTTGCTCAGGGCTGCCAGCAAACTGCCAATGCTGTGCTGGTGGTGTATATTACTGTTGTTTGCCTGGTTTAAAGTGGTTCAGTGAGCCAGATTTTGGTCACAAAGCTCTTCCTCCCACAGCACTTTTTTTCAGCCTTTACCTGATTTACTTTTATGCAGCCTGCAAGTGACTGAGTTAATACCGGGCTTCACCTTGATCACTAATTCACCAAACATTTCCCTTACCTGTGGAAGGTGATTTTCTGCCACTGTGTCAGTGTATTTAGAATTTCTTTAGAATTTCTTTGGTTATGTTCTTGAATTGCTGTTACTGTTGCGAGTGTGAGCAGGCCGCTAATGCAGTTGTGTATATGTGTTTTTTTAAAGAAAAATCTACTTGCTGTCTGGCTGCTGCCAACCCCATCCTCATAACGTTTTGCTTTGGAGACTGATCATTACTTGAAATACAGCTGTATAATGAAAGGCAACAGGCTGACACAATCCCTTGCCTTGTTTTTAAATAATCTGCATGCACAAAAGCTCACCCACAGCCTCATCCATTTTCTCCTTAGGGATGGGAAGATAATTTATTTTCTTTCCTGTCTTGTATTAGGAAAAGTCTGAAGAAAAATTAAGCTTCTGGTTCCAAAACCTGGAGCAAGGAAAACCCACCTCTGCTTAAAAAACGATGGGGGTTTGAGGACAGGGTGTGTTGAGGGTTTCGTAAGCAAGTGTGGCTTTAGCACTGGAAAAAATCATGACTCTAATCAGCGGTGAAATCCTCTGAAGTCTGCTACTAGTTCTATGAGTCTGTTACTGAGTGCATGCTTTGCGTGCTCATGTGCACCTGAGGTGTGTCCGCGCAGTGCTAAAAAAGGAACATTTTGAAGCCTTCTGAGTCTGCAAAGGTAAGTAGAAAAGCGGGAGGGGGGGGAATCTGCTGTGCCACACAATTTAGATTAGCTAGAAAGCAGGGAATTCGACGATTCTAGCTAATATAAATCGCACATCACAGCTGATCGTCGAAAATACCAGTTCACCTGAACAGGTAGCATTTTTTACTACTGGTTCGGGAGAACCCATCCGAACTGGTAGCATTTCACCCCTGACTCTAATGCTATGCACAGGAGTATCACATAACTGCACATATGTATATCAAAAGACTTAGCAAATTGCCAGCGAAAGACTTTTTTTTAATAAAAAAAAATGCCAGACCTCAGAGACTTTACTTGCAGAGGGGTTGCAGAAACTTTCCCTGGTGTTTGACAGGCTCTTTGCCCTCTTTGACTTTTTACATTAAAAACATTGTTTTGTTTTTGTTTTGAAGTGTGTTTGGAGAGAGGTGGGTGGAGGGATGTTAGCAGGTTATAAAACAAAACGCCAAGCTTTAGCATTCTCTTGATTTCTCAGAATGCCTCTGGGCTCCAGATGGCTACCCAGGTTTCTTTGAAAATATAAAATGATGGCTGGCAGCTAGCCGGTGCTTTCTTTCAAAAGTCTCATCTTTGGGCCAGGAGAAATGAAGGATGGCAGGTCACATTCTGGTTAATCAATGTTTTGTCACTGATTATGAACTTCATAGTTACAGCAGGTAGTCTCTTGAGCTGACCTTGTTTGCTGATCTTGGAAAAAAAAATAGTTAAGTCCTCAGATGGGACACCACCTGGAGAAAAAATATGAATGCCAGGAAACTTGGAGTGTATGAGAAGGGAAAGAATTAATAGTTGGGCTGGAACCAAGCCTCAGTTGACTAAAATATACTAGGCTAATTGCCATACAGCTTGCTTTGATTTATAGTAATTTTGATTGCATTTTATGTGAACCAACTCACTATAATTATTTTTTAGATAATGTTTTTTATTACAAGTTTTACAATGAACATAAAAACTAACAGAGACTAATAAAAAGAAAAAAAGCAGAAAAGAAAAGAAAAAGGTAAAGAAAGAAGAAACAATGAATGCAGAATGTAAGAAAGGAAAAAAAGAACAGAAAGAAGAAACCTCTTCTATCCTTATCTGGAAATAGAAATACAATTACAAAATTATCTCTTTATCTATTGGTTATCCATTTTTTTTTTCTAATCATCAAAACCACCAATCATAAGTAATTCCACCCCCCATTTTATGCAAAAAGTCTATAAGGTGTTTCCAGTACCTTATAAATGTAGATATTGTTTTTGCCTTTAAGCAAAAAATTTAGTCAAAACCAGCTGATTTTACTCCATTGGAATGAGACTTATTTATTTATTTATATGCTGTCCATCTAATTGTCAAGCAAATCTGGATATTTGTTTTACCTCAACAACTTTCAGTGTTAACAAGGTTCGAGATTTTTTTTCTAAAGCTTTGCTAGAATGAAAGTTTGCCTTTACATTTTCTGAGATAATGTTCTTTTAGACTTAAGAGTATAAAAATCAAGGTGCATGAGAAGACATTCAATAAAGGCAAGCTTGGTCACCTGAGCTACGGACATTTACCTACTGGAGCTTTTCTACCATGAGCAGACACATCTCTGGCGACTATCCTTGCACAGCAAATCTCACAATAGCTAGCAGACACACATATCTTTTCTACATATCTTTTTTTTCATTTCTTTCTGTGAGTCAGTCAATATTGTTTACTTCCCACATTGTGTGGGACTCTTTCCAGTTTCAGGATCTAAACTGTAAATGTAGGATTGGACTGGGAAAATGAAAAAACAAATTCTTGGAAGAAGGCAGTAGCAAAACCACTTCTGTGTCGTTGCCAAGAACACAACATGATCTGTCTAAGTAGCCAGCGAGAGTTGAATTCAATTCAAAAGAAATATTAATTTTATGTTGTCCACAGCATTATTCTTTGTGTAGAGCCCAGCAGTTCTCAACACTTCAGAAAAGCCCATCTGTCCGAAAAAGCCAGGAACTTTTTCATGGAAGCCATATTTGGGTATTTGGTGAGTCTTTCAACAGGGTAAATTGAACAACTTCCTCTCTTTAGCAGAAGTGTTTATAGCAGGCGTCTCCAACCTTGGCAACTTTAAGCCTGGCGGACTTCCACTCCCAGAACCCCCTGGCTGGGGAATTCTGGGAGTTGAAGTCCGCCAGGCTTAAAGTTGCCAAGGTTGGATATCCCTGGTTTATAGGATTCAATTTATGATTAATTTAAATTCTCAAATACAAGCCCTATTCAGATATTCATGTAAACACATTGATTGATTGATGATTATCTGCCATTATATTGCTGTTGATTCTTAGTGGCCATTTTCCATGACAAATCTTTCCCTAATCTGGTCTTTCACATCTTCTAATAGTGCATCCATAACCATTGTAACTAAGTCTCTCCATCTTGTTGCTAGCTGTCCTCTTTTCTTTGCTTCCCCATTTCCCAGCATCATAGACTTCTCCAGAGAGTTCTGTCTTTACATGAAATGTCTAAAGTGTAATAATTTGAGCTTGTTTTTTGTGCTTCAGATTCTGGGCTGATTTGTTCAATTATCCATGTTTCCTTTAGTGACTAGCCATACTCAGAAACTACCTCCAACACTAAATTTCTAAAGTGTCAATATACTTTCTAACCTGCTTCTGTGAAGTCGAATTTTCACCTCCATAGAATGCCACAGTGAAAACTATTTCTTGCATGATGCTGATTGTTATATGTATAGATTTATTGCAGGATCTGATGTTCATTCTTATACTAACAGGTGCTCATCTGTAATATATTTTTTGACTCCTGGTTCCTTTATTGCCCATAGTCAATCTTCAATATCTTCTCCCTCAAATCTTAAGAACATTGCTGTGCCTGTAGTCATTCGTTTGATCTTGTTTCTATTTTAATTATATTTTTTCTCTATTTTTGACTGTGCTCCTTGACTTCCATTACTATAGCTTACAGATGATTTCAATTATTAGAGTACTGTCATTGACATAGTCCAGTTTATTAATGTTTCTTCCTCCAGTTTTAGAACTGCATCCATCTTCTTTCAATACAGCTCCCTTCAATGTAAGTCTGCATCAAGGGTGAAATCCAGGAGATTTTGATAGATTCTGGAGAACCGGTAGTGGAAATTTGGAGGAGTTTGGAGAACCAGCAAATACTACCTCTGGCTGGCCCCAGAGTGGGGTGGGAATGGAGATTTTGCAGTATCCTTCCCCTGTCATGCCCATCAAGCCATACCACACCCACCAAGCCACGCCCACAGAACCGGTAGTAAAAAAAAATTGGTTTTCAGCATTGGTCTGCATATAAATTGAATAAATAAGGGAAGAGTATACTGCTTTGTCAAACCAAAGCTAATCTGTTTAGCTATGTTCTGTTTGTACTGTGGCTTCTTAACCTGTATGTCGCTTTTGCATGAGGACAATCAGATGTTCTGGAATTACCCATTTTTCTCAGCACAGCTTGACATGATTGACAAGCAAAGGTCTTTCTATAATCAGTGAAACACACACTGACATCTTTTTGGTATGTTTTCAGTTCTCTCAGTTATCCGGAGTGCATCAACAATTAAGTCTTGTGTTTTTCAGTCTTGTTTAAAAAGTAATTTGAACCTGTGCCCTTTCCATGAAGGGCTGTAATCTGCATCAGAAATTCCTAAGCATTATATTGCTAGCATGTGAAAATCAGAATATTTTACTATAGTGCACGAAGTTTGTTAACTTGCCTTTGGTACTGGTATTTAGGCTGACTTTTTCCAATCTATTGGTCACTGGGTCCAGAAAACTGTTCTGATGCATTGTTTTTTTTCTTTTGTATGAGACACAAAAAAATGTTTGTGTGTAAAAATGGCTATCTATCTATCTATCTATCTATCTATCTATCTATCTATCTATCTATCTATCTATCTATCATGTCAATGGTTTGGAAGGCTTCGCACAGTTTTAACAATCAATTTCATCCACTATTTCTAAGTAAGAAAAATACAGCATGCATTTTATTAAAAACAAAAGGGAAAAGAAACAATGCCTGGTAATTCAGAGACCACTGCAGCTATTGTTTAAAATTTGTCCATCTTCATCCACTTTGAAAGACCAATTCCTTTGCAATTTCATTTACCCTCCAAATTCCAACTGGTGAATTAACATTATTTTTCAACCACTCAATTGGGTGTTAGTTGTCTTTAAATTTATTCCCCTTTTTATTATAATCAGTAGCATGGATTTTTCAAGCAAACATCCAATTGTTTAAATGTTTGTTTGGTGACTTCATAGATTTGTGGACTGGAAGTAATGTTCCAGAACTGATGTTGAAATGAACATCCATTAAGCATTCAGTTCTCTCATCCAACAATGGGTAGAGTCAATGCCTAAGTAGGGAGTGGTATTGGGTTCCTTCTCCCATGATTAGTTCTCAATTAACCTCACAGGGTTATTGCAAGAATCTAATAAGGGGAGAGCTTGCCAGCAATATTGTATATAGCTCCTAAATGACATGGGGGGTTATCAATGCAATGATAAATGGGGTCCAAAAATAGTGACAGGCATTTTTCTATGAAAGTGATGATTTTTTAATGGAAACAACCCATGACCCATTGGGTCATCTTTTCAGGTATATTTTTTTAGCCAAAGAACTTGCAACCTTCTCTGCATAGTTCCCCATGGACTATCAGGAAGGAAGTTGCAAGTCCAAACTCTCCACCACACTCTTGCTATCATCCATGGTCACATGACCCCCACTGATTTTCTCCATTGACTTGTTGGAAGGTGTCAGGGAATGTAATAAATGAAGATAATGTGAACGCAACAGCACAGTGGCAGCACTTAGCAGCAGCAACACAACAGCACTGAAATGGCAAGAACTTCCCAAAATTTCATTCCCATGGCATAATGGGTCCTGACAGTCTGTAAGTTAACCCATTTGACTCACGTTTTTGTCAGAGTTTGTTGCAAAAATCAAATCCAGAAAGCACACACAGGTAACTGATTCAGCAGGATCCATTAACTTCTCTTTACATACATAATAACACATACAATACCAACAGCAGATTCTTCCAATGTGGTAGTAGTTACAGGCAAAACACAGGCAGAGGAGAGAACAGCAGAGATGAGTTTCAGTTTCAGTCAGCAGACTTCAGAATTGCAGACTAGTTTGCAGCTTTTACACAGACTCAGGGCTAAGCCACGCCAGGCCTTCTTGCTTAGGTTTCTGTTTCCAAAACAGCCCTCATTGGCTGACCTTGTTAACATCTCTCTATTCCAGCTCATGAATATTCTGACAGTTTTGCCTCATGATGCATCTATTTTGCCTAGATTGATTGATTGATTGATTGATTGATTGATTGATTGATTGATTTATTTATTTATTTATTTATTTATTTATTTATTTATTTATTTATTTATTTATACCCTGCCTTTATTATTTTTACAAATAATTCAAGGTTTCAGACATTTATCGTCAGCTATAGGTATCCCTGCTTGTTAAGCATCCAGAGAATCAAAATAGAACCAGCGACATTTCCTCCATTCTCCTGGCCCATTTGTAAGGCAAATACAATGATAAATATGAGAGGGAAGAAAAGAGTTTTTTCTTAGGGTAACAATCTGAAATACCACATTTTGACCCCTTTTGTTAATATTTTGTATGTTCCTGTCAGTGCCAGCAAGCAAACAAGTTATTCTGCTATCTGGCAAATTAGCTTGGATACTTGAACAAACTCTGAATGGCACTAGTTGTTAAATTTCTCTCTGTCACTGAGCAGAATGGGAACGCCATCTCTTTGGACTTGGATTCTCTTCCTACAACTTTTGTTCAAAAGAAGCACAGCAAGGATCAGAAGCGGGTTACCAGGATGCATTCTTAGAATAGCATAACAAACATGTCCTGATGTGAATTATTTGATGGTTCCATCCTAAGACTAGCCTGTCATTGTACAAGTGCCACACAGTATTATCATGCATGACATTATCCCGGTTATTTATAGGTGAACGTGTAGACTGGCTGCACTGAAGTATGTTAGGTTGAGCTGATGAATAAATTTACTTGGATTAATTTGATCAAATCACTATTACTTGCTCCTGTCCAACTGCTGAGTAGAACTGTGAAATCACTCTTATGAAGTCACTATGATTTAGCTCCTTATCAACAGACCTCGAGTCACAGAATGTTCTAGTTTTGCGACAGATTTTAATGTTTTTCCCAGAGTAACGTTAAAAATCTGGAAAAGCACATCAGCTTCTATTCCAACTAACAGCCATAACTCTCAAAAGTGTGTGCCTTTTAATCACATTTGCTAGGCAGAAAAAGTATTACCAGGCCTCTTCTAATATCTCGCTCTCATAGCTGTCTTCCTACAGCGTCTGCAAAGTAATATATTTATTGAGCATCCAGATATATAATTTCACTTTGTCTCATGACTCAGTTGTTGTATGTTTTCTCACATCACATCTCATGGTTTCTAATACAGGTGCTGCTATGGGAGTTGGATTAGGCAACACTTCAATATTCATTGAAAATTGCTCCCTCCTGGTCTAGGCTTCTATGTCTGAGATCACTTTTAGTGGAGTCTTTGGTGATCTCTGAGCTTGATTGTTTGATATTCAGGTTACCCTAACTTCTTGGGCTACCTAAGTTTTTTGGTTTACTTAAATTGTTTTTTCAAGGCTTTAGTGGTTTGTGTGCTAGGGTGATGCCACATGTCTGTATTAGTTATCGTATTTTTCGGAGTATAAGATGCACCGGAGAATAAGATGCACCTTAGTTTTTGGGGAGGAAAATAAGAAAAAAGCAGATTGGCTGGTGGATAGGCCTCCCGGAATACCCCCAATCAGCTGTTTCCAGAGGTGAATTTTAGCAACAGGTTAGTTGGTTGTGAGCTCTGTGCCTTGCTTTTTTTTTTTCTGTCTCTGAAACTTCTGAAACAGAGCTTCAGTAAAAGAGTCTTTTTTTTTCTGAAGCTCTGTTTGGAAGCTTTTTTTCTGAAGCTTCTTTCAGAGACTATTCTGAAGGACTATCTGTACTCTATTCTGTCTCTTTTCTTTGGTATTGGTATATAGATTAACGTCTTTCGATCTGTTGGTTATTGTGTCATTCTCCAGATTTATTAGCATAGTTTGGTTAGAACCTTTACTGATTCTTCTTTTGTTGCTTGCCATATTATTTTAGATAAAAACCTTTTAGAGACTTTTTTTTCTGAAGCTCTGTTTGGAGGCTTTTTTTCTGAAGCTTATTTCTGGGCTGGGCAGGGCTGCATTCGGAGTATAAGATGCACCCAAATATTCACCCTCTTTTTTTGGGGAGAAAAGGTGTGTCTTATACTCCAAAAAATACAGTAGTTGCTTCTGAGACCTTTTGATGTATGGCAGTGTTAGCCTTTTCATGGATTGTGTTCATTGTGCTGTAGTGGTTTGAGTGCTGGCACCTTTTGATAAAGTTGAGTGTGTATTGATTTTATTGGCAGATGTTATACGGGTGGTCTATTTCTTTTTCTGGCATTCCAGGTTGTTGTTAAATTCCTTAATCCCACAACAAATGAGGCTCAATCTACTTTCAGCTGGGAAACTATGAACATCCTAGATCAAGCCAAAGCCAAATCTAACCCTAACTCAAACAATCAAACAGAAAACAAAAGCCTAAGCAAGGAACTTCTCAAACTCCCAAAAGCTTTAACCAAAAACTGTCTACCATTGACCTCACCCCATTCCTAAGAGGACTATGAGGGGCGTGCGTAAGTGCACAAAAGTGCCTACCGTTCCTGTCCTATTGTTTCCTTTCATTGTATGTGCTTGTATATAATGTTGTGACAAAATAAAAATAAAAAAAAAAACCTGTTAAAGAGAAAATCATGCCCCTGCCCATCCTGACAGGACAAGCCACTATATATAAACAGAGAACAAGAGCAATGGGCCGCGGTGTGGCTCAGGCTGTAAGAAGCCTGTTATTAAAACACAGCTGCCTGCAATTACTGCAGGTTCTAGTCCCACCAGGCCCAAGGTTGACTCAGCCTTCCATCCTTTATAAGGTAGGTAAAATGAGGACCCAGATTGTTGGGGGGGCAATAAGTTGACTTTGTAAATATACAAATAGAATGAGACTATTGCCTTACACACTGTAAGCCGCCCTGAGTCTTCGGAGAAGGGCGGGATATAAATGTAAACAAAAAAAACAACAACCCCACACTCCCTAGCATGAATGATATTACCTAGCCAAGTAATAAAAATCTGCCATTAACAACTATATTCAGAGAGTGCCACGGATTCAACAGTTCAACCCTGAGCTACAGACATTCTCTTCTATTGGAACCACTGTTAGTACTTGATTTGTAGTTCAGAATTCTGTAGGGTTAATATTATCTATTTGAACATATGGATATTTGTCCAGAAACACACAAAGGTGGGTAGATTGACCTGAATGGGCATAGAGCTATATGAATAGCTACACAACAGATTTGGATCAGAATTATTGGTTTTACTGTATATTAAATCAATTCCTCTGTTAAAAAAATAAACTACCTCATTGTTCCACAAATATTCTGATTATTTTTCTGTTTGGTCTGAGTATTGTATGCTTTGGAAGCATGGCTAAAATGAATTTTATTATCCCAAATAACATTTTTCCATAATAGGCCAAGGAGAGTAGCTTAAGGCACTGATTGCTCTTGGAGCCAAGTTGTAGGTCACTGTAAGATTCCAATTTTAAATATCCAATATTCTTTTTTACATGACCTCTGTTTAACATGGTATAATTGCAAATTCTATAGTAGAACTCTTCAGGTGACTGCACTTTTAATGGTAGCGTGAATAAAGGAACTTCCAGTAGATTCAAATAGTAAAAGGTTTTTACCTTGGACAAAAGACAGTGTTAAAAAACAATCTGCTGGAAAAAACTGAATTACATACATGGATTTAATGGATATGACTAAATGTGACATTGTATTCCCTCATCTTCCTTCCAAAATTCAATACAGATTTTAGCATTTTCTTCTTTTACTTAAAATAGACTAGAGGTGTCAAACTAGAGGCCAGATGCGTCATGCGCAGGCCACGCCCACCCCAGCTCCATGAATGAAACATCACATGACAGCAATATGATGCGCCGAGTTTGACACTCGTGAAATAGACTGTTGCTTTTCTGGATATCTGGAATTATCTATGAAACTTTATCATAAACAAGAACTGCCATAGAGTTAAAATGAAATTAGAGCCTCTACCAAATGTATTTATTTCAATTTGTACACTAACTCCAAGCAACTCCATGCAGTTTACGAATATTAACATTTAAAAAGACAGGAAGGGATACATTATACAGTCAGAAAACAAAAATACGAACACATCCATTCATCTCACCCCAAACTGGGAGAACAAGCATTCTTTACTTCAAATTAATTTGATTCATGTCATCAGATTAGGGAAAGCCTTTTCTACAAGGACTTATAGTTAAAGTTCAGTAATTCAGTTAAAAATTGTCTAGGAACAGTATTGCGTTGATACGAAGGTTTATTGTTTTACCCTTGCAAGTGAGGGACGCAGCCTGTTTCTCTGTCCTGCTTCCTGCCGACTGTCAGTTGACAGTGGGGCACGTATGTTATTTCAGCAAAATGCACGAGCAACTGGTAAAAATACAAGTCACCATCTTTTAATCGAACAATAAAAGGTACTTACATATTTTAGACACATCACACTCTCAATATCCTCTCTTATCCACATAAAGAATTGATTCTCACACTTATTTTGGTTGTTCTGAGGTTTCCCATTTTCAGCAAATTTCTTCATCTAATTCAGCAATTCCTTTATTTAACCTAAGCACTTGTCTCTCTCTTGTCTAACGATCATGGGTGACTCAATTGTACAGATGACATTTAGGTCTCAAATCCTTTACAGGGTTTTATTAGAAAACCTATCTTGGCCCAGCCTGAATGGGAGCAAAAAATGGTCTGGAAAAGTAATGTATTCGTATCAGGGGTGAAATGCTACAGGTTCGGTCCAGTTCGGGTGAACCTGTAGTGATTAAACTACTGGTTTGGGTGAACCAGTAGTAAAAAAATACTTTAAAAAAGAGGAAAAAAAGGTTCCAAGGATTGTGCAACATAGCTGATTGTCAATCAGCTTTGCCGCACGATTGTCGGAACTTGTTAAAAAAAAATTAAAGCATTTTTTAACTACTGGTTCTAGCGAAAAGGTATTAAAAATGTTTTAAAAAAGGTTCTGATGATCACAGCTGTGCTGGGCAATCATCAGAACCTTTTTTTTTTTTTACTTTTTAAAACCATTTTTTACTACCAGATCTGGCAAATAGGTAGTAAAAATATGCTTTAAAAAGGTTTTTTAAAAAAGGTTCCGATGATCGCGGCACACCTGTGATTGTTGGAAACCTTTTTTTAACTTTTTAAAAGCATTTTTTACTACCAGATCTGGCAAATAGGTAGTAAAAATATGCTTTAAAAAGGTTTTTTAAAAAAGGTTCCGATGATCGCGGCACACCTGTGATTGTTGGAACCTTTTTTTAACTTTTTTAAAGCATTTTTTACTACCTATTTGCCCGAATCGGTAGTAAAAAAATGCTTTAAAAAAGTAAAAGACAAAAGTTGGCCACACCCACCCAGTCACGACCCCCCCTGCCAAGCCACACCCACCAAGCCACACCCACAGAGCTGGTAGCAACAAATTTTACATTTCACCACTGATTTGTATGCATAAATAAGGATACAAACATGCTTAGTTATGCTATATTTTATATTTTCTTGGAATAGTTACTCATGTATAGGTAACGGTAAAGGTTCCCCTCGCACATATGTGCTAGTCATTCCCGACTCTAGGGGGCGGTGCTCATCTCCATTTCAAAGCCGAAGAGCCAGCGCTGTCCGAAGACATCTCCATGGTCATGTGGCCGGCATGACTCAACGCCAAAGGCGTATGGAATTCTGTTACCTTCCCACCAAAGGTGGTCTCTATTTTTCTACTTGCATTTTTTAACGTGCTTTCGAACTGCTAGGTTGGCAGAAGCTGGAACAAGTAACAGGAGCTCACCCAGTTACAAAGCACTAGGGATTCGAACCGCTGAACTGCCAACCTTTTGATCAACAAGCTCAGCGTCTTACCCACTAAGCCACCACGTCCCTTTTTTTTTTACTCATGTATATGTTATTTATTTTATTTTATTTTTTTATTTTATTTATTTGTCACAACAGTATATATAAGCATAAGCATGAAATAACTATACTATATAAAGCATATATATAATCATAAGTATGTAATAACTATATGAAATTGGATACTATCAAAGGGAACATTACGACAGGAACAGTAGGCATGTTGGTGCTCTTATGCACGCCACTTACAGACCTCTTAAGAATTGGGTGAAGTCAATAGTAGATAGTTTTTGGTTAAAGCTTTGGGGATTTTGGGAAGAGACCACAGAGTCTGGTAGTGCATTCCAGGCATTAACAACTCTGTTGCTGAAGTCATATTCCTGGGATAGTATTTCTTGGTGCCTCTCACCTTTCTGCCTCTCCAGGTGGCTTATTAGCTGGATGTAGGCATGATTTTAATAGCTTTGTAATAATTATTTTTTTTTGTTTACATTTATACCCCGCCCTTCTCCGAAGACTCAGGGCGGCTTACAATGTATAAGGCAATAGTCTCATTCTATTTGTATATTTTTTTTACAAAGTCAACTTATTGCCCCCCCAACAATCTGGGCCCTCTTTTTACCTACCTTATAAAGGGTGGAAGGCTGAGTCAACCTTGGGCCGGGCTCGAACCTGCAGTAATTGCAGGCTCTGTGTTTTTAATAACAGGCTTCTCTATTGCCTGAGCTATCCCCGGCCCATATGCTGCATGAAAGGGGGAGGAATTAAAACGAGGCACCAGGGAAAAGGAGATGTTGTGATTTTATTTATTATTTGTTTGTTTGTTTGCTTACTCATTTATTTATTTACTTATTTATCAAATTTACATGCCATCCATCTCATCCAATCACACTTGGCCAATAAAATTCTATTCTATTCTATTCTATTCTATTCTATTCTATTCTATTCTATTCTATCAACAGGGTGACTCTGTTGACACCATGCTTAAGGACAAATAAAGAGAAGGAAAAGCCTCTTGAACGTAACCACACTCTGATATGCAATGGGGAATTAAACTAGCTTTAATGCAAAGATAAGACTCAGCTAGCACATCCTTTTGCATCTTGATTTTGAATTTAGTCTAGAACCGTAAGAGCAATCTGAGAACTCAGTGCACATAATCACCATTCTTGTCAGACCCCAGATTTTACCAGCAAGTCCCTACACAATCAAATTAATAGTAATTCAGATTGTATATGTAGAATGTGTGTGTGTGTGTGTGTGATTCAAAGAGTCAGAAGGAGGGCATAAAGAATGATGAAATTGCTACAAAAAGTCTGAAATTACTAAATTCGTATGTCCAGAGAAATTGGAATCTCAGCATCTACTTCAGTGTATTTGCAAAGCATAATGCACAGCAGCAACGAAGTGTCTATGTGAAGCTCTTTTTTTTGTATTAAAAAGTTTTTTTTATTTTCCATAATAATTCCCACAATTTGATCAGTGTACAGTACAATCACTTATCCAACAATCAATCCTATACTCAAATTATGCTCAATCGGGCCTGCTCGGTCACCACTCCCTTCCTTAATCCTTTCTACCCTTCTCATCCTTCTTCTACTTTCCCCACCATCCTCCTCCTCACTTTCCTACTTCCCCTCCTCCTTCCCACTTCTCACTTCCAACCTTTCTAACCCTCTATCTTCCCCTCCTTCTCCTCCTCCTATCCTTTCTTCCCCCTCCCTTCTCTCCTACCTACCTGCCTACCTACTTTCTTCCTTCTTTACTCCTCTTTCCTTACCCTTTCCCTTCCGGAGTGGTTACCGAGTAGCCCCGACTTTACACCATTCCAACTTATTTAATTCTACCATTATTCCTGTACAATGACAATCAATCAATTTATAATCTTCCCCTCCCCCATTTCCCCTCCCTCCCCCCCGAGACTTCCCAGAACAGAATACAGTGTATAGTAACTAACAAACATAATCTAAAATATAACATAAAACATATTCCATTTCACACCATGACACTAAAAATAAAGTGTATATACAGGTAGTCCTCAACTCACAACCACAATTGAGCCCAAAATTTATGTTGCTAAGTGAGAAATCTGTTAGGCGAGCTTTGCCCCATTTTACGACTTTTCTTGCCACAGTTGTTAAGTGAATCGATGCAGTTGTTAAATTACTAACATGGTTGTTAAGTGGATTCCCCATTGACTTTGCTTGTCAGATGGTTGCAAAAACTGATCACATGACCCCAGGACACTGCAACCGTCATAAATGGGAGTCAAGCATCCAAATAACCATGGGGATGCTGCAATGGACATAAGTGTGAAAAATGGTCATAAGTCATTTTTTCAGTGCCGTTGTAACTTCAAACAATCACTAAGCGAACTATTGTAAATCAAGGACTACCTGTAATGGGGTTGGATATATCCATACATTCGTGGTCCCTTTTGTTTCATGGCATTAACTACACTGAAACTTCACACCTAAGTCTCATCTGGTCTTATCAGTGCTTTTCTGTGAATGAATTAAAACACCCTTTCTCCATGGGCTTTTAAGTCATATTTTAATAGGAATATAGGAAAATGTCACATAAGGGAGAGAATGTTGCTGAAATCAAATCTCTTCACTGGGGGTATCCTCTGACATTTTGCTCATGATGGTCATAGAGGCCTTTATTACTGTTTTATTGTTTGCATTTTGTTTTATGGTAACAGATGGCTTTTAAACATTTATCAAAGGGCAGTATCTAAATGTAAGAGCTCATCATTAACATCATCATGTACCATGATAACATTTACACTGGTTAAAAGAAGCTCTCCAATATTTTTAGAAAACTTGATTTCCAAAGGACTGAATACGACTTTCTAAATATGCTTTCCTAGTGAACTGGAACCGGTATTTATAAATGATGCCCACTGCACCTGTGGCTGGTGTTTGTATTGACACTATATGACACTTAAAGGATGCTTTTAAACAACTGGCTAATACCAAACAAACAATTCACATGTTAAACTTTACAGACCTTCCTTCCTTCCTTCCTTCCTTCCTTCCTTCCTTCCTTCCTTCCTTCCTTCCTTCCTTCCTTCCTTCCTTCCTTCCTTTCTCCTCCTCCTCCTCCTCCTCCTCCTTCCCACTTCTCACTTCCATCCTTTCTAACCTCTATCTTCCCCTCCTTCTCCTCCTCCTATCCTTTCTTCCCCCTCCCTTCTCTCCTACCTACCTGCCTACCTACTTTCTTCCTTCTTTACTCCTCTTTCCTTACCCTTTCCCTTCCGGAGTGGTTACCGAGTAGCCCCGACTTTACACCATTCCAACTTATTTAATTCTACCATTATTCCTGTACAATGACAATCAATCAATTTATAATCTTCCCCTCCCCCATTTCCCCTCCCTCCCCCCCGAGACTTCCCAGAACAGAATACAGGGTATAGTAACTAACAAACATAATCTAAAATATAACATAAAACATATTCCATTTCACACCATGACACTAAAAATAAAGTGTATATACAGGTAGTCCTCAACTTACAACCACAACCGAGCCCAAAATTTATGTTGCTAAGTGAGAAATCTGTTAGGCGAGCTTTGCCCCATTTTACGACTTTTCTTGCCACAGTTGTTAAGTGAATCGATGCAGTTGTTAAATTACTAACACGGTTGTTAAGTGGATTCCCCATTGACTTTGCTTGTCAGATGGTTGCAAAAACTGATCACATGACCCCAGGACACTGCAACCGTCATAAATGGGAGTCAGTTGTCAAGCATCCAAATGTAAATCGCATGACCATGGGGATGCTGCAATGGACATAAGTGTGAAAAATGGTCATAAGTCATTTTTTCAGTGCCGTTGTAACTTCAAACAATCACTAAGCGAACTATTGTAAATCAAGGACTACCTGTAATGGGGTTGGATATATCCATACATTCGTGGTCCCTTTTGTTTCATGGCATTAACTACAGTGAAACTTCACACCTAAGTCTCATCTGGTCTTATCAGTGCTTTTCTGTGAATGAATTAAAACGCCCTTTCTCCATGGGCTTTTAAGTCATATTTTAATAGGAATATAGGAAAATGTCACATAAGGGAGAGAATGTTGCTGAAATCAAATCTCTTCACTGGGGGTATCCTCTGACATTTTGCTCATGATGGTCATAGAGGCCTTTATTACTGTTTTATTGTTTGCATTTTGTTTTATGGTAACAGATGGCTTTAAACATTTATCAAAGGGCAGTATCTAAATGTAAGAGCTCATCATTAACATCATCATGTACCATGATAACATTTACACTGGTTAAAAGAAGCTCTCCAATATTTTTAGAAAACTTGATTTCCAAAGGACTGAATACGACTTTCTAAATATGCTTTCCTAGTGAACTGGAACCAGTATTTATAAATGATGCCCACTGCACCTGTGGCTGGTGTTTGTATTGACACTATATGACACTTAAAGGATGCTTTTAAACAACAACTGGCTAATACCAAACAAACAATTCACATGTTAAACTTTACAGACCTTCCTTCCTTCCTTCCTTCCTTCCTTCCTTCCTTCCTTCCTTCCTTCCTTCCTTCCTTCCTTCCTTTCTCCCTCCCTCCCTCCCTCCCTCCCTCCCTCCCTCCCTCCCCTCCCCTCCCTTCCCTTCCCTTCCCTCCCTTCCCTTCCTTTCCCTACCTTTTTGTTATAATATTTGGGATCCTGTTTCTATCTTCTGTTTTAATTCTATTGTCATTGTGAACTTATTAGCTTTTAGAGGGACTTTCTGTTTGTTTGTTTTTAAAGGATGAAGAAATAAGAGGAATGCTTTAGCTTTAGTATCTTTCTTTTTTATTTGTCAGGATTGAAGGAATGTATTGAGGGAAGACATGATCTCTATCGTGCAGCGTGCAAGATGTATGAAGAAATGAGTTGTTTAATGCAGAGTAGATAATTGAAAAAATTATCAGAATTTCATGGAAGCGCAAACTAGCACAAGAGTTATCTAGCCAGAGTTTCTTTATGCAAAATATAATTAAATTAGAGTGGAAAATAAATTGTTATAGGCTTTTTGTTGTTATTGTTAAAGCAGAAGTCAAAATGAGCAAAAGGATTGATCCGTGTGGGATTCTTCCTGTTGTTTGGTAGTCCACAGCTGCTTTCAATCCATCAGCTGATATTAAATAGAACAAATACCATTATGCACTGTCCTCTCCACTGTTTGAAGTAGAATTGTGGTGCTGGTGGTAGAGATGACAGGATTCAGGGATAAAGTAAAAGATTCGGGTGACAATTATCTAAATGTCACTGATAATAATTTCCCTTTTTTACTTATTTTCCAAACAGTGGCAAAGGATGGATGAGGAATAACAGGATTCACTGAAAATGGAAGTAAAGTAGTCCACTTTGAAACAGGAAATCTTAGCTCGGTTAATTTTAAGTTGTGAGTGGCCAGAGAAGGAACAAATCCCTATTATGAAATCACTACAGAGAAGAATAGAGGGACGTGATGGCTCAGAGGCTAAGACGATCAAAAAGTCAGCAGTTCAGCGATTCGAATCCCTAGTGCTGCGTAATGGGGTGAGCTCCCATTCCTTGTCCCAGCTTCTGCCAACCTAGCAGTTCGAAAGCACGTTAAAAAATGCAAGTAGAAAAATAGGGACCACCTTTGGTGGGAAGGTAACAGTGTTCCGTGTGCCTTTGGCGTTTAGTCATGCCGGCCACATGACCATGGAGGGGTCTTCAGACAGTGCTGGCTCTTTGGTTTGAAACAGAGATGAAATACTGCCCCCTAGAGTTGAGAATGACTAGCATATATGTGTAAGGGGAACCTTTACCTTTACCTAAAGAGGAAAATAAGCAACTTCCCTATGAGCCCCTATGTTTAGGGATTTGTAGCTTAAAATAAAGTGTAGAAAATTAAGGAAAATGACCTTGACAGATATAGGCCAGCTCTGTTACCAAAGCGACAAGTAAAGAAACATGGCTGAAATCCCAAGCAAGCAGAAAGTATACAAAAGTGGCCATATACCTCCCTAATTCACATGACCATAAAAAGGTGAGGAGGAGGAGGCACAACACAAGCAGACTTTCAAGTTTTTGTTATTATAACCATTCTCCATAAAAATAGAACAGCCTTCCAGTACAGCTGATTCTTGGTCTGGTCTACCTGGTGGAACTGACATGAAAGGAATATAATTATAGAAACACAATTCTTATGTAGCATGGCAAATGCTCTATCACAAGAGACAATGATGACTGCCAACTTCAATGGAGATTAGATGAATCATGAAGGATGTTTATGGATATTATAATTGCTATATATTACTTTCATGAGTTGCACAGATAAATTTCTCTATGTTAGTTACAGTTGTAACCATACCATATTTGTGGATTTCTCTAAGACATCTGGTCAAAAACTGTGAGATCATGGACTCAATAAATGCCTGATCCAGCTTGGGTCTTCTTACAGTATATTATTCAATAAAGTGAGATCCTTGGTGGTTTGCAACACATTGTGATGATATAAGGAGAGAAGTAAAGCAAAGCCATAAATCAATGAGATTAAAAATGGCAATCTGGAGACGGAAATGACATGAGAAGAGGAAATGGGTTTAGGAGCCTGAAAAGTATTTGCAGATCAGGGAATAAAATAGGAAAAGTCAAAAAACTCATTTAATCATTCCAATTTCATACAATCTACACTACCTGCAAATGCTATTTAACATCTCAAGGCATAGGTGTTTGTAGCAGGATCAAAGAGTTGCTAGTGGTATCACATATCATGATACATTCACACAAAAGATGCAGATTATATAATTGTGATGATGTCATGATTTCTATTACAATCTGAGACTTTTTACAGACCAATGTCTGGTCTCAGGTATTGATAGTTTCCTGCATCATTACAACTTCAGCATAATAAGAGGCTACAGCAGTAATAAGTATCTGTAGCAAGCCACAATGATATGAAAATGATAGTTGTACAGTGATGTAGTAATGCAGATGGCACAATGATGTGAAGATATTGTGACTTGTTCCTATAGGTAGTCCTTGACTTATGACCATAATGGTGTTTGGAATTTCCATTGTAAATCATGATGGCTATAAATCAAGGCACCCACATAACTAATTCAATTTTCTGACTATTTTTGTGGTGGTTAAATGAGTGACGTGGTCGTTAGGCAAATCCACTCAATCCTGTGAGTGGTTTTTGCTAGAAACCAGCTGAAAAGGCCAGGAACTAGGGAAAAAACCACTGTAAGTTGCAATCACCTGACTGCAAAATGCTGCAATCATCAGTAAAGGTTAGCCAGTTGCCAAGCTCCCAAAATATGGCCACTTAAACTTGGGGTAAGTGTTGCCACCATCAGAACTCTGGAACTGGGTCATAACTGGTTTTGGGGTTATCTAGTAGTTATTGTAACTTCCAGTTGTTAGCTGAGACATGTACCTGTAAATCATGACATATGTAAGAATAGGTCATTCTTCGCCTTCTCTATAGGAATCCATAAACCAATCCTATCCATTTGTGTATCTTCAACCAATCAACTACTCTTTCTCATATCAAATTTGTTCAGTATTCATTCTTAATATTTTGTATTTAATTTTTTGCTAAAAATCATCAAATCAGAACCATAAAACTATTCTTCTCAACCTTGCTGTAGATGCAGTAAAAGAATCAGATCAGGAAATTTCAAGTCACTGAATCTGGAACCGGTTATTTACAAATCATATTCCAGAACTACTTCAGACCACTGCTACTGCAAAACCTTAGTTTAAAACCAGTTTTACTAAATGAGTATTTGCAAGAATTTGGGGCCATATGATTTTCATGAGTCTTCAGAGTTCTTCTCAAAGCTTGGATACTAGACTCCAATCTTGGAAGAGAAATTCGCTATTGGATTCCCTTTCCAGCTTCTCTTTCAACCTCCAGTTACATTTCTGGATACTTTAAATACTGATGTCTGAAATCTGGAAAAGGATCCTTTGAGACAGGGGTGTCCAAACTTGGCAACTTTAAGACTTGTGGACTTCAACTCCCAGAGTTCCTCAGACAGCAAAGCTGGACGAGGAATTCTGGGAGTTGAAGTTCACAAGTCTTAAAGTTGACAAGGTTGGAGACCCCTGCTTTGAGAGGCTCAGTGGGGCCTCTTAAACCAGTTCCACTATGTCCCAGCTAGGGGAAATATTAAGATTGAAAGTTCAGTTGATATGAATTTGTTTTCCCACACTGCAATAGGAGAAAATTTAAAAACACTAAATGTTAGGAAATTGTTATTGCCCAATTGGTTGGCCAGGAAATATATAAACCAACATTGTATGTTTGTAGCTAAAAGTATTATGTAGCTTTAAAAACTTTGTTGCATCATCATGCATCCTGATTGGCTGAGCTCTGTAGCCAATGTACTTAAGGAAAGCTGAATTATGGTTTGTGTGGACACTACACCATTTTTACCTGCTGATATGCTGCAACTCTATATTTGAGCTCTATGCATGATCATTGCTTGATCATGGCTATTTACTGTTTCTTTAATATTTACTGACTGTTTTGTATTGAACTTTGTTCCTGAATGAAACTAAAGAAGATCTGGTTTGTTGTGTTTTTCTACGATTGGTAAGAAGACTTGATATTTGAAAAATATCCCTGGACTGACTTTATATGTGTATGACCTGGACTGTTTTTGGACTATAATTTTGCTTTTTCCCTAAAAGTAAAATATTATCAAAAACCAGTTTGTTTGTATGTTAACTGTTATTATCCACAATCATTCGCAGTTGCTTTCATGCGTAAACTCAAAGGGTACTCTGCTCAATAGTCCACAACATTGGTTGTGAGACAAGATTATCCTTAACACTAAAAAAAATCAAAAAAAAATCCCGACTTTGCTTAGAATAGGCCAGTGGCTTCCACAGTGATAATTGCAGCATTTTAATAAAAGCCCACCCATACAAAGGGGCTTGGACTTTGATGACAATGCTGAGTACACACCCACCCACTCGGAAATACTATTGGAATAGGTAGAATAGGCAGAATTTTCTCAATTCTGCCCTGGTTGTCTGTCACAAAGAAGAGGGAGTCAAGCTATTCGCCAAAGCAGGACAAGAAGCAATGGGTGGAAACTAATCAAGGATAGAAGCAACTTAGAACTAAGGAGAAATTTCCTGACACTTAGAACAATTAATCAGTGGAATGACTTGCCTCCAGAAGTTGTGAATGCTCCAACACTGGAAGTTTTTAAGAAGATGTTGGATAACCATTTGTCTGAAGTGGTGTAGGGTTTCCTGCCTAAGCAGCGAAACCCACTGGTGGGTTTCAATTTTTTTTACTACCGGTTCTGTGGGTGTGGTTTGGTGGGTGTGACATGGCATGGCTTGATGGGCATGGCAGGGGAAGGGTACTGTAAAATCTCCATTCCCGCCCCATTCCAGAGAAAGGATACTGTAAAATCTTCATTCCCTCCCTACTTCAGGGGAAGGTTACTGCAAAACTCCCATTTCCTCCCAATCAGCTGGGACTTGGGAGGCAGAGAATAGATGGGGGCATGGCCTGTCAGAATTTTTACTACTGGTTCTCTGAACTACTCAAAATTTCCGCTACCGGTTCTCCAGAACTGGTCAGAACCTGCTGAAACTCACCTCTGGGTTGGACTAGAAGACCTCTAAGGTTCCTTCCAACTCTGTTATTCTATTCTATTCACAAGTGGCTAAGGATACATGATGTAAGTATTCTGAGTAATGGCAGTGCTCAGAAACACAATTGTTACTTCATTCAAAATGACAGCAAATCAGCCATTTCCTGAGCAAGCATTTGTGTTGTTCAGATGTTTAAGTCAGCTCTTCAATGCTCTCTATATGGGGCTCCCCTTGAAGAGCACCCGGAGACTTCAGCTAGTTCAGAACGCGGCTGCGCGGGTTATTGAGGGAGCGTCTCGGAGCTCCCACATAACACCTATCCTGCGCAGACTGCAATGGCTACCTGTTGTTTTCTGGGTGCGCTTCAAGGTATTGGTTACCACCTTTAAAGCGCTCCATGGCTTAGGACCGGGCTATCTACGGGACCGTCTACTGCCGGCTTCTATCTCCCATCGTCCGGTACGCTCCCACAGAGGGGGACTCCTCAGGGTGCCGTCAGCCAAACAGTGTCGACTGGCGGCCCCCAGGGGGAGGGCCTTCTCTGTGGGAGCTCCGACCCTGTGGAACGAACTTCCCCTCGGACTTCGACAATTACCTGACCTTAGGACCTTTCGCCGCAAACTTAAAACTTATTTATTTCGTATGGCTGGACTAGCCTGATTTTTATTTTTATTGGATGGGTTTTTAAAATTTTGTGATTTTACGGGGGAGTACGTTTTTTAACATTTTGGGCATTTAAATTAGTTTTTTAAGGGATGTTTTTAATTATTGTGTGTATCTATATTTTATCTGCCTGTTCACCACCCTGAGTCCTTCGGGAGAAGGGCGGTATACAAATTAAAATATTATTATTATTATTATTATTATTATTATTATTATTATTATTATTATTATTATTATTATTATTATTATTATTATTATTATTATTATTATTATTATTCAGTCAAAGATACTGACCTTCCATTTCACAGCTGAGATACTTGCTTTTCCGTAAAAGTACAATGGTATCCTCTTTGCTGAAATACCATCTAACAACGGCTACTGGTTTTTCAATAAAGACTTAGCCTTGTTCAGCTTATTAGCAAGTTATCATCCGAAACCTAATGCATTGATTCTGAACAGGCCAAATCATTCTTCAAAGCAACATGCCAGAGATATTGACCTACAAAATATTTTCAGCCAAGCTTATGTCACCCTACTGAGACCAGATAGAAGTGTTGCTCTTCCCCATAGCTTGTTTGACACTGCATCCAAAAATACCAGAAGAGCTCTTCTATTGGCTCATTGTAACGCCCTTCCATCTGCTCTTTTGGAGGGAATGGCTTGCAATTTTTCTAAAAACCATCATCGCTGTTCATGTGGTGAGGAAGAAATAAAAAAATGTGGTCCATGGATTGCTGTACTGCCTTTCTTACAGAGACATTCTGGATTTATTTTATTTTATTTTATTTATTTATTTATTTGTCGTAACAATATATACAAGCATTGCATAAGGGGTTATATAATATATGAACGTATATATGAGGAGAAACGGGGTACTATAAACATATATATACATAGGGGAAGAAACAATAGGACAGGAACGGTAGGCACGTTTGTGCTCTTACGCACGCCCCTTAGAGTCCTCTTAGGATTGCTTCCTTCCTTCCTAGATTTTAATACAACATCCATCTCAACCTTGTGATTCTGAAATAATAAAACATTACCCCGAAGCCCAAACATGATGCCTACCCCCAAATTGTGAGTGACCTACCTCAACCTTCTACTAGCTGATCAAAAGTCAAAATTTCAGATAGCAGAGACACATTTTGTACGCTGATTATGATGGAATGCAAATGACTACTTCAAGTAGGGTGAACCTAATTATTTTATTCATGTTAAAATTATGTATATTTTGGTGTGCTGTTTTACCTAGATCCTGCTTGATTCCTGAGGTATCGGTTTTATTATTATCTGACTTCTTAAATTATTCTAGCCTATGACTGTAATATACCAGACTAAATCAAACTACAGTAAACTAAGCATCAAAAGCTTTAGAAAGCAGTTATATGAATTGTTTTGTTATTTTCCAGCTACAGAAAAAAAATCTTTCTATTAAAAAACATAAATGTGTGTTTTCCCAGTTAAACTATTTGGGCTAAAAAATAGTTTCTATTAAGAGTAGTTAAAATTTTCTAAAATTATATTTTCATGTAGAAATCATTTATAGCATGCTAAATTCTTTCCAGGAAGATCTGCCACATTTGCAAATATTTAGAAGGTTTTAACAACAGAGAAAGGATTCGACTAATGCATAATTAGCAAATGAATAAAAATAATTGTTTTAGATAATCATCATTTTCTGAAAGCCAACCCTCTCGTTCATAAAAATCAACTTTATTTGGACTGAAGGTTGTATTACGTACAGACGATCTTAGCCGAGGCGTATATTTTCTTTGGAATGCTCAATGATTGTAGGAGAACCTTTGGTTAAAGCCAAGTTATTTATTTTTATCTTTATACTGTAAAAATATGAAAAACAATTTTGTACCAGCTTTATCAACCATAAGTAATCAAAATGGAATGGTTTTCCTCTGGCTTTTTCATGGCCTTAATTTCTGGAAGATTGGCTGCAGGTTGGTTGCAAAGCATGATCACTCCGTCTATCTGATGCTCTGCCTGAGACAAAGATTATTAAATCACGGACCTGCCTGCCTTCTCAGAGGGAACAATCTGTAGCTCTACAGAAGGCATAACATTTAATAGCACAATTGGGAAGGCTACATTTACCTACCTTTTTCCAACTTGTCAGATTTACAAGCGTCATTTTTTTTTCCAAGGAGGTGCTCTGAGCTGCTAATGGAAAGCAGAACAAAAATTAGCCAGATGCTCCTGTCATTCTGAAAAAGTTCAATATAATATTCGGTTGTGACAAGTTTTGCATCATCCGTCAAGCAAACCCATCTTTTCTGGAGAGAAAAAAAAATGGCTAATATGTAGATTCTGACCAGCATTAGGACACTGGTTTCTTTGTGGTTTCTGTTGCTATTAGTCATGTACAGTAGTGAGACTTGACTTGGATGAGAATGATAAACGTTGATCAAATTACCACTTAATTTCAAGTGTCATTTATTTTACAATTCAAGGTGCTGGTTATGTTTGAAGCCCTTTATGGCATGGGTCCAAGATATCTCCAAAATTGTCTTTCCTCAATAGGATTGGACCTTCCCACTTGTGCTGGCAGAAAGGACCTACTACAGATTTTGTCTGGTGGGATCCAGAGGAAGAACCTTTTCAGCTCCTGCCCTTTGGAACATGTTGCCACAGGAAGCAAGATCTGTTCCCTCTCTTTTAGCCTTCAGGAAAAGCCTTAAAACCTGGCTATGCCAGTTGGCATGGAGTCCCGAAGGAGAAGTTGTTGGCTGTAGGTCAGTGCTGGGTTGCCCCCGTTTGGACCGGTTTGCAAGAACCATTAGTAAAACCGGCGGGAGGCTCTGCCCACCAACCCCGATGTCATCAGGAAGCTTCTGTGCATGCGCAGAAGTGTGTATGCGTGAGCAAAGCAAGCGTGCGCATGTGGGCCCGTTGTAAAGGTAAGTAGAACCCACCCCTGCTGTAGGTGGTTAGTGCAGTAACAGAAAAGGCATCCCCACTTCTCCCTCCAAACCCTTGTTCTTTAGTTTGTTTTAATTTTGTAATTTTAATGTTTCTGTATTTATAATTGTCAGACGCTTGTGTGTATTTTATCCTGCTGTAAGCCACTTGGAATCGTCTTAAACACAAGATAGGTAGCAAATAAATTTAATAAACAAGCAAATATTTTGGCATGATTAACTAACACTAAGATTTAGACTTATATAACATTTCATAGTGCTTTACCGCCCTCTCTAAACAGTTTACAGAGTCAGCATATTGCCCCCAATAATCTGAATCTCCATTTTACCGACCTTGGAAGGCTGGAAGGCTGAGTCAACCTTGAGCCGGTCAGCATTGAACTCCTGTCAGTGGGCAGAGTCAGCCTGCAATACTGCATTCTAACCATTGCGCCACCACAGTTCTTACAACAGTCGTTCATTCATTTTCATTCCCAATTCAAAGACCCACATGGTCTAAACCAGCGGTTCTCAACCTGTGGGTCATGACCCCATTGGGGGTCGAATGATGATTTGCCAGGGGTCGCCTAAGACTTCGGAAATATGGGAAGTATACTTGCGAATCGCGCTCCAATGGTTGACTCCACAAGCCAGCTGCAGGCTCGTCAAATCGCTAGCCGAATTCGGCTTCAGACGCGATGAATTAAAAAAGAGAGAAATCTTTGCTCTGATGTCTCCCTCTCAAGCCAGCTGCAATCACTCCCAATCGCTAGCCTAATCTGGCTTCAGGCGCGATAAACTTAATAGGGGAGGAGTCTCCGCTTTAATGCCTTCGTCCTCAAGGCAATTGCAAGCAGTTCAGATCGCTAGCCAATACGGCTTCAGGCGTGATAAATTCAAAACGAAAATAATTTTATGGTTGGGGTCGCCACATCGTGGGGAATGGTATTAAAGGGGTCGCAGCACTATAAAGATTGAGAACCACTGGTCTAAACCCTAACATTTAAACACGTCTCCCATTATTTAGTTCTTCCTGTAATCTTTCAACACAATCCTCCTATAATTTTGTTTTGTACAGAATATCATCCCAAACCTTTTTTCAGTATTGAGGTCTAGAAAAGCAACTTTGTCCAGCTTCAAGAAAAACTTGCCATTCATTGCCATGAAATTGTCATTTCGTGGCAATGTGACCCTTGAAAACTACAGAAGAAAAACACAACTCAATATTGTACTTCTCATGCTGGTAACCGACAGGTCTTTCTCTCTGACATGAACCTCTGCAACAGAGATTGTGAATGCTAGTTTCAGCAGAAGCCCAAATTCTGTATTTCAATGTTTGGGCAAGCAAAGATGTTAAGTGTACAAGTACCCATGCTCTATGTATGAAACAACATTAGCAATTCTATGTGTGAAATATTAGATCGGGGTTATTCGATCCAGTTTTTGCAATGGATTTCCTTTTTGAAGGTAGCGAGTAAATGAAAGTTATGATACTGTCACCATTATTTACCGTATATGACGGAGTAATAAACTCAATCCAGAGATAAGAAAATACTTGTTGCCCTTACTGGACAGAAAGTTATCAACTGTTTTGCTATTGGCCCATCACCAAATTGGAAATATTTTCAAGCTTGTGAAAGGTTTTGCTTAAAAAGCACCATTCATTTCATCTTGGCCCTGAACCTGGTCCTTTAGGAATTTCTTCACCTTTATCTAGGTAAAAACATTACATATAAACGGAGGAGGGCTGCTGCTGGTTCGCACCGGTTTGGGCGAACAGGTAGTTAAAATTTCGCACAATTCGGCAAACTGGCAAATCCCACCACTGGCTGGCCTCACCCCTGCTTGTTTTTCAACCTGTTTTCTGGGACAATTTTCAGGCCGTTTTCAGGCCATTTTTGACCCCAAAATGGCCTGAAAAAAGCCCCCAAACCAGCCTGAAAAGGCCCCCAAAATAGCCAAAAAATAGGTGGGGGTGGGATCAGCCAGTGGTAGGATTAGCCCCAACTGGCTGAATCCTACCTCTTCCTTTGAGACAAGTGGCCGGGAGGCAGGGCTGGGTGTGATGAGTGATGTCACCCACCCAGTCACATGACCAACTGGCCACGCCTACCAAGCCAGAGAACCGGTTGTTGTTATTCAAATCCCACCAATGCATATAAATCTACCAAAGCAACATTTTGTGAGTAAGGTAGAAAGGTTTACTCATCCTAATCATATGCCCCATTAAGCTAAGCAAGCTTGATTATATTACTAATATATATTTTTTTAAAAAAAACATTTTTAACATAAACTTCTTTTCATGATTTGTTGAACTTCCTTCTCACCATTGGGAAGTAAGTGGATTTAATTAGATTTCTGCCATCTTGATGTGTATATAGATAGTCCTAGACTTAAAACCATCAACTTATTGACCATTTGAAGTTACAATAGCAAAAGGACTTATGGCCATTTTTCACACTTACGACCGGTGAAGCATTCCCATGGTTACATGATCAAAATACAGACACTTGGCATATATTTATGAAGGCTGCAGTGTCATTAGGCCATGTGATAATTTCCTGTGACCTTCTGACAAGCAAAGTCAATGGGGAAGCCAGATTCATTCAATAGTTGTGTTACTAACTTAATAACTGCAGTGATTCATTGGACAACTGTGGCAAGAAAGATTGTAAAATGGGGCAAAAGTAATTTAACATTTGTCTTACTTAGCAATGGAATTTTGTTTATATATTATCTTTTTTATTAGTTTATAATATAAAATACAAAAATACAAAAGCAAATAATAGGAAAAAATAGGGGAGGGAAAGGTAAAGGAAGAGTGTAGAAAAGTAGGAAAAAAGAAAGGAAAGGCTTTGATTTTCGACTCCCTTTGGTGTAGTAGAATAAAATAGTAACATCAAACCTCAACTTTTTACTTTTATGTGACAGTATATACTAATCTAATCTAATCTAATCTAATCTAATCTAATCTAATCTAATCTAATCTAATCTAATCTAATCTAATCTAATCTAATCTAATCTAATGAATCTATCTAAAACCCAAAATCAAAGTTTTATTTTTTTCCACCTCAAGCACAAAGTCCAGAAGCGGTTTCCAAGTAGAAACAAAAATAATTGTGGTGTTTTTTGTTTTTTTTTATCAAAGCATTCAATTTAGCCATCTCTGCTAACTCCAACAACTTTTGAAGCCATTCACCCAGTATGGGAACTGAAATGTCCTTCCATTTGTGTGCATAAAGTAGTCTTGCTGCCGTCAACATACATAACATTGAATTTCTGGTTTTATCTTTATATTCACTTTAAGAATCTTCCATATTAGAAGATGAATCCTACTGTAATATTACTTTGCTTAATCACATGTCCACCATAAATGATAAATGTCCCTTCTTTACATTTGCATTTCCAACATTCATTTGAAATATCTATATACTTTCTTGATAACTTGTCTGGTGTTAAATACCAATGATACATCATCTTGTAAAATTTTTCTTTTAATTTGTCATTTAGTGTATATTTTAAACCTTGTGTTCACATATTCTTTTGTTGTTCAAGCATCGTTCAACCAAAGTTCCTTGCCCACCAAATCATACAATGCTTTACATATTCACTTTCCAAATTCAAATTCAATAACATTTTATAGACCTTAGGAATAGTATGTTAATCGCTATCACACAGTAGGATTTCCAATTCATTTTTAACAAAGTCAAACCCATAACTCTTTTTGTCTAATTTAAATTTTTCTTTCAATTGTAAATATGTAAACAAATGATAGACATGTCCTGTTTAATTCTGGAGCTCAGTTGTGGTTGTAAGTTGATGACTATCCGTATAAATAAATAGAGATTAACAGAAAATTCAGCTGCTACAGACTAACTTCTGAATATGAAAGGAGGGAGAAGTATACTGTAGAATGCTTTTAGAAAATTACACATTCAATCCAAGTCATGTCCAGTTACTAACAGGAAAGACTCTACTATCACTTTCTAATGCCATGATAGTAAACCTATGGCACACCTGCCCAAAGTGGCACGTGAAGCCATGTTGCCCGGCACGCGTGGCCTTGCCTCTTAGTCTTCTGAGTTTCTGGCATGCATGTGCGTGTGACAGTCAGCTGTCCTTCATGAGCACAGCAGTGCCAAAAACCAGTGTGCCCATGCGTGCCAGCCAGCTGATTGTCGGATATGCATGAGCGCTAGAACCCAGAAGTTTGGCTTTTCCAGAGTGCAATCACTTTGCATGCATGGCAGTGCCGAAAACTAACTTGTGCATGCACGCTGGCCAGCTGATAGTTGGGCACGCATACGCGCTAAAACTTGGAAGTTCAGCTTTTTCAGAGCGCGATCCCTTCATGTGCGCGGCAGTGCCAGAAACCACCTACGCATGTACGCGGGCCAGTTGATCGTTGGGCGCACATGTGCACTAAAACCTGGAAGTTTGGCTTTCCCAATGAGTGTGCATGATGTTTCCACATGACCTTTTCAGCACCCATTGCTGAAAAGGTTTGCCGTCACTGTTCTAATGGGTACAAAGGTCTCAAGGTAACTCTGGGTGGCTTACATTCATAAAAATCTATCTATCTATCTATCTATCTATCTATCTATCTATCTATCTATCTATCTATCTATCTATCATCTATCTATCTATCTATCTACATTAAAACATAAATAAGTTAAAACCAATCATTAAAATCTAATTCACATGGGGCGGTAAGGGCAGAGTGGTTGGAGGTGGTATCTGTTGTTACTCAATGAATCACCTCCACTGTGCAGTTCCACCATTGAGACTCCAAGCCACCTGGCACAGCCAGATCTTTGGGCCCTTATGAAAAGATAGGAGGGTTGGGGCCAATCTCACATCAGGGAGGCCAGAAGTTCCAGAGGGCAAGTGCCAATTATAGGTGCTAATTACATTGGTGATTCTTTTCTGCACATTTCCTAGTTTTACAATATTCTTTTGAAGCATAGTGTTCAGCAAAGAGTTTACTGTCAGAGCACTGATAAACACTGATAACTATGAGAATGATCAAAGATTAATTAAAATGGATTAAAATAAAGAAGGGGTTGAGAACTGATATAGGTTCAACCTACCCATTAAAAGAACTGTCAAAGCAATGTTGCAATGTAAAGAATACATTTCTGTGACAAATTCACTCTCTGAACTATTTAAAATTCAATTTATGTTAATCTGCCTATGTAAGTTATTTGCTTTGTTCCAGAATTATTAAAAAATGTTCATTCAATATAATTTGGATTTAATTACTACCCTCCCATCTTGTCAGTTATGACGATTGAAATTGGACTAATCTGCTAGAGAAGCTCGATTTATTTATTTATTTAGTCATAAGCGCTCACATTCCAAATTAGATAGATAGGTAGATGGATGGATGGATGGAAAAAAAATCTTTGGAAAAAGTTATTTACAACAAACAATGAGTGGCCCATAATTAGGTTTATGATGAAGAATAAGTGTGAAACATTACAATGCCTTTCAGTTGAAATCCAAGGCTCTTTCTCCTGCAGTCTGTATAAAATGAAGAGTACATTATAAAAATTGTCCTTGACATAGCTCTACTCACCTTCCCAGTCCTGTTACATTTGTTTATTTATTTATTTATTAGAATTTGTTGAACAAAAACGAGAACAAGAATAAAAGAATAAAAATACAATGACAGGGATGATAGGCACATTAATGCATTTATGCACTAGTACCGTGATAGTGAACCTATGGCACAGATGCTGAAGGTAGCATGCAGAGACATCTTTTTGGGCATGTGAGCTGTCGCCCAACTCACCTGCAGCTGCACATATGCGTGCACCCCAGCTGGTGTTTGGGACACGGATGCGTATGCACGTGTGTTTGCACATGAACTTGAGAGTACTTGCATGCAGCATGTGCATGCGCAGATGGCATTTACGTACATGCATTGCACACATGAAAAGCACATGCATGCGCAAATGGTATGATTGTGCATGCAGTGTGCGGGGCGAGCTGTGCAAAACCTGCACATATGTGCAAGTTGTAGAATAATGTGTGCAGTACATGGGGTGGAGCTGCACATTTGCACAGTTGGCACGCACACGCACAAAGCACCTGTTTGGCACTCAGTGAGTAAAAGGTTCGCCACCAATGCACTAGTATGATGCACACTTAAATATGATGTAAGGTCTACAGAAGTCTGTTTGTGACTGAAGCTGAAAATTTGTAAGTGAAACAACTGAATCAGGTAGAGCATTCCAGACTTTGACAACTCTATAACATTGCCACATAATGGTGGAAAGGATGTTTCAGAGACGGATGAGCAAAGAACACTATGCATGTACGCCAAGACTATTCCTTCCTAGTGTTGTGATCCAGGCCCAAGTAGGTAGTATTAGACTTTATTAAAACAGCTGGGAATTAACTCATTCTCAGCGTAGTCCAAACTAAATCAAAGCAAATTCTTCATAACACAATTATTCAGTCTGATCACCATCCTTGGTCTAATTAGACATATTGCCAGAGGCTTTTCTTGGCAAAAATTCAAAAGCAGAAGACACCAAGAAATAAATGCAGCAAAACAAGGAGCAAGACTATCAATGTTGTTTTCTGACAAAGAGCCCAAACGCTGTTGCTGGTCTTTTAAGCCTTATGGGAGGGGCCAATCATCTCTTGGCCCTACTCCCGAGTTGTTCACTTTGCTTTAGCTGCTCTTGCCTTCTGGCAGTTCTTGTCGTGTCCCACTCCCCCGCTGACGGCCGGGTCAGGGAAATCCGAATCAGGCTTGCCTCTGCAGCTCTGCCCAAAGTCCTAGCAAAGTCCTCAGAGCAGGCAGGAGACCAGTAAGTGACTTCAGCAAGATAAGTTCGACTTTGCCTGACTCAGAGACTGCCAGAAAGCAGATCGTTTATATAGGCCATGGGGTGTGGCTCCATGACTCAGCACTCATTAAGGCCTGCCCCTCCCTTCCTTCTGTTGCCTCCGCCTATCCAATCTTCTGATGCGAGGGTCACTCCAATCAGCTGTTGTTGGAAGTAAACTTTCCTCAGGCTCACATGCTGTGGAGGAGGGGGAGGGGTCTAGCTGCTCTGTTTGCCTGGGCATGGAGCCAGGGCTGGGGCCGGGGGATGCTCCCTCCTCTGCAGCCTGCTTGGGCATGGAGCCAGGGCTGGGACCGGGAGGTGCCCCCTCCTCTGCAGCTTGTCTGGGCATGGAGCCAGAACTGGGGCTGGGAGGCATACATTCCTCCGTGTTCGGGAGCAGATAAGCAGACCCCGGCTGCGGTGAGAGCGGACAAGACACAACAGTTCTTCTCATGCGTGCTCTAGGAACAAGCTCCTCCTGTTCCTCTGCCTCACTACTGTCAGCCTCTGGAGGCTCCGGAGTCCGCACATCACTCACAGATGGCCCTGGCCCCACCTCTGCCTCTGACGCAGAACCCTCATCTGGGCCTTCCCCAGCCTCCAGGACTGGCCCATGCTCTTCCTCAGCCTCATCGCTGTCTGACTCTGCTGCCAGCTCCACAGTCTGCTAGCGGACCACAACACTTAGCAGGGTCACCTAAGGCATGAGAGTCATCTCAGCTGCCCAGCTAAATGAAGTAGGCACCTATATTTTTGTAGAAGCACCATAGGAAGATGCTAGAGGCAGATGTTCATTTCAGTGACAATGACAAAGGCACCATTTCATTTCATGTTGTACAAGAGATCGCAATAGTGAATTACTTCTGTATTTTATAAAGAACACAATTTTGTATGGATAGTTAATATAATGTGATTGATAATATAATATGGGATGATGAGCCTTTCAGGTCAGATGGCATTCAATGTGCTACTGAGAAATAACCAAGGATCTTTCAGGCTACTAATAAAGTTATGGTATTTATTGTATGGTTAGATTGTAAAGCCCTTTGGGATGGCACAATCAGGCAGAATGTGGTAAAACAGAATGATGCCAGATCAGCAAAGAAATGACAGAAGATAAATACTCCTTCTTATATATTCAGGTTACATGCTGAATATATTGTGAGAGATGCTGGATTGGAAAAAGTTGAGTGCGGCTTTAAAACTGGAGACAAAAACATCAATAGCTTCCTCTATGGTGATTATCCTGATGAAAATGTAAATAAGAAACACTTTGGTCTAAGGTTAAGGCACCAGGCTAGAAACCAGGAGACCAGGGCTTCTAGTTCTGCTTTAAGCATGAAAGCTAACTGGGTGACTTTAGACCTCTCTCAGCCCAACCACCTCATAGCATTGTTGTGAAGAAGATAGGAGGAGAAAGGTGTATTGGGTATATTTGCCACCTTGATTTATTTGTGAAAATAATAAAGACTTAATAAGAATGAATGAATGAATGAATGAATGACTAACCGAATGAACATGCAAGCTCTAGTAATAAATGTCAAGGAGCAGAATGAAAGAAAATAAAGGATTAGAATTAAATATAAAGAAGACCAAATTAAAAACTACAGTACCCATCCTTAGAACTGAAAATGAAGAAATTGACATGATGCATAACATCTGCTTTTTAGGATTGATTTATCAACAATAAAGCAACCAGAAGTCGAGGAACAAGCAAGAAAACAATAAAAGCAGAGGAAAAGTGTTTTAGATTTTGTGTCATATCTATCTTTATAAAGATCGGAAGCCTGAAGGCATGGTTTTGCCTGTGACTTCGTATGGAAGTGAAAGTTGGACTTTCAAGATGCACACTAGAAAGAGTGTTGATGCTTTTGAAAATTGTTGTTGGAAAAGACTCTTGAGAATATCATGAACATGGAAATTCAGAAACAAACAAATGGATCACAGAACAAATCAACCCAAAGCTCTTACTCAAAGCACAAATTACCAGGGTCAAATTTTCTTACATTAAATGGAGATCCAGCTCCCCTGAGGAATCTATAAAGCTGAGAAAGGTGAAAGGAAGTAGAAGACAATGAGAAGTCATCAGGAGCAACTTGGATGGATTCCATTAGAATGGTAATGGGTGCACCAGTGGAAGACCTGAAGGCACATGCTAGGGTTAGAGCATCCTGGAGAAAATCTGTGTGGTGCTAAAAGTTGATAATGACATGATGACACATAATCAATCAATAGATGTATAATTGTAAACTTCAAGTACGAGGTTTGACTTTATGGTTAAAATTAAATTGAATCTGTTCTTCCATCCTCATTCCCACATTCAAACATTTCATAAACTTTGTAGATACAAAGGTAAAAGTCCTGTCATCTCCTACTCTAAGGGTGGTGCTCATCTCCGTTTCTTATATAATTTAGTTTCAAACTGAAGTTTAAAGTTGCCATCGTCTTTTTAAAAAAGAGGAACCACTATGCTTACGTTGAATGGCTAATAATGCATCGATTTCAGTCTTAACCAGTGGTGGGTTGCCCCCGGTTCAGACCGGTTCTATAGCAGGCACGATGCAAACCAGTAGTAAAGGTAAAAGTAGAACCCACCCCTGGTCTTTGATTAACATATTTTAACTGTAACAAGCCATTTTATTCTAAACAGAAATAGTTAATAGGCATATTGAAAATGCTAAGGCTCCCACTAATATGAAAAAAAATATTGTTCTCTACCAGATCTTTGAAATTGTCTTTCCTTGGTGACAGAGTTGATCTAGTAAAGTAGACTTAAAAAAGGAAAGCATTCTTTAAGCAATGTCTTCTGATCCTTCTGATCCAAATTTTTATGTAGAAATCAGGATTACTGTCCTGTCTTTTCCGAACTGATACTGTCCATACGGACTAGCATGTAGACTACTTCTGGATCAGGGGTGGTATTCACTTACCTTCACTATTGGTTCACAAATGTGAGCCTTCCATGCATGTGCAGAGCATCAAAAATGGGTGATGTCCGGGAGGGTGGGCGGAACCTCCTGCAGCCACCACTACCGGTTCACCCGAACCGGATAGAACCGGCTGAATACCACCATTGTTCCGGATGGTAGATGTCCAAACTGATAGGCGGGTATTTTCTTCATCTGGAAACTAGGAACAAAGATCTTGTTGATCCCATCATACTGTAGCTACATTGACTGCAGAAGGGCATGTCTAAAATGCTTCAATTTTTTTTTTAATTTACATTTATATCCCGCCCTTCTCCGAAGACTCAGGGCGGCTTACAGTGTATAAGGCAATAGTCTCATTCTATTTGTATATTTACAAAGTCAACTTATTGCCCCCCCCAACAATCTGGGTCCTCATTTTACCTACCTTATAAAGGATGGAAGGCTGAGTCAACCTTGGGCCGGGCTTGAACCTGCAGTAATTGCAGGCTACTGTGTTCTAATAACAGGCTACTAACAGCCTGAGCTATTACGGCCCTTCCTGAAGCAATTCCTGAAGCAATTCCTGAAGCAAAGAAGCAAAAGAAACCCATAACCTCAAGTACTGCATTTTAAATATGCAATTGCTAAATAAAATTTTTAGAGTATTAAGAACATAAAAGCCAAACAACCTCACCCATACAAGTTTATGCATTACCAGATGCATAAAATGAATGTGTACGTACGTGCGTCTATGTATGTGAAATATACTATCTCTCTATAAACATGAAAAGTATGCAATCAAGAAGAGCATAACTTTTTTTTTAGCTGGCTCCAGTGACGTCACCCTCCTGCTGGGTGCTCAAATAGAGCACTCCGTGTTAGAAGATTGTAAAAGTCAGTGAAACAGAAAATAAATCACTGTTCACTGAGCTTAGCATAATCTCTGGGTGAAAGAGATTATCAGAATTGTGGAAGAGTGGCAGGTCTGACAGGGGGTTTGCTCTTAAGAGCGAATTTTCCTGGATTTATGACCCCACCGAATTCCACTCCTTCCAACTTCAGCACGCCCCTGTTTTTATCAGGGAAAAGGAGAGGAATGTTGCTTCTGCTCTAGAGAACTTATTAAATTGATTGATATTCCAAGCAGACGGGAATTTCACAAGCGTTCGAACTTTGATGTAGAATCAGCACGGCAAGTACCGACTCCCTTTTTGAAATTTGAAACCTTTCTTTGTCTTTGATTAATTGACTTTTAAAATGGCGTCTAAAAGTGAAAGTAAAATTTTTTAGTACGATGAAGCAGCGTTACTTGTGGATTGTTACAAACGGAGTTTTTTATACTGAAAGGAGGAAGGAGAGTTATTAAGTTTGAATTCCTGATTCTTTTGAAGACAGAATGGCAGCTAAACCTTTAAAGCCTTCTGGAAGAAGGGATCTGAACCAAGTCTTGAGGAAATATTGAAAGAACAATTAAAACTTTCTGAAGATAGGCAAAAGAGATGATGGAGAATTTTAATGCAAAAATAAGAAGATATTCTTATGGCAGTTCAAGGACTGAGTAAAAAATTGAAGGATTGGAAGTGGAAATGCAACAGATCTCTCAGTCAAATAAGTATTTAGAAGATGAAATGAAAGGTGTTCAGAAAAAGTGGATCAAAATGAAGATCAGGTTGTGATATTACAATATAAACTTATGGAAGGAGCTCTTAGAATTCGTGGTATGCAAGAAGAGCGTGAGAAGACTTAAGAAAAATTATATCAGAAGCATTGGCTGAATTTATTGAAGCGGACCCCAAGAGGTAGCTTACCAAATTGATAAAATATATAGAGTTAATTCTTGGATTGCAAGACAGAGAAAGCTTCCTCGGGACATTGTGGTTTATTTTGTGAAAAGGACTATGAGAAATCAAATTCTGCAAGTTTCATATCAGACAACTTTAAAATTGGAGAACAGGAGTTGAAGGTGTTGAAAGAGATTCCTTCAAAGATGTTAAGAGACAGGAAGAATTTGCTTTTTACACAAGAACTTAAAAACATCAGATTCAATTCAGATGGGAGGTGCCAGTTGGACTGACACTATTCTATCAAGGAAGGAGATATAGAATTGACACTGTTTTAAAGGCAAAGTTTTCTTTCTACAGTTTTGAAAGTCGAAATAGAAGTGATAGAAAACTTCAAGAGACTCAAGAAGGCGTGGTGACCCAAGAGCCTTTATTGCTGCCAGTATTAGAGGAACCACAAGAGCAAAGGGTGACAAGAGGAGCCCTTAAGCGTAAGAAGAGCAACAGTCTCAAAGTAAAAGTCAGGATCCCATTATGGAAGCTGTGGGAGGAGCTAGACGGAAGATACCGGAGGAGGAGCTTCCGTTGTCTGCTTCAAAGCTTCAGGAGGCCAGTAATGGCAAATAGAATCTTGTCATGGAATGTTAATGGCTTGAATTCAGCTCAGAAAAGAAGGAAAATATTTCACTACTTGAAACAATTTAAAAATGATGTGATTTGTTTGCAAGAGACACATATAAAATTATCAGACCAAAAATATTTAATTAATTCAAAATTGGGTAACCATTTTGTTGCATCAGCTTTGGAAAAGAAGCATGGAATTGTTGTATATATCAGGAAGGATATACCAGCTAAACTAATTGAGGCAGATATTCAAGGAAGATTTATTGCTATTGAACTGGTGATAGATGCAAAAAGACTTTGTTGATAGGTATTTATCTAGATCGGGGGCCACATTGTAAAACCTCTTATCCTGTGCATTTGGATTAGAACCTGAGCCAGGGAACTGCCATTGTCGCTGAATTACGTCGACAAAAAGTTTTGGAGCCGGAATGGCCTCTGATACCACCGTAGGTACCGCGAATAAATGACCTGATGCGCCCTGTGTATCCTGGGGTGTAGACTGAGGGGGCTGAGTCCCCAGACCAGTGGCCGCCTGAGCCTTAAAAAGTAAGGATCTGAATAGTTGAGGGTTGAATAAGCCTACAAACGAGGGCTGGTCCGGGCCTAGACCCTCGTCGTCTGATAGGGTCAAATCCCTGGTATCCTCCTCTTCGGATAAGGACCCCTGACTAACTGAATCTGGGGATTGTTCCCGATGGTGCCTATGGCCTGATTGCACCCCCCTAGCCTCAGTATACTGTCTGCGTGTTTGACTGCTAGCGAGCTGGATAGAAGTCCCTTGATGTAGGTGTTGGGCAACGCCCTGGCGAATGGCCTCCGAAATTAGGGACCCAAGGGACTCTGATATTTGCAATGGCTGTTGTTGAAACTGAGGCAAAGGGCCCTGGGTAGGTTGAGCCATCATTGGCAAGGTAGGGAATTGGCCCACTTGAATCTGACCTGAGGGTGCCTGAGGGGCTGAGGGAGGTATGGTTTGACCCAATGAGTCCTCTCTATTTGGCCAGGTAGGTTGAAGAGGTGCCTGGAAAAAATGGGCTGCCTGAGATTGGGACGGTAGTGCTTGGAATAAAGGTGCTGCCTCAGTTTGGGCTGGTATGGCTTGGAATAAAGGGCCTGCCTCAGGATATGGGAGAGGCAGAGCTCCCGAACGGTCTGGGGACCATGCCCCTGAGCTCACAGAAACAGATGCCTGTGGTTCGCTTAAGGGTTCTAAATTCCCCTGAGAGGAGTTGTTCGTAGTTCTGGGCCCAGACTTGGCCTTTGAATTTTTTTGAGCCTTGTCAATAACTTTCTGAATCGCCTTATGGCGACGTTCATCTGCTCTAGAAGTGGTCTTAGTCTGATTAGATGGTTGTATTGGGGCTTCAGGATCAGGAGAAGGCATGATGGCCGCTGAGGAGCCCTCTCCTGGGTCGCTAAAATGGCGGCTACGCTCCTTCGTGCTGGAGCTTTTGGGCTTTTTTGTGCGACTGGCGTCCGCCATCTTGTCGTTTTTTCCCGCCAAAAAAAATAAAAATAAAATAAAATAATAATAATAATAATAATAATCAATGGGCCCCCTGCAACGAAGGACTGAGGGAAAAAAATCGCTATTACTCACGACCCTCTTGTCCGCGATGTGAATGCAATGAGGTAATGAGGCTTGAAGTGTCTTCTGCCTTGCAGCCTCCGATTGAAGCCCCGAGCTGATCGCTAGCCTCAAAAGGCTAAAAAACGCAATCGCGAAGGCTTTCTCGCTCTCTCTTCTGTAGCCGAGCCTTCAATGTCCAGCCTCGATGGCCTGGAAAGATCGCTAGCCGCGAAGGCTTCAGGCGCGATCAAGATATCGGCGCGGAGCCTCCAGGCGCCGGGGCTAGCAGCGATGTCAAAATAAAAGCCCTGGCTGCAGCCCGCTCGCTGTGGTGAAGACTAGCGAGCCCTCTGGGGGCGTTTGGGCCGATTTTTTAAAACGCCAGCCCAGGAATAAAAATAAAAAATAAAAAATAAATGAATGAAGAAAAAAAACCGGCAGTCAGCGTTTCGGGCTAACAAGCCCTTTCGCGCTTGAACTCAACTCTCTCTCACAAAAAGAAGGTATTAATAATAATATTAAAGAAGAAAGAGAGAAAAAGAGAGAAAAAAAAAAATCAAAAATACTTTGATCGATTGAATTTTAGGGAGCACTAGACGACACGTGTGGTCCTGGCAGGGACCGAGTCGAAAAGCTGGGGAACGGCTAAAGGAGGCGGGGCTTATGGAAAATGTTCCTTTTGCAGACTCGGTCCAGAGGCATACAAGAGGATTTTCCCAGACCTGACCGCCGTTTCCCCCGACTATGAGAAACTACAGTACCCATCCTTAGAACTGAAAATGAAGAAATTGACATGATGCATAACATCTGCTTTTTAGGATTGATTTATCAACAATAAAGCAACCAGAAGTCGAGGAACAAGCAAGAAAACAATAAAAGCAGAGGAAAAGTGTTTTAGATTTTGTGTCATATCTATCTTTATAAAGATCGTAAGCCTGAAGGCATGGTTTTGCCTGAGACTTCGTATGGAAGTGAAAGTTGGACTTTCAAGATGCACACTAGAAAGAGTGTTGATGCTTTTGAAAATTGTTGTTGGAAAAGACTCTTGAGAATATCATGAACATGGAAATTCAGAAACAAACAAATGGATCACAGAACAAATCAACCCAAAGCTCTTACTCAAAGCACAAATTACCAGGGTCAAATTTTCTTACATTAAATGGAGATCCAGCTCCCCTGAGGAATCTATAAAGCTGAGAAAGGTGAAAGGAAGTAGAAGACAATGAGAAGTCATCAGGAGCAACTTGGATGGATTCCATTAGAATGGTAATGGGTGCACCAGTGGAAGACCTGAAGGCACATGCTAGGGTTAGAGCATCCTGGAGAAAATCTGTGTGGTGCTAAAAGTTGATAATGACATGATGACACATAATCAATCAATAGATGTATAATTGTAAACTTCAAGTACGAGGTTTGACTTTATGGTTATGGTTATGGTTTATGGTTAAAATTAAATTGAATCTGTTCTTCCATCCTCATTCCCACACTCAAACATTTCATAAACTTTGTAGATACAAAGGTAAAAGTCCTGTCATCTCCTACTCTAAGGGTGGTGCTCATCTCCGTTTCTTATATAATTTAGTTTCAAACTGAAGTTTAAAGTTGCCATTGTCTTTTTAAAAAAGAGGAACCACTATGCTTACGTTGAATGGCTAATTGTTGTGTCTTGCCCGCTCTCACCGCAACCGGGGCCTTCTTATCTGCTTCTGATCGCTGAGGAATGTCTTAGTATGCCTCCCGGCCCCAGCCCTGGCTCCATGCCCAGACAGGCTGAGGAGGAGGAAGCACCTCCCGGCCCCAGCCCTGGCTCCATGCCTAGGCAAACGGAGCAACTAGACCCCTCCCCCTCCCCCACAGCATGTGAGCCTAAGGGAGGTCAATTACCAACAGCTGCCGACTGGAGTGACCCTCGCTTCAGAAGAATGATAGGCGGCGGCATCAGAAGGAAGGGAGGGGCAGGCCTGGACAAGTGCTGAGTCATGGAGCCACACCCCATGGCCTATATAAAGGATCTGCTTTCTGGCATTCTCTGAGTCAGGCAAAGTCGAACATATCTTGCTGAAGTCACTTTCTGGTCTCCTGCCTGCCTTGAGGACTTTGCTAGGACTTTGGCAGAGCTGCAGAGGCACGCCTGATTCGGATTTCCCTGACCCGGCCGTCAGCGGAGGAGTGGGACACGACACTAATAATGCATCGTTTTCAGTCTTAACCAGTGGTGGGTTGCCCCCAGTTCAGACCGGTTCTATAGCAGGCACGATGCAAACCAGTAGTAAAGGTAAGTAG
This sequence comes from Ahaetulla prasina, assembly GCF_028640845.1. Taxonomy (NCBI): domain Eukaryota; kingdom Metazoa; phylum Chordata; class Lepidosauria; order Squamata; family Colubridae; genus Ahaetulla; species Ahaetulla prasina. The sequence continues at coordinate 213,883,029 of NC_080540.1, read as the reverse complement.
AACCCACCCCTGGTCTTTGATTAACATATTTTAACTGTAACAAGCCATTTTATTCTAAACAGAAATAGTTGATAGGCATATTGAAAATACTAAGGCTCCCACTAATGTGAAAAAAAATATTGTTCTCTACCAGATCTTTGAAGTTGTCTTTCCTTGGTGACAGAGTTGATCTAGTAAAGTAGACTTAAAGAAAGAAAGCATTTTTTAAGCAATGTCTTCTGATCCTTCTGACCCAAATTTTTATATAGAAATCAGGATTACTGTCCTTTCTTTTCCGAACTGATACTGTCCATATGGACTAGCATGTAGACTACTTCTGGATCAGGGGTGGTATTCACTTACCTTCACTATTGGTTCGCAAATGTGAGCCTTCCATGCATGTGCAGAGCATCAAAAATGGGTGATGTCTGGGAGGGTGGGCGGAACCTCCTGCAGCCACCACTACCGGTTCACCCGAACGGATAGAACCGGCTGAATACCATCATTGTTCCGGATGGTAGATGTCCAAACTGATAGGCGGGTATTTTCTTCATCTGGAAACTAGGAACAAAGATCTTGTTGATTCCATCATACTGTAGCTACATTGACTGCAGAAGGGCGTGTCTAAAATGCTTCAATTCCTGAAGCAAAGAAGCAAAAGAAACCCATAACCTCAAGTACTGCATTTTAAATATGCAATTGCTAAATAAATTTTTTAGAGTATTAAGAACATAAAAGCCAAACAACCTCACCCATACAAGTTTATGCATTACCAGATGCATAAAATGAATGTGTACGTACGTGCGTCTATGTATGTGAAATATACTATCTCTCTATAAACATGAAAAGTATGCAATCAAGAAGAGCATAACTTTTTTTGTTTGTTGCAGCAAAAACTTGATTAGATTTGCTAAGGTTATTTTCAAAGCTAATGAAAGTTAGACTGAATGCATTAGACTAGTTTTGGAGGACCAGATTAACAAGAGTAGAGCCCTAGGGCTCATTTTTTAAATATATGATAATGAAAGTAATAAATAAATAAATAAATAAAATAAGTAACTATGTACCTGACTTAGAACAATCAACACATGTATTTTCCTGAAAAGAATATGGAAGTGAAATTGAAAGCTCAAAGGAGGTATAACTTTTGCCTGGTCGAATATAATATAGAGCGATCAAATGAAATAAGGTCTCCTGAAAATGTGAGACATAATCGCTACAAATTCAACATAATAATAACATTGTCAAAATCACTATCAGTCAGTTGCAAAGGCAGCTTTACTTGGAACAGCTTACAACCTGCAACAATGCCTTTAACACCATCAAAACAACACCTGCCTATCTCAGGTCCTTGGAAGACCTTGATAGGGGGATAAAAATGACAAATCCATCTAAACATCTGGCTGACTGTGCAGCCAATGCTAATATAATTTATTAAGCTTGTATGCTGCCCAACTTTCAACGATTCTGGGTGGCTCACAACAATCGAACAAATTGCAATCAGATTGATGATAAAAGATTCAAATTAAAAAAGATAACACACAAAAATAGACTTAAAACAAAAAAGATAAACATGGGATTCTAGAAGTGTGCCTTCTCTGTATCTTCTCATGCTGGCTGGGGAATTCTGGGAGCTGAAACTCACAAGTCTTAAAGTTGCCAAGGTGGAACACCCCTACTTTAGATCCTTTGTTTTCATATTGTTCACCAACTAAAGTTGTCTAGAGTTGGAAGCTTTTAAAAATTAAAAGCAAATCTGGAATATGAATCACTGTAGAAAGCAAGCTCAGTGGGTGATAAAGTGCCTACTTAGAGGCACTGGAATTTATTGAGGTGAATCTGAAGGCATAAAGGTAGTCCTTGATTTATGACCACAACTGAACACAAAATTTCTGTTGTTAAGTAAATGTTGCTCCATTTCACAACCTTTCTTGCCACAGTTGTTAAGTGAATAACTTCAGCTGTTAAGTTAGTAACACCATTGTTAAGTGAATCAGGCTTCCTTATTGCTTGTCAGAAGGTCGTAAAAGGTGATCACATGACCCTGGGACACTGTAACCGTCATAAATATGAGTCAGTTGACAAGTGTCTTAATTCTGACCACGTGAGATGCTGCTATGGTTGTTAAGTGTGATGAATCATCACAAGTCACTTTTTTCAGAATTTTTGTAACTTTGAACAGTCATTAAATGAACTGTTGCAAGTCGAGGACTACCTGTACAGATGGACATCACAATTGCCTGGCCTTACACAAACAAATCTATCACATTGAAGTGGTTTATCATGTCCTAGGATGAAGCCCACATTTCTCAAAGTTAACTTAGATGAAGTTGCTTTACCTTCTGATTTCCTTTCGATTCCTTGCCCAAATCTTCATTTCGAAGAGGCAGCAGGAAGAAGTCACCTTTAAGGAAGACTGTTGTATGCAACAAGGCCTTTGTCGCATCCCAAACTCTATTCTGGTCGGATCTTTCATTTTGTTTGCTCTTCTTATCTGCGAAGTTTGTCACCCATAGCAAGTCCCCATCGTGCTTCTGAGAGGCTCAGGCTGGATTCAGACCAACCAGCCATGGAGTGGGATTGCTCTGTGCACCATCGGTGCACTTGTGTGCTCTTGCCGATGGCTGACTTGCCCGAGACCAAGATGAGGTCGGCGCTGCCCTCCAACTACTCCAGAAAGGCAAACTAGGCACCTCAAATGGGGAGGCAGCACATAATGGTGGGAAGACAATCTATTGTGGCTCCAGCCCCTCCCCCGGGCCTGGCCCCCTGCCAGAAAGTGACTCAGAGAGTGAGGGGGAAGGGTCCATCAGGGCTCCCCTCTGCATGGCCGGTTTCTCTGGCTCAGCTCCAGGAGCGAGAGGCAGGCCAGGTGGAGAAGATGACGAGGCCTCTGTCTCCTGTATCTCCACCCTGCCCAGGCACCGCTTCCAGACCCAGCTGTGGACAATCAGTCCTGGTTAGATCCCAAGTTTGGTAGACAAGAGAGGCGGGAACAACAGAAGAAGGGATAGAGCAGGCCTAGAAAGTGCTGAGTCATGGAGCCACACCCTACAGGGTATAAAAGCAGGAGGGGCTGCTCTACTACTTTGTGACAGACAAACCAAACTGGCTGGAGAAAACTTGAGCTGAACTGTTTGACTGAGCATTTGGCTTGGATTGCTGTTTGTTCCTGACTTCCTGGTTGCTCCAGTAACGAGCTTCTGACACGCCGGCATCAAGGAAGCTAAAACAAAACCGTGGCAGACGCTCACTGGTTTGCTGCAGACCTGATAGCTGCCGTGGACTAAATTGCCGGCTAATTGAGTCAGTTCAGGTGCTTCCTGGACTGAGGTGGGGGACAGAACTCAATCCCTCGAAAGAGTTCACCAGCAGGCTGCCATCACCACCACCACCCACCACTTCCACCGCAGCAGAGGTGGGGCGCACACCATAGTAGCATGGGCGAGGCTTCTCTCTGGAAATACTGAGCGATGGCCAGCAGGACAGAGACCCAGATGAGCTTAGTCCCACTCTGCAATCCAGGTACCGGACGGCTTCCTCCCTCCTCTCCTCACCCATTCGCAGGTAGTTCCTGATGTGCTCGCCGAGGCCAGGCCACTTTTACCTCAAGATGTCTCAAAGGTGCTTTTTCAAGAGGCAACTAGACTTTCTGGATTTTTTTCCCCCTTTGAAGACATTTCGCTTCTCATCCAAGCTTTTCGGATGAGAAGCGAAACGTCTTCAAAGAAAAAAAAAAACAACCCCAGAAAGTCCAGTTGCCTCTTGAAAAAGCACCTTTGGGACAACCATGACCTGGATGACTGAGAATCCCCACAGATATTTACCTCAAGATGTTTCCTCATTCCTCAAACTCTTCCCATACTTGTCTCAAAGGTGCTTTTCCAAAAGGCAATTGTAGTTTCTTTGTTCTCCCTTTGTTTCGCTTCTCATCCAAAAAAGCTTCATCGGGTTCTGGCAGCATGGTGGGGAGGAAAAAGCAAAGAAAGGACTTAAAAAAAAAAAAGCACCTTTGAGACAACCATGATGTGGATGACTGAGAATCTCCATAGACAATTCGGGTGCTTCTTACAAACATTTCAGACACTCCATTGGCTTTTTCCAGTGAGAATGGATGTCCTTTTTAAATACTTTTCTTTCTTAGGGGGCAGGATTTTGACGCCTGGAAACTTTAACTATTAAAGTAATTAGAATACTTTGAATTAAGTGAAGTGGATATTCTCCCCTCCCCCCACAATTCCATAAGCATCCCTTGAGCACTTTCCTTCCAACCCGCCTTGTCAAATTTTGATTCTCCTCCATTTTGGGGTTCTGACCATACTGAAATTGCAATCTAATCCTGAATACGGGGAATGTTATTACAGGAATAAAAGAGACTGCAAAGGTTCAGGGTTGCACTTCTAAGATACAAGGCAAGAAGCAAAAGCGAGAAAGCATTTCAATAGAGTGTGTCATATTTATATGCACCTCTGCACTTGCAATCCAGTACGTGTGCAGCTGCTCTTAAAAGGAAAATTTAATATTGGTTGCAAATGTTGGCAGGTGGCTTTCCGGAGGAGAGGCTGCCTGCAAGAGCAATTTTAGTATTTTTCAGCAAGACAGGAAAGAACATTCTCTTCATACTTTATATCAGTGATGGCTTTTCCAGACTGAGTGCCCAAAGTGTGAATGCGAAGGTACATGCGTGCAGCCGAACTCCCAAAATGCAATACATGCACAGCAGGGGTAAAATGTAAAATTTGTTACTACGGGTTCTGTGGGTGTGGTTTGGTGGTGGGGGGTGGTAATGTGACTAGGTGGGCGTGGCCAACTTTTTTTTTTAACTTTTAAAAGCATTTTTTCTACAACCTCTGCGGCTGAAGAGGTTGTAAAAACTTGCTTTTAAAGGGTTCTGACGATTCCAGCTGAGCCGTGCGATCATCAGAGGCTTTTTTTTTACTTTTAAAAACATTTTTTCGGCTGAAGAAAAAATGCTTTAAAAAAAAACAACAACCTCTGATGATCATGCGGCTCAGCTGGGATTTTTGCTACTGGTTCTCCAAACCATCTGCTGCCATCGCTACTGGATCCGGTGATCCGGTCAGAACCGGGAGCATTTCACCCCTGGTGCACATTCCCCATGCATGCACCCCACCCCCCGCACATGCGCACGTGGCCCCCTGCATGCGCCCCATCCCCCAGGCATGCATGGCAGTTGCCAGCTGAAAACCAGCTGGCTAGTGGGAGGTGCTTGCACATGTGTGGCGGACGTGAGCTGGGGTGACGGCTCATGTGCCCATAGAAAGAGTGCTGAGTGCCATCTCTGGCATACGTGCCATAGGTTCGCCATCATGGCTTTATATGTTTTCATTTGCTATGGTGCTTGGAACATTCATTTGCTATCTGTGTGGAACAATGCTCCTTCTGCAATTTTATTCTGGCAGAAAAAAACCATTAAGAAATGTCATTGCCACTTTTCTCTTTTCCTCCAAAAGCTCCCTTTGAATAGTGGGGCCAACATAACCTAGCCCAGGGGTCTGCAACCTTAAACACTCAAAGAGCCATTTGGACCCATTTCCCATAGAAAACACCGGGAGCCACAAAACCCTTCCCATGCCTGACTATTTCTTGAGCGGCTACATATGTAGTTGAATTAAACATTCTGTTTTCTCCTGAAAAGGGATGCGGTGGCTCAGGGGCTAGGATGTTGAGCTTGTCAATCAAAAGGTCGGCAGCTCGGCGGTTCGAATCCCTAGTGCTGACGTGTAACAGGGTGAGCTCCTGTTACTTGTTCCAGCTTCTGCCAACCTAGCAGTTTCGAAAGCACGTAAAAATGCAAGTAGAAAAATTAGGGACCACCTTTAATGGGAAGGTAACAGCATACGTGCGCCTTTGGCGTTGAGTCATGCCGGCCACATGACCACGGAGACCTCTTCGGATGGCGCTGGCTCTTTGGCTTTGAAATGGAGATGAGCACCGCCCCCTAGAGTTGGCAACGACTAGCACGTATGTGCGAGAGGAACCTTTACCTTTACCTTTCTCCTGAAACTTTTCTTTTCTTGGATTTATCCATGGTTGAAAAGCTCAATAAATTGCGTGCCGGTGGGTGTCGCACATTGGTAGTTGTGACGCATATTTTGAGTGACAGGGAGCCGCAGCAGAGGGGTGAAAGAGCCACATGCGGCTCCAGAGCCTCAGGTTGCTGACCCCTGACCTAGCCATTCCAAGAACCCATGGGTGAACTTCCTCTTGTTTTTCTGGATTGACTTCAAAACAGGGCCATGGTGGCTCAGGCTGTAAGATAGCCTGTTATTAAAACACAGCAGCCTGCAATTACTGCAGGCTCGATTCCCACCAGGCCCAAGGTTGACTCAGCCTTCCATCCTTTATAAGGTAGGTAAAATGAGGACCCAGATTGTTGGGGGGGCAATAAGTTGACTTTGTAAATATACAAATAGAATGAGACTATTGCCTTATACACTGTAAGCCGCCCTGAGTCTTCGGAGAAGGGCGGGATATAAATGTAAATAAATAAATAAAAATTAAAAAACAAAACAAAAGATAAAAGAAGAGGGATCCAAAAAAATGAAGATTCCCCTCCGAAAGATATGGAGACCTGGGGAATGAAGAAAAATTGAAAGATGGGGGCAGGTTCCCATTTTTCTGAGTTCTTTCCATATTTTTCATTTCATTTCATTTATTTTTTTTAACTTCAAAAAATGGTTTTGTGTTCTTGGCCTGAACTGCTACAACTGTTCACCAACCCTTAAAGCATACTCCTCTAGTTAGGAGATTGGAGGAAAGTGTGCATTTTTCTTTTCCTCTTTTTCTATTATCCTAACACACTCTGCAGGTGTGATTCCACGCTTTTCTAATATCTGAATAGTACATGATCTCCAGCTGGCAGATTTTACATCTCAGGAAGCAGCAGCACTGTTTTCAAAGAAGGAAAAAGTCAAGCGAAACAGTTCCTGATGGGGCAGCAAAGAGTATCAAGAGAAGTGAAGTAAGATAAGAATTTTCGGAACACCGTAGTTCATTTAAAATATCCCATTCAACATAGATCTGTTCAAAATGTTCCAGCCTTCACTTTAACTTGCATGCAAGTTTCTTTCTCTCTCTCTGTCTCTTCTTGTCTTATCAGCTAGTTTCAGTAACATTTTTCCCTCTTGACTCAAAGAGGCAACATGTACCCTGTTATGTCAGAAAATAAAAGGGATATCCTTGTATTTAACAAGACTGATACACTTACTGAGAGGGGAAGTAAGGCAATAAAGATAAAAATAGAGGGAGCTTTCAGAGTTCATTTATACTCCTGCTTAGAATACATGCATTTAATATAAGGGGAAAAATCCCTGCTACATAGGATTGCTTGACTCAAGGCTGCGAGTGTTGTGCCTCGTCCGCTTTCCCCGCAGCCGGGCCCATCTTATCTGTTTCCGAACACTGAGGAATGTCCTAGCATGCCTCCCGGCCCCATGCCCTGACAGGCCGAGGAGGAAGAAGTGCCTCCAGCCACCAGCTCTGGCTCCATGCCCAGGCAAACGGAGCAACTAGATCCCTCCCCCTCCCCTACAGCATGTGAGCTTGAGGAAGGTCAATTACCAACAGCTGCAGACTGGAGTGACCCTCGCTTCAGGAGAATTGATAGGCGGCGGCAACAGAAGGAAGGGAGGGGCAGGCCTGGATAAGTGCTGAGTCATGGAGCCACACCCCATGGCCTATATAAAGGATCTGCTTTCTGGCATTCTCTGAGTCAGGCAAAGTCTACCTTATCTTGCTGAAGTCACTTTCTGGTCTCCTGCCTGCCTTGAGAACTTTGCTAGGACTTTGGCAGAGCTGCAGAGGCACGCCTGATTCGGATTTCCCTGACCCGGCCGTCAGCGGAGGAGTGGGACACGACAGCGAGAGAGTTAACTAAGATAGACAGATTTCAGGTAATCCAAGATGTATGCCAGTTCTCATTGAGAAATGTTGTGTTTTGCTTTCTGGCAAAGTTCCAAAGAAAAGGTTGGAAAAGGCAGAGAGTGGTTAAAAGATTATATGATGCCATTAAGTTCCCTATTAAGGCATTTTTAATTTCTAATTATAGAGAAATCATAGGGAATTCATAGGCATCTCTAGCATGGGGAGATGACATGACACATCATTTAGACATTAGCGTGACTTTTTGCTGATGCCTATGATAGGGATATAGGGACACGGTGGCTCAGTGGCTAAGACGCTGAGCTTGTCGATTGAAAGGTCGGCAGTTCAGCAGTTCGAATCCCTAATGTTGTGTAATGGGGTGAATCCCCGTTACTTGTCCCAGCTTCTGCCAACCTAGCAGTTCGAAATCATGTAAAAAATGCAACTAGAAAAATAGGGACCTTTGGTGGGAAGGTAACAGCGTTCTGTGTACCTTTGCTGTTTAGTCATGCCAGCCACGTGACATCACATGGTGATGTCTTCAGACAGCGCTGGCTCTTCGGCTTTGAAGTGGAGATGAGCACCACCCCCTAGAGTTGGGAATGAGTAGCACATATGTGCAAGGGAACCCTTTACCTTTACTATGATAGGGATATGCCGGTCAGCCATTTCCAGCCTTTCTTGAATGTGGTTACATTAATCCACATGAATTGGACTTCTGAATTTGTATGAGGCTTCTGATTCCATAGAGCCCCCAATGTGCAAAACATCTCTAGTGGCAAAATCAGAATTCACAAATAAGAGCCAATTTTTTTTTCTTACTTGATTTAAGCTTAAAGAACTAACCTAGTGTCAGTGATGATTTGGAATCTTAGTCGAGATGAAATTGATTGGAATCAGGGTTAGGGTTAGGGTAAAGATCAGTTCCCATCTGGGGATGCCTTATCAAATCCACGATGAATCGAAACTATTATGTGCTGCCTGGTTAACCAGGCAATTAAGAAATTGAAGCTGTTTTGGGCTTGTTTCAATTCAAAGCTTCACACCAAATGCCAGTTGCATTTTGAGTCCACTCCCAGCCATAAGATAACAAAATTCCTATTGTGAAGATAAAGTGAAGAGAGATCCAGTGGTGGGATTCAAATTTTTTTACTACCGGTTCTGTGGGCGTGGCTTGGTGGGTGTGTTATGGTTTGGTGGGCGTGGCTTGGTGGGCGTGGCAGGGGAAGGTTACTGCAAAATCTCCATTCCCTCCCCACTCCAGGGGAAGGTTACTGGAAAATCCCTATTTCCTCCCGATCAGCTGGGACTCGGGAGGCAGAGAATAGATGGGGGCAGGGTCAGTCAGAGGTGATATTTACTGGTTTTCTGAAAAATTTCCACTACCGGTTCTCCAGAACTGGTCAGAACCTGCTGAATACCACCTCTGGAGAGATCCCAATGTAAGTCATTTGAATGTCTCCACTTTAGCCCATTTTCAGTGAAAAAGAACATTGGAAAGTTGAGCATGCATCGTTCAAGCTGGTTCACCAAATTAAGTTCACATATGACTCTATACGCATCAAAAAGAGGGCTGTGAAAATAGCTACGGATCCCTCACATCCTGGATATAAATTGTTTCAATGTCTACCCTCAGAAAGATGCTGTAGGGCACTGCACACCAAGACAACTAGACACAAGGACAATTTCTTCCTGAATGCCATCACTCTGCTTAACAACTAATTCTCACAACACGTTCAAATAATTTACTAAGACTGTATTACTATTATTCTTCTCTTCCTTACTAGTATCTATCTCCTCCCAGTTATTACTATAACCATGTTGCTTGTATCTTTCAATTATATTGTTTTTATTTGTTTCCTAGTAAGATTTGATAGCTTATAAGTAACCGTCACTATCACTAAGTGTTGTATCTTTTTATTCTTGATGACTGTATTTCATTCTCCTTATGTACACTGAGAGCATATACACCTAAGACAAATTCCTTGTGTGTCCAATCACTCTTGGCCAATAAAGAATTCTATTCTATTCTATTCTATTCTATTCTATTCTATTCTATTCTATTCTATTCTATTCTATTCCCAATCCATATCTGCTTTGCATATATTCAGTGATCAGCTTGTTCTCTCGAAGTTCTGAAGCAACCTGTGCATTTTAAAAAATGACCAGAGAACCTTATTTATTCTTCGCGTACCTTGGATGCAACTGTGCCAAAAATGCACATTTTTTATCCAACTTTTCCAAGGCAGAAATATTTTTGTGGCCAATTTTTGAACAAGAAACAGTTTGTGATGGATGTTAGTCAATTGCATGTGAATTACCTGCCTGGTCCAACTCTTTTGAAATAGACAAAGGAGTTGAATTAATATATATATATATATATATGGAGGTGCATAGTACTGAACTCTGTGAATGGATTATGGATGGTGCTGGTGGATCACTCTATTTTGCTTTAAAGAAATAGTTAGGAATTTACCTGACATCCTTGAATCACTGAAATCCTGGCATCGCTCGCATATGAGAAATGATCTGTAATGTCAGATGTTCCCTATTCAAAATGAGACAACTGATCTGTTGTCTTGAATCAAAAGGCAGGGTAGAAATAAATAGACTTTCCTGAAAAATCACAGCAGCCAATATCTTTTGGATGTTTTATGCCCATACAGTCTTAAAAACTAGTTCAAAAACTTTCTTTCTTCAATTTGTTTTACTGATACACTACTTTTTATTGCCATTGATTGCTATTGTTACTGTTTGGCTAAGGGGAATTCTGTTTTGAGTCAGGATCATTACTGCTTATAAAGTTGTTTGCTTTTTTTCCTGGGCACTGTCAATCCTCCATTCAAAGTAGCACGGAATACCCACCAATATATTTAGATACTTGCAGATCCAGCTGCCATTTTCTGTTCTGATGGTCCTCAGTGACCACTTCCCACTTATATTTCAGTGTATTTGTCATGTTGGAGGCTGAACTTGAGTGAAAAATGAATTTGGAATCAACTCTTGCTAGAATATATTTTCAAATCAGGCAGTTGAGAAGCTATTAAATTAATACTTCTGAGGCCATAATACAAACTAATTCAAGGAAAACCCTGAATGTTTGGAAGCATCTAACAGCAATTTTACAAAACAATACTTATTCTATCAGGCTAAGCTCTCTCTGGCTTAGATATAATCACTTCATGAAAGCGCTAGCTTATATCTAGGATGATTAATAAAATATTAAGAGGACTTTGCAGACAACTTTTTTTTGGATCTTTAAGGATTACTGGAAATATACCCACTCATAGTTTAGGTCTCGCTATGCAGCACTGCCGACACAAAGGCAAATAACAGGGATGGAGAGAAACAGGCTTCAACTTAACATTTGTGAGACTAACTCTGGTTTTGGGGCTACCTGGTTCTGGGGACTTACTATCTGATATTCTGGATGAAGTTGCACTACTCCAACAGAACTTGTATGAAATTTGGGAAAGCGCTTAATTGTATTGTATTCACTTTATGTATTTATGTATTCACTTTATGTATTCAATTCATGCTTATATTTATATATATTATCTAATATGTACTTGACAAAATACATAAATAAAATAAATAAACCATGACCAAAAGAGTCTTTGTTCAAGTTTGTTTTGTGTATCAGTTGTGTCCATTCTTATACTGGGAGATTCTTCTCATTGTCAAACCTTGCTCATCTCCTGAATGGACTACTGCATTGTGCTTTATGTTCTTTACCCTTGAAGAATACCTGAAATTAGTGCAGAATTCAGTTGCATGGGAATTATAGTCACTCCCTTCAGGGACACACACACACATTATATCCCTGCTCCATGAATTGCATTAGTTGTTGATATGCTGCTGAGCTCAATCCAAGGTGCTGGTGATGATCTATAAAGATGCCCTCAATGACATGGGACCAGAGTACCTCAAGGACCACATCCCTGGTTGTATCTATTTTATCCCATTAAGTCCAGTAGGAGGGGCATGCACTACAGCTGTCTGCTAGAAAATATCATATGGTGGGGCCTAGGAAAAAAATCTTTTCTGTGGTAATGTCCATCTTGTGGAACATCATCCACTCAGAGATTGGATTGGATCTTTTTAAGGCTTTAAAGACATGGCTTTAAGAAAAGGAATTGCAGACTCCATCTTCCATATAGCATTCCAGCCCTTCAGCTTACCTTTCATCCCTTTCTCTGGGCAGGCAAGCACCCTGTCAGGCATGGAAGCCATACTACCTTGGTGCCTTCAAGATCCAGGCCTGCCACAATCCTACCGTGGGAAGTTGGGAGTGGGGATTGCATGACTGAAGTAGAATTAGCCATAATAAAACTTTGCAGAGAAGTTCAAGGCCATGGTGTCCGACAGCTGTGCTGAGAAGAAAGTGGAGGTTGTCTTCTGTATGTGAAGGAACTGATTGGAGCAGTGGTGGACATGTGGGAGAAGTGGGCAAGGTCTTGAACTTTCTTTTGGGTGAAGAAAATCCAGAAGCTCTCAGATTCGGGTTTTCCCAGATGTGCCAATATGACATCTCTAATAAAAGTTAGCTTTGAGGAATTGCAACCCTCGGAGTTTGGTTTCATTAGGGGTGTTACTTGGAAGCCTGACATACCCTTCCAAATGAAACAGCAACTACCCAAGATTTTTATCCTCTGAGAATGGCTCTCAGGTTTCAATAGGGGCCCTAAGATATTATCCAAAATGAGGATGACACATTGTTATGCAGCATGCAAAGCAGAATTTAGTATCTGTCATTGGAAGAATAATACAAACAATCTCATAAGAAAACGACCTTGGTGGGAATCAAGGTAGGTGTTCTGGAAGCAGGAACCAGAAGTGGATTTCCAAATTTTCATATACTACCTTTTTTTCAGGATGCTGGATAGCTGTAACATGTGCTTCCCCCTCCTTAAGATATAGCTGTTTCTTACATGAGCTGTACATTCAAGTAACTGTGAGATGATGGCAACTGAATCAGAAAAGATACAAATCAGAGTTTTATGTCCCCAAGATAATTAAAAGTTGGCCACAGTAGAAAGGAACCATCTTTAGTTCCAATGGAGCCATAGTAGCATAGTGGTTAGAATGAACTACTGCAGGCTACCATTGCTGACTACCGGCTGCCAGCAGTTCAGCAGTTTGATCCAGCTCAAGGTTGACTCAGCCTTCCATCCTTCCGAGGTGGGTAAAATGAGGATACAGATTGTTGGGGACAATATGCTGACTCTGTAAACTGTTTAGAGGGGGCTGTAAAGCACTGTGGAGTGGTGTATAAATCTAATTGCTATTGCTATTTTTTTTTAATAAACATCCAGCTTCTGAGCTGAGCAACAAACTTTGAACAGATGATTTGAAGAATGAAATATTTGCTCCACGCAGATTTATTTTCCGTAACAGAATAACATACATTTGGATAAAATATATATATATTCTGATTTATTTATTTTTCATCAAAATCAAAGAATCCGATCCCTAATTTCATATTGGTCTCCTAGCCTAGGTGAAATAATCATGCTTTTCCGGAAGCTTCAGTGGATCTGTCGTGTCCCACTCCTCTGCTGACGGACGGGTCAGGGAAATCCGAATCAGGCGTGCCTCTGCAGCTCTGCCAAAGTCCTAGCAAAGTCCTCAGGGCAGGCAGGATATCAGAAAGTGACTTCAGCAAGATATGTTTAGACTTTGCCTGACTCAGAGAATGCCAGAAAGCAGATCCTTTATATAGGCCATGGGGTGTAGCTCCATGACTCAGCACTTATCCAGGCCTGCCCCTCCCTTCCTTCTGTTGCCTCCGCCTATCAAGTCTTCTGACGTGAGGGTCACTTCAGTCGGCAGCTGTTGGCAATAGACCTCCCTCAGGCTCACATGCTGTGGAGGAGGGGGAGGGGTCTAGTTGCTCCGTTTGCCTGGGCATGGAGCCAGAGCTGGGGGCTGGAGATATTTCCTCCTCTTCAGCCTGTCTGGGCATGGAGCCAGGGCTGGGCTGGGAGGCATACTAGAACATTCCTCTGTGTTCGGAAGCAGATAAGCAGGCCTTGGCTGTGGTGAGATTGGGTGAGACACAACAGGATCCTTCAACATGGCAGAGCTTTTGGGAGGGTCTCTTGAACTCTGCAACATTTTCTGCTGACTGCTGCTAATTCTCTCCTTGTGCCTAATTGCAGAGGGGTGTGAAAACAGCAAAGGTTGCTGAACTGAGGGTGTGCATTGTGCAAATGGTTGGGATTTAGACACCATGCTATGCAAAACATTTCACTTCCTGAAAGCTGTGAACAAGGATTAGAGAATTTCAAGCACCTTTTCCTTGTTGAGTATAAATGTGATCAATCTTTCTCGAGTACACATTTCCTTTGCAATCATTGTCAGATTAATACAATGGCTAGTTTTCCATCCCTTTCCTTTTTCTTCTATTTTTTAAAGAAGTCGTGTAGTTTTCATTTTACAGACAATCTACATGACTTGGATCCCGCTGAGCGAACAATTTAGTTAGAAAAATCTTAGGGCTGCTGCAAGTAATCCCCCTATGTTTAATTGAGAGCACAGCCTTTTACAGACAATTTGCCACTGAGACAGTTACTGCAGAAGCTCCATTCATTTCTGTTCCATGGCCCTGCTGCATTGAAATTGCACAGTAATAGGCCTACAGATCACATGTCATGGTTTTCTCGGGAAAAGATGACCTATTTTATCTGAAAATCTCAGTTATCTTCCATCACTCTGTTGCAAACCAGTTCAGACAGTCTTGTGTAGTTTTTTTTTTAATTTGCATTTATATCCCACCCTTCTCCGAAGACTCAGGGCTTACTGAGTCATAGCTTACACTATGTCAAGCAATAGTCTTCATCCATTTGTATATTATATACAAAGTCAACTTATTGCCCCCAACAATCTGGGTCCTCATTTTACCTACCTTCTAAAGGATGGAAGGCTGAGTCAACCTTGGGCCTGGTGGGACTAGAACCTGCAGTAATTGCAAGCAGCTGCTGTTAATAACAGACTGTCTTACCAGTCTAAGCCACAGAGGCCCTTTAAGTAGTCTTTCTCCAAGATGCTCAAGACATGGGGACAAATGTATTACATTCTCCCAATATTGTTGTTGCTATTCAGTCACTGTCATGTCCAACTCTTCATGATGCCATGGACCATAGCACACCAGGCCCCCTTATTCTCCAGTGTCTCTCTGAGTTTGCCCAAATTCACAAGCGTTGCGTTGATGACACTATCTAACCATCTCATCCTCTGCTGCCCCCTTCTGCTTTTGCCTTCAATCTTTCCTAATATCAGGGTCTTTCCCAATGAATCCTCTCTTCTAATTAGGTGGCCAAATTATTCGAACGTCAGCTTCAGTATCTCTCCTTCTAAAGAACAGTCAGTATTGATGTCTTTTAGGATTGATTGATTTGATCTCCTTTCAGTCTAAGGGACTCTCAAGGAGCTTCTCCAGTGCCACAATTTGAAAGTATCAATTCTTTAGTGCTCAGCCTTCTTTATGATTCAATTCTCATTCTCCCAATAGCTTTGTGGAACAATTTAGGTTAAGTTAGCAAGGCAAATTTGCTAAAAAAAAATCATCTCCCAGTTATGCCTGAGCAGCGATTTGAACCCAGCTCTCCTTGACATGTGGATTAATGGCCAGCAGCAATTTTTATAAGTAGTGTTGAATAACTGCTGTTCTAATATCCCACATAGGCAGATGAGAGGAAACCAAAACGGGCCAATAGGAGGACGTAGCATCCTAATGCCAGCCCATCCCTTTGGTACATGCACAAGTACAAAAGAGGAGAGGGGATGATAATGCAACATCACATCCACCATTTGGACCATTCCTCTCCACACCTTGAGCTCAATGCAAGGTGTCTCTGAAAAAGAGTGCTGTGCAGGTATCACATATTCTTCCATCTGAGCCATCCTCATTCCAGAATATGAAAACTTCAGCCCTGGTTAGCATTTTCTTGTCATTTAAAGACTTGAAATGCTTTAGTTCTAATGTTCATTTACTTGTGGAATGTATAGGACAGCACAACTTATTGCAACTTTCAGTGGTTTACCAAAAGAAAAAAAAAAGGAGGACCAACAATTCCATTAAAATAAAGACAAAAGCTTAATTGTGATCAGGAACTTGCAGTTATTGCTCTCCTCCAGATGGTAACTCCCATCATTCCAGTTCCAACACTGAGAAAGAACATATAAAGTCTATTAGGCCAAGCAAACCTATTAGGAAGTCGTAATGAATTGTCAAGGAAGTCTGCTTCTGCGTGGATTAAAAACCCAGCACAGAGATTGGGTTCACAGCTTATACTTCATTATATCATGCTTTATTAAATAAGGCAGACTTGACTTATTTAACATAACACAATAAACCAAAGCCATGGTTTACTAAATGCTACTAAATGTTCACTTGATGCAGTCCAGAAGTAAACAAAACATATGATAGATTAGTGCAAGTAAACCAAGGATCCCTATAATTTTCAACTGGGTAAAGTAGTTCCAGAGTTTTTGCTTACCTTTGCTTTAACACACACCTTAGTCTTCGCTGCAGCATTGAGCACTCTATGGATAGCTTCAATAAACCTGAATCGTAATTATGACAAGCACATAGGTGTTGTCAAAGGTTTAATACTTAACAAGAGACAATAGCAACTATATCATGATTCTTCTTTAGCACATGAATTATTTCACCTTCAGTTTAACGATGCATAAAACTGACTTGCAGCCATTTTGAAGCAGTATTTTATATTGTAGCTCCACACACACCTTTTATCACAGCAAGTCAAGATTCATTATCTTTCAGTGAGATCTTGAGATGTTTGGAGAAAAAAAAAACATAAAATATGTTGGTGCTCATAATTGCTTTCTTGGATATTTATATTAAACAGTAATGGTTCTGATGCACTAAACTAAAAGAGCCTTGTGGATATTTGAGTTAGTGTAATACATTAATCTCATCCTGTAAAGACATCAAGACAGCTCTTCCTCCTTTGGTGTGCCTTTTATTTACCTTATGAAAGCCTAAAGATGTTGATTAATTGAACTCTGTCGCTATACCTAAAGAGAGAAAGTGGGCAAAGCTATCATTTCAAGAACCGAGCATTGTTATAGGGTGCCTGTTTTGTTTGAATATCTTATTTTGCAAGACACTGTTATAGAGCCATTGTAGGAGATGACCAGGTTGACCCCCGAGGTAGGGCTCATCAGTCATGAGTCCCTTCACGCCCACAAGAGCCCTAAGTCCAGTCCACCTTGAATTCCTTTCTATTCTTAACTCCCACTAATTTGTACGACCATTAGTAGTTCAGAGTCTTGTAGATAGCTTAAGTGTCAACTCGCAAAGCATCCCTGGCCTGCTCTCGAGTTGCCATAGGCAAGGGGGAAGGGAAACTGACGAAGCAGCACGGCAGCCAGAAACAGAAGCACATTCCAGACATATCTCTCTCAAGGCTGTCTCCCAGGGTTACCCACAGCAACCTGAGGGGAGTGATCTCTACAACCTTCGAAATTGCTTTGTTGGCAAATGTGATTGATAACAACAACAATCATAAATTACGTGGGGTCAGAGTTGGCTATACTTGGAACGTGCCAACATAAATAACCGGTTTTCTTTTGAAGCTTGGCATGAGGCTCATGATTTAATTAGGGCATCCGTTGGAACTATGACAAATCCATCTTACAATACATCTTTATTCACATTTGAAATGCCTGGATCACCAGATTCCATTCACCTGAGGATCAGGGGTTTCACTGATCCTCAGGTGAATGGCATAGCTAGATCTTGAGTGACCTCTGAAACATTAACATTGATGGAGCTGATCTCGCTTCAAGGGGAAGAATGTTCCATAAGGCAGAGAGAGCAGAACAGAGAAAACTTATCTCCTGGGACTTATCAGGAGTGGACCCCTAGCATACTTCTTCTGCTGGATCTGATAGGATGGAAAGATATAATCAGGGATAGATGATCCCTCAGGTGATCCAGCCCCTGCCATTAAAGATTGAAACCAGTACCTTGAATAGAACCCTGTAGTAAACTTGCATCCAACGTAGCTTGTGAACCAGAGAAATAATATATGCTATTCTAGAAGCAGACATTAACTGCCTGTACCACTGCATTCTGCACCAGCTGAAATTTACGGATATTCTTCAAGGGAGGTCCCATGAAGAATGCATTATTGTATCTAATTGGGATGTGGCCCCCCAATCTAAGAATGGGTTCAAATGATGCCCAACTTGAAGCTGTGCAAAGGCCCTCCTAGCCAAGGTAGCACAGTAGTTAGAATGCAGTACTGCAGGCTACTTCTGCTGACTGCCAGCTGTCAGCAGTTCAGCAGTTCGATTCTGACCGGCTCAAGGTTGACTCAGCCTTCCATCCTTCCGAGGCTGGTAAAATGAGGACACATTGTTGGGGGCAATTTGCTGACTCTGTAAACAGCTTAGAGAGAGCTTTAAAACAGGGGTGTAAACTACTTACCTTCCCTACGGGTTTGGGAGTGCAAGCGCCAACCCTCTGCACATGTGCAAACCCATCTGTGTGTGCACAAGGGAAAAAAACAGGTTACTTCCTGGTTTTAACCAGGAAGTAACGACAACAAGGCAGGTGGGCAGAGCTTCAAGTGGCCATTGCTACTGGTTCTCCAAAATACCGGTCGTCATCGCTACCAGTTCGACTGAACCAATCCAAACCGGGAGCATTTCACCCCTGCTGTAAAAGCACTGCGAAGCATTATATAAGTCTAAGTGCTATTGATATGACTGCCACCTGTTCTTCGTGTATGAGTTATGAGTCTAGGAAGAGTCTGTTTCTATTTTTCAGAAATGTGGGAGTAAAAATGCCCCAATAGCCGTATGTCTTTAAATATACAGAAAAAATATAGAAAATAATTGCTACTTGTTTCCTTTCTGTTGTTCTAGTGAGCCCCTTATGTCTCACTTTTTTAGCAACTTACCACAGTAACTATTCCACCTAAAACTTTCAGAACAACAGCTGTTTAATGGGGCAGATCAGCTCTCTAGAGTATCTATGGGTACATTGAAATAAACAATTATGTGCTGCCAGGTTGTGAGAAAGTTGAACAAAACATTCAGGAAAATATTATATCTAGCACTCAATATAAAGCGTTTTCCACAAACGCTATGCTATTTTTAACTATGCAGGTTAGCAGCACATTGCTGACCTCAGCGTGGCAGACTTATCCAGGAATCTTATCTTGATGAATTTAGCGCAGCTTATTGTCATGTCAATGGAAATAGAAGCTGTGTAATCCTAAATAGGCATGCAGCTGTAATCTGTCATGGATATCTGTGGGAAAGAATTTGTAATATCCATTGCAACGGACCTGCCATGGCATCAACAATATTACTAAGTAGAATTCACCAGTATCCATCTTTTTTTTGGTCAAAGGTTAGCACACCCACAAAAATAACTGTGAAAAAAATGAATCCAGAGAAGAATGTTGCAATTGCATGCAAAAGATGGAGGTTGTATTTAGGTATGTATATTGCATTGGCATCCTTCAGTCTCAAAAGTCTATGGTATCGTGCTCTGAAAAGAGATCCTAAAACAGCATTTAGTGTGACTAAAAAGGCCAATTCGAGAGTAGCAATCCCTTCCACACTGAGGGCAGATACATTCTTTTTTTTTTATTTGTTTTTGTCACAACAGTATACACAAACAATTGTCATAGATAAAACAACATATCTTGAAGAATATATATATATATATATATATATATATATATATATATATATATATATATATATATATATGTAAAAAAATATGCATCACCTATATTAATTTGATATAATGAAGGGAACAATAGGACAGGAACGGTAGGCACTATTGTGCTCTTATGCACGCCCCTTATAGTCCTCTTATGAATGGGGTGAGGTCAATAGTAGACAGTTTTTGGTTGAAGATTTTGGGATTTTGAATAGAGACTATGGAGTCAGTTAATGAGTTCCAAGCATTAACAACTCTGTTACAGAAGTCATATTTTCAATATGAAAATATTTCATATTAATATTAATATTTATATTAATATTACATTATATATATATATATTATATTATCTATAATTTATATATATATATATATATATATATATATATATATATATATTTGTTTTCTGAGGTTTTCACGGGTGTTTGTATATAGGTCTTTGGTTGTTCGGGTTTTCTCCCGTGTAAGATTGGAAGTGTCTTGGCGACGTTTCGACGAAGTCTCATTCGTCATCTTCAGGCTTCAGCTTCGTGCTTCTGGGAGCAATGTGTGATCGCAGCTGTTTCTTCCTTTTAACTGCTAGTGGGGGTTTGAACTGATTGGGTGGGAGCTTGGCTGTGCTCTGATTGGATGGGGGTTTTTCTGTGCTCTGATTGGCTGGGGGGATTTCATAATCTGGCCACACGGGAAAGAAAAACTTGACAACTTCCTCACACACCTCAATAGCCTACACCCCAAAATACAGTTCACCATGGAAACAGAAGTTAATAACCAACTTCCCTTCCTGGATGTCTTAGTCTACAGAAAACCCAATGGCTCCCTAGGACACACCATCTACCAGAAGAAAACACACACAAACCGCTATCTGCACGCACTCTCACACCACCACCCAGCACAGATCAACTCCGTAGCCAAGACACTCATCTCCAGAACAAAATGCTTAGCTGATGAACAACACCTAAAACCCGAACTAGACACTCTCACTAACGTACTAACATCCAATGGATTCCAAACAAATAAGATTACCAAGCTAATCCAAAAAGAACCCCCCACTAAAATCCAAGACAGAGAACAAGAAAACGGCACAGCCCTCCTCCCATATATAAAAGGCACCACAGACAGAATCAGCAAGATCCTCCACAAACACAACATCAAGACAGCATTCTGCACAAACAGAAAAATATCCACCATCCTAAGAAACCCCAAAGACAAAATTGAGTTAGAAAATCAAGGAGTATATGAAATCCCATGCACCGCCTGCCCCACCACATACATTGGACAAACCAACAGAAGAATAAGTGCACGCATTGAAGAACACAAGAACTCATTCAAAAAAGAGGAACCAACTTCTTCCCTGGTCCAACACTTTAAAGTCACAGGACATGATATTGAATTTAAAAAGACCAGAACTATCGCCAAAACTGAACACTTTAACAACAGAATAATCAGAGAAGCCACTGAGATGAAAACGCCACACAGCATGAACAAGCGAGATGACACCTCCAGCCTACCAGCCATTTGGAACCCCGCCCTTATTGACAAACGAGTCCCTAACACGAGGAATGACACCAGACCCACACTCACAAGGTCCACACAGGATGTCACCACCGCACATCCACCCAGAAAGCAGACCCAAACCCACACTGATCATGAAGCACGACCAAGGACCAGAAGCCAGACCGCAGCTGCAACATTAGCCATTTCAAACCCCTCCAATCCATTCATGCAGCAGACTGACACCCACTATGAAGATGTAGCACGACCACAAAGCCAAACAACAGCTATGCAGCTCACCAGCTCAAATCCCCCTGCAGCACAGACTAGACTGAGCACAACCAAGCCCCCACCAACACAGGACACACCCCCATCCAATCAGAGCACAGAAAAAACCCCATCCAATCAGAGCACAGCCAAGCTCCCACCCAATCAGTTCAAACCCCCACTAGCAGTTAAAAGGAAGAAACAGCTGCGATCACACATTGCTCCCAGAAGCACGAAGCTGAAGCCTGAAGATGACGAATGAGACTTGATAAACGTCGCCAAGACACTTCCAATCTTATACGGGAGAAAACCCGAACAGCCAAAGACCTATATACAAATACCGTGAAAACCTCAGAAAACAAATATATATATATATATATATATATATATATATATATATATATATATATATATATATATATATATATATATGTATATGTATATGTATATGTATATATATATTTATATTTATATATATTTATATATATTTATATTTATATATATTATATATATATATTATTATATATATATAATATAATATTATATTATATTTATATTAATAATATAAAAAATTTCATATTCTGTCTCTGCTCAGCCCCCAGATTTCACTGGGTCCAGGACTGCCTCTTTGCCTCAGCCTGCCGAACAAATGTCCTAGGTATGTATTTAGGTATATATATAATATAGGAAAAAGATTACCCAGTGGGAACTGTCATTTAAGAGTCTCTGTCAGAAAAATCTACATAACAAGTAGTGGCCATAAAGGACATTTATGTTAAAATGTGTTAACTATATTCATTAAGGGAAACTGCAACAAGAAGAGCTACAGAATTGAATGTTTTTGTCACAATGGTGCTGGCAGCATTGTAGCATCACAATGCAAGTCCCATTTCTCCATATTGTGCATACTTTAGACATTACAGCTTCCGCCCCCCCCCCCATGTGCCTCAGACATGGACATCCATGAGAGAGGCAAAAGGCAAATGACAGCAGGCACACAATAAAGTCATCGTGCAAATAAGAGAATATCGGAGTTGGAAGGGACCTTCGAGGTCATCTAGTCTAACCCCGAGGAGGAGGAGGAGGAGGAGGAGACCCTATACCATTTCAGACAAATGGCTGTCTGGTCTCTTTTTGAAAAAATCAGGTGTTAGAGCACCCACAAGCTGTAACTGCCAGTGAGTCTTCATGGGTGAAGGGATTAATAAATACTGATAAATCCTGACAAATATATTAACAAATTTCTCCAATTACAGCCTTCACAAATGATGCCTTGGAATTTTAGTCATTAGTCATTTTAGTCAGCTGCTGAAAAAATACTTTGGAAGGAGTCCTTCTCCCCAAAGTTACATTTTATGGGACATGCAAGGAGAAGCAAGAATGTAAGTTACATTCCTTTTGCCATTACTAAGAGCCAAACCATATAATGTTCTTGGTTCTTTTATGCTATCAGACTTCAATTTTATGTTGTTAATTAAGAAATTGTAAAGTATATTATTTAAAGGTATTTAATAATGCGGATAGGATTATTATGCACACACGCCACACACACAGAGTCAGAATATAGTATTAACTTTTCATTACAAGCTAGATTGCTGCTTCTATTAACTAGGCTTTGATCTCTGTAATTGCATCTATGTTTCTATGAAGTAAAAGTACACAATTTCATATGCGCTGATTAAAAAAAATCATAAGGTGCTTGATAACGCATATAAGACTCTAGGAAAGATGTATGTTTCATTTGTGCTTTTAAAAATGTTTGCCAATGCCTTTCTGCAGGTATAATAGTATGCCATTTTTTCCAGTTATCTTTTTCTAATTTTCCCCCCTTTATTTCTTATGATGTGGGACCTTCAAGTCTTGACATACCTTAGAATCCCAGGGTATCTTAAATCCCATGCACCGCCTGCCCCACCACATACATTGGACAAACCAACAGAAGAATAAGTGCACGCATTGAAGAACACAAGAACTCATTCAAAAAAGAGGAACCAACTTCTTCACTGGTGCAACATTTTAAAGTCACAGGACATGATATTGAATTTAAAAGACCAGAACTATCGCCAAAACTGAACACTTTAACAACAGAATAATCAGAGAAGCCATTGAGATAGAAAAACGCCCACACAGCATGAACAAACGAGATGACACCTCCCGCCTACCAGCCATTTGGAAACCCGCCCTTATTGACAAACGAGTCCCTAACACGAGGAATGACACCAGACCCACACTCACAAGGTCCACACAGGATGTCACCACCGCACATCCACCCAGAAAGCAGACCCAAACCCACACTGATCATGAAGCACGACCAAGGACCAGAAGCCAGACCGCAGCTGCAACATTAGCCATTTCAAACCCCTTCAATCCATTCATGCAGCAGACTGACACCCACTATGAAGATGTAGCACGACCACAAAGCCAAACAACAGCTATGCAGCTCACCAGCTCAAATCCCCCTGCAGCACAGACTAGACTGAGCACAACCAAGCCCCCACCAACACAGGACACACCCCCATCCAATCAGAGCACAGAAAAAACCCCATCCAATCAGAGCACAGCCAAGCTCCCACCCAATCAGTTCAAACCCCCACTAGCAGTTAAAAGGAAGAAACAGCTGCGATCACACATTGCTCCCAGAAGCAGCAAGCTGTAGCCTGAAGATGACGAATGAGACTTATTTAAACGTCGCCAAGACACTTCCAATCTTACACGGGAGAAAACCCGAACAGCCAAAGACCTATATACAAATACCGTGAAAACCTCAGAAAACAAATATATATATATATATATATATATATATATATATATATGTATATGTATATGTATATGTATATATATATATATATATGTATATGTATATGTATATGTATATATGTATGTATATATATATATATATATATATATATATATATATATATATATGTATATATATATAATATTATTATATATAATATAATATAATATTATATTATATTTATATTAATAATATAAAAAATTTCATATTCTGTCTCCTGCTCAGCCCCCAGATTTCACTGGTTCCAGGACTGCCTCTTTGCCTCAGCCTGCCGAACAAATGTCCTAGGGATGTATATAGGTATATATATAATATAGGAAAAAGATTACCCAGTGGGAACTGTCATTTAAGAGTCTCTGTCAGAAAAATCTACAAAAAAAGTAGTGGCCATAAAGGACATTTATGTTAAAATGTGTTAACTATATTCATTAAGGGAAACTGCAACAAGAAGAGCTACAGAATTGAATGTTTTTGTCACAATGGTGCTGGCAGCATTGTAGCATCACAATGCAAGTCCCATTTGTCCATATTGTGCATACTTTAGACATTATAGCTTCTGCCCCCCCCCCCATGTGCCTCAGACATGGACATCCATGAGAGAGGCAAGAGGCAAATGACAGCAGGCACACAATAAAGTCATCGTGCAAATAAGAGAATATCGGAGTTGGAAGGGACCTTTGAGGTCATCTAGTCTAACCCCTAGGAGGAGGAGGAGGAGGAGGAGACCCTATACCATTTCAGACAAATGGCTGTCTGGTCTCTTTTTGAAAAAATCAGGTGTTAGAGCACCCACAAGCTGTAACTGCCAGTGAGTCTTCATGGGTGAAGGGATTAATAAATACTGATAAATCCTGACAAATATATTAACAAATTTTTCCAATTACAGCCTTCACAAATGATGCCTTGGAATTTTAGTCATTAGTCATTTTAGTCAGCTGCTGAAAAAATACTTTAGAAGGAGTCCTTCTCCCCAAAGTTACATTTTATGGGACATGCAAGGAGAAGCAAGAATGTAAGTTACATTCCTTTTGCCATTACTAAGAGCCAAACCATATAATGTTCTTGGTTCTTTTATGCTATCAGACTTCAATTTTATGTTGTTAATTAAGAAATTGTAAAGTATATTATTTAAAGGTATTTAATAATGCGGATAGGATTATTATGCACACACGCCACACACACAGAGTCAGAATATAGTATTAACTTTTCATTACAAGCTAGATTGCTGCTTCTATTAACTAGGCTTTGATCTCTGTAATTGCATCTATGTTTCTATGAAGTAAAAGTACACAATTTCATATGCGCTGATTAAAAAAAATCATAAGGTGCTTGATAACGCATATAAGACTCTAGGAAAGATGTATGTTTCATTTGTGCTTTTAAAAATGTTTGCCAATGCCTTTCTGCAGGTATAATAGTATGCCATTTTTTCCAGTTATCTTTTTCTAATTTTCCCCCCTTTATTTCTTATGATGTGGGACCTTCAAGTCTTGACATACCTTAGAATCCCAGGGTATCTTAAACTGGCCTAGAGCTACGGGCTTCATGTAACTTTTTACAGACATCACTAGAAACAAAACTTTCATACTGCCTGATCTCAATTGAAACACTACAGATTTTATCTTGGAAGGTAGCGAGGAAGTAAAGATGGCGGACCTAGCAAACAGAGCATGTGTGAACTCCGTTAGGTGGCCATGGCCGCTTCTGCCCTTGGTTTTCTCAGGCCTAGTTGAGTCAAAGGAAATTATAAATAAGGTTGGGGGAAAAAGATGAAAGGACAAACTTCAGACAGACGCAAGGGTGACAATTTATTCTAACACAGGGAGACCCTTCTGTCAACCTTCTTTTCTCCTTTTCTTTCTCGTTTGTTTTTCTGTACAATTCACCGACTTCTGGTTCACTTAGCTCTGACATATGACTGAACCAGACTGCCAAGGGCACATAGCTGATGGATGACACAAATGATGACAGACTTATTTTCATTTCCATTCTAAATTCTTATAAATAGGACATTTTTCTTCTTAACGTTCCTTGCTCTCAACGGCATGCATTTAAAGGCAGGAAGTTTTTGGGACTCTTTATTTTGCATTTATTCCAACCTTAATTGGAATGTAGTGAAAATGTCAAAAGAAAATAAGTTATAAAAACTCTGGTTCTATGCATGTTTATTTGTTTGTTTATATATAGGTTGCTTGCCTCGCTTACAACTCTGAGCATCTTATAGCAACAGCAATAGCACTTAGACCAATATACCGCTTCACAGTGCTTTATGGCCCCTCTCTAAGCAGTTTACAGACTCAGCCGATTGCCCCCAACAGTCTGGGTCCTCATATTACATACCTTGGAAGGATAGAAGGCTGAATCAAGCTTGAGCCTGGTGAGATTTGACTTTCCAAATTTCCAAATTGGAGGCAGCGGCGGTCAGCAGAAGTAGCCTGCAGTACTGCACTCTAACCACTGTGCCACCGTGGCTCATCACTAGATTTGTAGTTTTGGTTTAAATAGCTATCCTCTCTTGTGCATGTCATTTTGACCTCTGATCCAACCCTATCCCCAGAAGATAGTTGGTTTTATTCCTAGAGAGGGGCTATCAATTAAATTCATTTTATCATTTTAAGTGGCCACAGTATCACCAAATTTGCCTACTGCAATAGGCAAAACAGGCAATTTTTAGAAGTTCATAAGCTCCCAGCTGGGCTACTTTAATTGGAACATTTTATTCAGATGATTATTTATTTATTTGACTCCCTTAAGTGACCCTGGGTTAATGATAGCAGTCATGTGTATGAAGATTCTCAATCATCCAGGTCATAGTTGTCCCAAAGATACTTTTCCAAAAGGTAACTGGAATTTCTTGGGTTTTTTTTTTTTTTTTTTGGAAAATGTTTCACTTCTCATCCAAGAAGCTTTTTCAGTTCAGGAGGAAAAGCAAAATATTTTCAAAGAAAAAACCAAGAAAGTCCAGTTGTCTTTTGGAAAAACACCTTTGGGACAGCAGTTTTATACAACCAGGTTGTCAAATTACCTCAGTTCCTCAATGAACAACATGACATGTGCTCATTCAATGTGTCTTCTTCAGTTTTGGACAAAGTGAATCTAAAGATCTCAAAAGATCGAGAATCCAAATTTCAGAATCAACACAGAAGGTAAAAAGTTTGTTTTTATATAAAGAGGGTTGCAATTTAAAATGTGTAAAATTACCTGAAAAGTACCTGGATTTTGTGAGGGACGCGGTGGCTCAGAGGCTAGGACGTTGAGCTTGTAGATCGAAAGGTCGGCAGCTCAGAGTTTCGAATCTCTAGTGCTGCCGTGTAATGGGGTGAGCTCCTGTTACTTGTCCCAGCTTCTGCCAACCTAGCAGTTTCGAAAGCACGTAAAAATACAAGTAGAAAAAAATAGGGACCACCTTTGGTGGGAAGGTAACAGCGTTCCATGTACCTTTGGCGTTGAGTCATGCCGGCCACATGACCACGGAGACGTCTTCGGACAGCACTGGCTCTTCGGCTTTGAAACTGAGATGAGCACTGCCCCCTAGAGTCGGCAACGACTAGCATATATGTGCAAGAGGAACCTTTACCTTTTTTACCTGGATTTTGCTAGAGATATCACTCCATAGCCTATTACTTGCCACAAATAATAGGTTCACTTCATATAACTTTTTATAGATACTTAAGAAAGAAAAGCATAGATTTTAATGAATTCAGAATACAACTATTCTAAAACTTTTTGCTATAATTTGTAAACGTGAAGTCTCCTCATGACAAGTTCAGTTTCTGAAAATTCTCTGGATACTTCCCTTAGTATTTTTGGCAATGGCATGGAAGTATCATCTACTGGATATTTTTTCAATCTCCAAATTACCTTGCATCCTTGAGATTTTCCAGTAGTCTCTTATCCAAGCCCCAAATAAATCCAGTCTTGCTTAATGTTTTGAGATTGGCAGTATCAAAGTACTATGAAATCAAATGTCTATGGAGATTCTCAGTAAACCAGGTTATGGTTGTTCCAAAGGTGCTTTTTTCAAGAGGCAATTGGACTTTCTGTTAGCAAAACATCTTCAAAGAAAAACAGAAAATCCAGTTACCTCTTGAAAAAAGCACCTTTAGGATATGAAATCAATGTTACATTTCTACCTTGGTTTAGCAATCAGACAGCAAACCATCATAACATAAAGTTCATGAGACAGATGATAGCAATTTCACTTAGACTTATATACTGCTTCACAGTGCTTTTACAGCCCTCTCTAAGCAGTTTACAGAGTCGGGATATTGCCCTCAACAATCTGGGTCCTCATTTTACTGACCTCGGAAGCATGGAAGGCTGAGTCAACCTTGAGCCTAGTGAGATCTGATCTGCCAAATTGCAGGCAGCTGACAGTCAGCAGAAGTAGCCTGCAGTACTGCATTCTAACCACTGTGCCACCTCTTAATGTTGTCACCTCTTGATGATGGTTACCTCACTTTAAAAATTGCTTTTAATTTGATAAAGTTAATTGTCTATTTTGGAACACACATGAAGAAGCTTTCCCTAAGAAACTGGGCTCAGCACAGATAAGGAAGAGATTCAGCCAAGCTGCCCCATTCCTGATTTTGTCCCCTAGAAGAGCAAGACTGACACTTATGGATGAGGGAAGGGGGCCTGTAGGATACCTTGAAGATAGGGAATTCAGGAATCTTCTTGAAATGTCCTGGGATCAGCAATCAGTGTCAGGAATGTAGCTATCCAGAAATCAATTAATGTTGATGAACACTAAATCAGTGTTTTTGTTTTTTTAAATAATAATAATAATAATAATAATAATAATAATAATAATAATAATAATAATAATAATAATAATAATAATAATAATAATAATTTAATTTGTATACCGCCCTTCTCCCGAAGGACTCAGGGCGGTGAACAGCCAAATACAATAACAGTCAAGACACATACAATATTACTAAAAACAATAATTAAAAAACTTATTCAATTTGGCCCAAATTTTAAAATACTTTCAAACCCTATAAAACTAATTAAAATTTAAAACCCATAAAATCATCTAAAAAATTAAAATTCAAGCCAGTCCAGCTTGAGAGAATAGATAAGTCTTAAGTTCGCAGCGAAAGGTCCGAAGGTCAGGTAGCTGTCGAAGTCCAGGGGGAAGTTCGTTCCACAGGGTGGAAGCCCCCACAGAGAAGGCCCTTCCACTGGGGGCCGCCAGCCGACATTGCTTGGCTGACGGCACCCTAAGGAGTCCCTCTCTGTGACAGCGCACGGGTCGATGGGAGGTACAAGATGGCAGTAGGTGGTCCCGTAAGTAACCCGGTCCTAAACCATGGAGCGCTTTAAAGGTGGTAACCAAAACCTTGAAGCGCACCCGGAAGACAACAGGCAGCCAGTGCAGTCTGCGCAGGATAGGTATTATATGGGAGCTCCGAACCGCTCCCTCTATCACCTGCGCAGCTGCATTCTGGACTAACTGGAGCCTCCGGGTGCTCTTCAAGGGGAGCCCCATGTAGAGAGCGTTGCAATAGTCCAGGCGAGAAGTAACCAGAGCATGAGTGACTGTGCATAAGGAATCCTGGTCTAGAAAGGGGCGCAACTGGCGAATCAGGCGAACCTGATGAAAAGCTCTCCTGGAGACGGTCGCCAAATGTTCTTCAAAAGACAACCGATCATCCAGGAGAACACCAAGGTTGCACACCCTCTCCATCGGGGCCAATGACTCACCCCCAACAGTCAGCCACAATTGCAACTGACTGTACCGGGATGCTGGCATCCACAGCCACTCCATCTTGGAGAGGTTGAGCTTGAGCCTGTCACTCCCCATCCAGACCCGTACGGCTTCCAAACACTGGGACCGCAATTCGACAGCTTCGTTGGGGTGGGTATAGTTGCGTATCGTCAGCGTACAGTTGGTAACTCACCCCAAAGCCACTGATGATCTCACCCAGCGGCTTCATATAGATGTTGAACAGGAGGGGCGAGAGAATCGACCCCTGGGGCACCCCATACATGAGGCGCCTCGTGGTCGATCTCTGCCCCCCTGCCAACACCGTCTGCGACCGGTCAGAGAGATAGGAGGAGAACCACCGCAGAACGGTGCCTCCCACTCCCAAACCCTCCAACCGGCGCAGCAAGATACCATGGTCGATGGTATCAAAAGCCGCTGAGAGATCTAACAGGACCAGGGCAGAGGAATAACCCCTGTCCCAGGCCCTCCAGAGATCATCAACCAACGCGACCAAAGCTGTCTCGGTGCTGTATCCAGGCTGAAAGCCGGACTGGAACGGGTCTAGATAGACCGTTTCATCCAGGAACTGGGGTAGCTGACATGCCACCACACTCTCTACAACCTTTGCCACAAAGCGAAGGTTGGAGACAGGACGATAATTACCTAAAATGGCCGGGTCCAGGGAAGGCTTCTTGAGGAGAGGCCTCACCACCGCCTCTTTCAAGGCGGCGGGGACAGTCCCCTCCAACAAAGAAGCATTAATAATCCCCTGGAGCCAGCCCCGTGTCACCTCTTGTGTGACCAGCACCAACCAAGAGGGACACGGGTCCAGTAAGCATTTAGTGGCATTCAGTGGCATTCAGATGAGGCTCAGGCGTCTCACCCGGATCTATCCAATTTTGGTCCATCCCGTCCCGAAGCTGAGCGATTTTATCGTGCAGATACGCACTAAAATCCTCGGCACGACCCTGTAGGGGGTCATCCCGCGTCTCCACCTGAAGGAGAGAGCGGGTCACCCGAAACAGGGCGGCTGGGCGGTTATCTGCCGATGCAATAAGGGAGGAAACGTAGGTACGTTTAGCCTCCCTCAATGCCACCAGATAGGTCTGAATAAATGACCTAACCCGTGTTCGGTCAGCTTCTGAACGGCTGGACCTCCAGGTACTCTATAGGCGTCTTTTCCGGCGCTTCATCTCCCTCAGCTCCTCAGAGAACCAAGGAGCTGGTTGAGACCTGCGCCGGGTCAGAGGCCGCAAATTTAAAAAAAAAACTTGGCAATTTTAGTATGGACTGCTGGCTGAGGAATTCTGGGAGTCGACGCCAACACAACTATTTTATTTTATTCTATTTCATTAAATGTGTTCTGTCCTCCTCGCCTCAGTCCGAGCGATGACTTAATTAGCCGGCAACATCAGCTCTGGCAGCAAACTAGCGAGCGTATGCCAAGTGTCTCTGTTATCTCTCTTGATGCCGAGTCAACCAGGAAGAAACAGTACTTCAGCTCTAGTTAAGCCGTTGATTTTCTTGCCACAAAGTGGTATAGCAGCCCTTGCTGCTTTTATATCCTGTGGGGTGTGGCTCCATGACTCAGCACTTCCTAGGCCTGTCCCACCCCTGCTTCTGTTGTTCCCTCCTCTCCTGCCTATGAAACCTAGGGTCCAACCAAGCCTGATTGCCATCAGCTGGGTCTGAAGGCGTGGCCTGAGGGGGGGGAAGAGTCAGGGGACGGAGGCCTCGTTATCTCCTCCACCTGGCCTGTTTCTGGCTCCTGGAGCTGAGCCAGGGAAGCCGGTGCTCCCGAGGTAAGTCCTGATGGCCCTTCCCCCACACTTTCCGAGTCACTTTCTGGCAGGGGGCCTGGCTCGGGGGGCGCAGACACAACAAAATGTATATGTCACTCATCTCACTGCCGAAGTGACTCTAGGCAGCTTAAAGTTGCCAACTTGCCCTAAATCAAACATTGCATCTGGGTATGTAATTGGCAA
The DNA here is from genome assembly GCF_028640845.1 of Ahaetulla prasina. NCBI lineage: Eukaryota > Metazoa > Chordata > Lepidosauria > Squamata > Colubridae > Ahaetulla > Ahaetulla prasina. The sequence continues at coordinate 213,851,200 of NC_080540.1, read as the reverse complement.
GGATGCAAAGACAATGTCGGCACTGTAAGGATTCTTGCTTCTAATGGCTAGAGTTTGTGGCAGATACCAAATTTACCCTTATCTTCCCATAAGGCCCTGCAAACGGGGTGAAATCCAGCAGCTTCTGACAGGTTCTGGAGAACCAGTAGTGGAAATTTTGAGTAGTTCGGAGAACTGGCAAATACCACCTCTGGCTGGCCCCGGAGTGGGGTGGGAATGGAGAGTTTGCAATATCCTCCACCCAGGAGTGGGGAGGGAATGGGGATTTTGCAGCATCCTTCCCCTGCCATGCCACCAAGCCACACCATGCCCACCAAGCCATACCCACAGAACCAGTAATAAAAAAATCTGGATTTCACTACTGCCTGAAACAGAGTTTCTTTACCTTTTAATAAATATAAATATTAAAGAAAAAACAGTAATATAAAAAAACATTTGACCTCCATGTCCACACCCTTCTAGGTGTGTTTGCCAGGTAGCTAATAGAATTGTAATAAAATCACACCATTCCCATAATAACTAAATTGCTCTAAACAAATATTTAATAGAGGGAGCCACACAACAAAAGAAGGATTTCACCAGAATTAAATAGAAGAATAAATAAAAAGATCTTTGTTAGCGATAGTGTAGATTGCATTCTGTTCATTTTTGTTGTGCCCAACATTCGAACAATTTTCTTCATAAACAGAACTAAATCATTTGAGGTCTGATGCAGAGGTGGTATTCAGCAGGTTCTGACCAGTTCTGGAGAACCGGTAGTGAAAATTTTGAATAGTTCGGAGAACCGGTAAATACCACCTCTGACTGGCCCCACCACCATCTATTCTCTGCCTTCCAAGTCCCAGCTGATCAGGAGGAAATGGGGATTTTGCAGTAAGCTTCCCCTGGTGGGGTGGGAATGTAGATTTTATAGTATCCTTCCCCTGCCACGCCCACCAAGGCACGCCATGCCCACCAAGCCACACCCACAGAACCGGTAGTAACATTTTTTGAATCCCACCACTGGTCTGATGTGTTTTTCTCCCTCCCAGGGGAAGGAAAGCAAAATGATCAGATTGGGTCATCCAAGCAGGATTTTTGAGAGCTTAAACCTTTTAAAAAATGATTTTTTTCCCCTTTATAATTCATCCATATTTCTAATTTAGGATTGCTTTTTCCTAAAGAACAAAAGTCAATTTCAGGAGGTTGACACCAGAGGTGGGGTTTCAGCAGGTTCTGACCAGTTCTGGAGAACTAGCAGTGGAAATTTTGAGTAGTTTGGAGAACCAGTAGTAAAAATTCTGACTGGCCCTGCCCCCATCTATTCTCTGCCTCCCAGGTCCCAGCTGATTGGGAGGAATTGGGGATTTTGCAGTAATCTTCCCCTGGATTGGGGAGGCAATTGAGATTTTACAGTATCCTTCCCCTGCCACACCCACCAAGCAAAACCCACCAAGCCATGCCATGGCCACTAAGCCACATCCACAGAACCAGTAGTAAAAAATCTGGATTTCACTACTGCCTGAAACAGAGTTTCTTTACCTTTTAATAAATATAAATATTAAAGAAAAAACAGTAATATAAAAAAACATTTGACCTCCATGTCCACACCCTTCTAGGTGTGTTTGCCAGGTAGCTAATAGAATTGTAATAAAATCACACCATTCCCATAATAACCAAATTGCTCTAAACAAATATTTAATAGAGGGAGCCACACAACAAAAGAAGGATTTCACCAGAATTAAATAGAAGAATAAATAAAAAGATCTTTGTTAGCGATAGTGTAGATTGCATTCTGTTCATTTTTGTTGTGCCCAACATTCGAACAATTTTCTTCATAAACAGAACTAAATCATTTGAGGTCTGATGCAGAGGTGGTATTCAGCAGGTTCTGACCAGTTCTGGAGAACCGGTAGTGAAAATTTTGAATAGTTCGGAGAACCAGTAAATACCACCTCTGACTGGCCCCACCACCATCTATTCTCTGCCTTCCAAGTCCCAGCTGATCAGGAGGAAATGGGGATTTTGCAGTAAGCTTCCCCTGGTGGGGTGGGAATGTAGATTTTATAGTATCCTTCCCCTGCCACGCCCACCAAGCCACGCCATGCCCACCAAGCCACACCCACAGAACCGGTAGTAACATTTTTTGAATCCCACCACTGGTCTGATGTGTTTTTCTCCCTCCCAGGGGAAGGAAAGCAAAATGATCAGATTGGGTCATCCAAGCAGGATTTTTGAGAGCTTAAACCTTTTAAAAAATGGTTTTTTTCCCTTTATAATTCAGCCATATTTCTAATTTAGGATTGCTTTTTCCTAAAGAACAAAAGTCAATTTCAGGAGGTTGACACCAGAGGTGGGGTTTCAGCAGGTTCTGACCAGTTCTGGAGAACCAGCAGTGGAAATTTTGAGTAGTTTGGAGAACCAGTAGTAAAAATTCTGACTGGCCCTACCCCCATCTATTCTCTGCCTCCCAGGTCCCAGCTGATTGGGAGGAATTGGGGATTTTGCAGTAATCTTCCCCTGGATTGGGGAGGGAATTGAGATTTTACAGTATCCTTCCCCTGCCACATCCACCAAGCAAAACCCACCAAGCCATGCCATGGCCACCAAGCCACATCCACCCACCACTGGCTGACACCATTGTATTCCTGTCTATATGAAATGACTGGTAGAGGTCTGGAACTTTGGATGCTAAAACTGGGACATCCAACTCTTTTGCTTCTCACTATCCAGTTCCTAGGAAACAATTAGTACCCTTGAATGTTGCCTAAATTTGATAATGAGTTAAATGAGAGAAAACAATTAATCTCGACAACAAAAACATGCCGTTACTAAGGAGAAAAAAATGCATTTGAGAATTGAAGTGGAAAATGTTTTGCATATTTCTGCAATCCCACTGAAAAGGAATGTTTATATTCTGGAAGTACTCCTTGACCCTCAACGGTCACCTAATTTGCAGGATAAACTGGGGAGACATTTCTTCACATAGTTATGTCTTGTGTTATTGGCTTCATCACTTTCTGAGCAAACTGGATTTAATAGCTACCCATGCTTTGGTTGAATCCTATCTTGATAAATGTGTTTGGCTCTATAGGAGAGCCAAACACAAAGGAGAGCAGCCTTGAAAAATTCCAGAAGTTGCAGTTGGTGCAAAAGGCAACGGCTAGGCAGCTAAGTGATTTAATAACAGGGATTATACGATTTTTGTGTTTATTAGGAACTGTCTGAAGATGTTGATTTTGACTTCCTAAAAATCTTAGGACCTGAGTATCATAAGTATTCCTAAATCTGGAATGTGATAAAAGGATTTCTTCTGGATCCCTCAGAGGTTATAGAATGCATTCACTTGAGAATTGCATTTAGCCCCACTCTCTCCCAAGTTGTAGGAAATCTATAAACCTTTCCCTCTTCCCCTAAGCCAGGGATCGGCAACTATGGCCCCTTTAGGACTTGTAGACTGCAACTCCCAGAATTCCATGGCTGGCTCAAGAATTCAGGGAGTTGAAGCCCACAAGTCATAAAGGGGCCATAGTTCCCCACCTGTACCCTAGGCTTTTAATTATTGGCTATTTAAATATATTTTTTCACTGTTTATTTTAACCTGTATTTTAAATTTATCACATTCTTTTTTTTGTTTTACATATTATTATTATTATTATTATATTATTATACATATTATTATACTATTAATTTTCTCATCGTTCCTATCACCCATCTTCTCCCACTAATGACTGTATGACTATAACTTTGTTGCTTGTATCCTTACAATTTATATTGACTGTTTCCTAATATGATTTGATTGCTTATTTGTACCCTATGACTATCATTAAGTGATAGGAACTTAATGGAATGTACCTTATGGTTCTTGACGAAAGTATCTTTTCTTTTATGTACACTGAGAGCGTATGCACCAGAGACAAATTCCTTGTGTGTCCAATCAAATTTGGCCAATAAACCAAATTCCATTCCATTCCATTCCATTCCATTCCATTTTATTCTAGTCTATTCTAGTCTAGTCTAGTCTAGTCTGGTCTGGTCTATTCATTTTAACCCATTTAAATTGCTAATTGGAGCATAAAGGCAAGTCATACCTCAAATTCCAAGATACATACATTCATTGCAGGAACAGAGGTGCATAGAAACAGAAGACATACATAAACCCTGCCACAAATTTTCTCATGTAACCTCACCCTTTCCAATGCCAAATGTATAAAGTGTCCAAAGGATTCCCAATATTTCAGTAAAGTGACTGAAATATTGTAATAAAGTGACTGAAATCCCTATCCAGCATAAGGGATGTAAAAGATGGGATAGGATAACTTTCCCCTGGCTGTCTAAAGATTTTATTGCCAGATTTTTTTAAAAAGAGAGGCAAAGGATCTACTTTATAGGGCGCCCTACTTCAGAGTGGAACAAACTGGCTTGCAGGTTACTTGCAGGCCACCAATTCCCACTTTGCAGACCAAACAAAGTTCCTAGATTTGGCCACCAAAATTTGGTGGTAAAAGCATGCATTTTTGGCAGTCTTTGGTTTGGAGCCTAATTAGGTGCAACATGGTGGGGAAATCTTGGAATATTTTGTACTCAACTCAAAATATTCAAACTCAACTCAATTTAAAAACTGGAACAAAATGAAATAAGGACTTTTAAAAAAATGAAATTGAGATAATTTTTATTTATTTATTTATTTATTATTTATTAATTAAACTTTTATACCGCCCTTCTCCCGAAGGACTCAGGGTGGTGTACAGCCTTCATTTAAAACAGTTAATATACATATTAAAATAACAATTAAAAAACTTATTCAATAAAAGGCCAAGATTAAAACCGTCCAATTGACCATATAAAATACCCAGTAAAATTACCATTAAAATTTAAAATTTAGAATTTAAAAATCAGGCCAGTCCCGCTTGTATAAATAAATAAGTTTTCAGTTCCCGGCGGAAGGTCCGAAGGTCAGGCAATTGGCGTAAACCGGGGGGAAGTTCGTTCCAGAGAGTAGGTGCTCCCACAGAGAAGGACCTTCCCCTGGGGGCCGCCAGCCGACACTGCTTGGCGGACGGCACCCTGAGAAGACCCTCTCTGTGAGAGTGTACGGGTCGGTGGGAGGCATGTGGAAACAGCAGGAGGTCCCGTAAGTACCCGGTCCCTAAGCCATGGAGCGCTTTGAAGGTGGTAACCAAAACCTTGAAGCGCACCCGGAAGACCACAGGTAGCCAGTGCAGACTGCGCAGGAGTGGTGTTACCCGGGAGCAACGTGGTGCTCCCTCAATCACCCGCGCAGCTGCATTCTGGACTAGCTGAAGTCTCCGGGTACACTTCAGAGATAATTCATTGGCTGTGTAAAATTCATGTTAGAAGTTGTTTTGGGCCTGCCTAGGAATGACAAGGCTTGAATTGGGGTTGTTTTACCCATTAAAGCATGTCTTCAACCACTAAACTAGCAGCTCAATTAATTTGAGATTGAGTTTACAATAAAGTTATATCACCTGAAGTCTATTGTGGGCTCACAATTGTGTCCAATTCGGAAATAATCCAATCTGAAATGGTCTGTTCCTTGCCATCATTAATGGCCAATTCAATAACAGCCGCCTCTGAAAAAGACATTTGGACAGTCTCTTCACCAGGCAGGGATATGAAGCTTTTTAATGACAAGTTGGAAATTCCAGTCTATCACTTTTGTCTGTCCATCTTATCATTTTTACAGCAGCCTTTGCTATTCCTCAGGATTTCAGAATGACAACCTTCAGCCTTTGGGGAAATCTCTTATATTTTTTTGAAACCAACTGAAGCAATCAATTCCTGCAGTTTGGCGGGCTGCTATCATGATAAAACCTCTCCTTAAATTTCATTTTTGCAAAGGGACAAGATGCTACCCATCTGGAAGTTTAACCAATAGTCTAAATGGAGCTTGAATAGAGAGATGCTTGAATAGTTTATGGAGGTCACTATAATTAATTTTTTTTCCAGAACTGTCATTAATTCAAATAATTAGAAACCTGCAGGAGAACATTTAAAATAAAATCAATCCAACTGCAGTCCTATAAATCTACACATCCTTTGTTTTCTTCTGTCCAGTCTGCTCCAGGTCTATAGTTTTGCTCTGTGCTATTCTTTTTGCTTAACGGTTTATTTCTTGAATTCTGTATTTCCACTGCACTATGTCCGCCGATACCTGTTTTTCAGCCCATGGCTGTTTGAGAATATTTAGGGACAAGTCAGTGAAGAGCCAGTTTGGCATAGTGGCTAAAGTAACAGCAAGAAACCAGGAGACCAGGAGTTTTAATTCTGATTTAAGCATAAAGCCAGCTGGGCAAACTTGGGCCAGCCACTGTCTTTCAGCCCTAGAAAGAATGCAAGGGCAAATCACTTCCAAAATCTTGCTAAGAGAACTTTACAAACTTGTCCAGGTAGCTTAAGAAGAGTCAACACTGACTTAGAGGTATTAAAAAAATTAAGAGAAGCTCCACACACTCTAAAAAATTTCCATCTTTAATATTCTCTCTATACTCTAAGTCAGGGGTCTCCAACCTTGGTAACTTTAAGCCTGGTGGACTTCAACTCCCAGAAGTCCATCAGGCTTAAAGTTGCCAAGATTGGAGAGCCCTGCTCTAAGATACAGATAGTTCTTGACTTACAACAGTTCACTTAGTGACCGTTTGAAGTTACAACACACTGGAAAAAATGACTTATGACCATTTTTCACACTTACAACCATTGCAGCATCCCCACGGTGACATGATCAAAATTCTGACACTTGGCAGCTGGCTTATATTTATGATGGTTGCAGTGTCCCAGGGGTCACATGATCACTTTTGCAACTTTCTGACTAGCAAGGTCAATGGGAAGCCAAATTCATTGAACAACTGCTCCTAACTTAACAACTGCAGCAATTCACTTTAAATCACACTTCAACAACCGTGACAAGAAAGGTCAGAAAAGTAGGGCAAAACTCATTTAGCAATAGAAATTTTGGTTGTAACCTGAGGACTACCTGTATACGTTTCCACGCTCTGCCTCTTTCTATCATTAATTTTTGTTATGCTGATATACAAAGGATTGCATCTTGCTTCCCTAGCCAGTAACTTGCTGGATTTAGACACATGTATGAATGCCTGCCCATACGCTACTTGCCAAGACTTAAATTTGCTTTCTGATTTAGCAATCCCTCAAATAGTCTGTTTTAAATATAAAAGCTATTGTACAGAATTTGTGCCTGTAGTAGCGGCAGAGGTCAGAGTAACATTTGTCTCATTTCTGCATTTCAAGGACGAGTGGCAGTCGAGGAGGAGAAAAAAGCTCCTTGCAGCTGCTAATTCATTGGAAGCCTTCAAGCAGAGAATGGACATCCATCTCTTGGAGACGCTTTAGCTTGGATGTCCTAGATCAAATAGGGTGTTGAACTTACCAATGTCCTTCCATATCTATCATCTCAGTTTTATGACAAGCCAGACAGCTGTTCTCCTGGCATTTGTCGTACAAGGGACAAGATTGTAACCTCCTATTGGTTACCTAGCTCTTAATTTTTTTTTCTTTTTAAAAAAAGGTAAGGTGCTTTAGAAGTTATAGGATCTCTCACTCTTGTGTGCTCATGGGTTATCAGCAAAATAATCTGAAAATGAATATAGGATTCATTTGCTGGGGAAAAGGCTGCTAAAAACGTTCACGAAAGTACTTTCTTCTATGAAAAATCTAGAGGTTTTCTGAGTCCTGGGACAACTTTTGAGTGAATTGAATTTATCCGTGGCTTGGATGCATATACGCAGTACACATTAATTGATGCCAAGCAGATTGCTGAGGCTTAAGTCTGAAAAAAGATATACACTACCTTCACCTATTCTATTCTATTCTATTCTATTCTATTCTATTCTATTCTATTCTATTCTATTCTATTCTATTCTATTCTATTCTATTCTTCCCTACTCTACTCTACTCTACCCTACCCTAGAGTACTAGTCTGGCATAGTGGTTGAGGCACCAGGTTATAAACCAGGAGACCACAAGTTCTAGTCCTACTTTAGGCAGAAACTGAGCTGGGTTACCTAGTCATTCCTCCTCAGCTCTAGGAAATAGAAAAGGGCAAACTGCTTCTGAAGTCTTGCCAAGAAAACTGCAGGGACTGGTGTATGCCAGGGGTGCCCAACTCCCTGGCCATGAACCAGCACCAATTTGTGGCTTGCCAGCAAGCAGACCATGCAAACAAGCGAAGTCCCATCCGCAGGATGCAGGCAGCACAGAAAACCAAGTCCTTTCCCGTCCACGGAAAAATCTTTCTCCATGGAACTGGTCCCTGGTACCCAAAGGTTAGGGGCCACTGATCTAGGCAATTGCCAGGAACCAAGACTGACTGTAGGAGCCCCTTTATCATTCAGACTAGATCACACCTATTTGGGAAAACCGGTTGTTAACTTTCTAAGCAGTTCGGAGAACCAGTTGTTGGAAGAAATCTTATTCTGTTTTTTTCCACTTTATAGGGCTAATCCTCTAAGGAAGGCAGGAAGGAAACATTCTGGTGTTATTTTTAGCCTAATCTTTATTGCCCTGCTTACAGAAACTGCCTCTCTGGTTAACCCTTATTACATTGTAACAGCTAAGGCGAAGCGCCCATCAACGGGAGTGATGCGGAGTTGGCCACGCCCACATGGTCACATGACCACCGATCAACGCCTACCCAGCTGGTCATTAGGGCAGAGAACCAGTTGTTAAATTATTTGAATCCCACCACTGGACTAAACTAAAGGAAAAGTTCTATACTGGAACCCCCAAAATACGGAGAGCAAAAGGGCCTTCCCTGTACTCCTCAAAAGTTAGACCCTAATAATATCTGCCACTTTGGATAGGAAAGGGTAAGACTTAACTAGAAATACTCTACAGGAACATAGAGCACAGGAATATACACAAAAGGTTTTATCCATGGTATGTAAAACATATCTGCTAGAATAGATATGTGTTTATTTAATTTGATGTTCCTTGGTTTGGTTTCATGGGCTATGAAATCATTTAAAGTTAGATCTGCTATACTTATTAGCTCAGTGGTGTTGCAGCTGTTGCACCTGCCATTATGTGACTTGGGAAATGACTGCTTGTTTCAAAAGTGGTGAAATCTTTTTTTGTAAAAAACAAAACAAAACACCTTATGAACATATGCTTCATTTTCTCAGAGGCCTGTTTTATCTCATCCTCCATTGGTGGAGCATTTTAATTGGATTTGCATACTCAAGGGATAAACTGTTAAATTTGGTAAGCATTTGCTATTCTAGAAGAAATTGATTTTGAAAATGTAGAAAAGAAACTAAGAGATTCCTTGTACCTTGCTTCACTTTTTTTAAAAAAAAAAAAATCAGTTGTGATTTTTCTTAACCTAATATTAATACTCCCTGGACTTTGGGAATCATGGATAGTAAATGGGCTCTTTTTAGTATCCCTTCATGACAACTTTTTAATTTCCCTGAGTTTCTTGAAATAGGTCTTTCAGGGATGGTAGATTTAAGGCAATATGGTTGTCTCTATTTATTTCTTTGTAACTCTGTCTGTCTGACTTTCTGTCTGTCTTTTCCTTTCTCTCTCTCTCCATCCATCCATCCATCCATCCATCCATCCATCCATCCATCCATCCATCCATCCATCCAGGGGTGAAATCTAAAATTTTTCCTTACCGGTTCTTTGGGCATGGCTTGGTGGGCATGGCAGGGGAAGGATACTGCAAAATCTCCACTCCCACCCCACTCTAGGGGAAGGATATTACAAAATCTCCATTCCCACCCCACTCTGGGGCCAGCCAGCGGTGGTATTTTGCCGGTTTTCAGAACAACTCAAAATTTCTGGTACTGGTTCTCCAGAACCTGTCAGAACCTCTCTCTCTCTCTCTCTCTCTCTCTCTCTCTCTCTCTATCTATCTTTCTCCTTCTCCTTCTCCTTCTCCTTCTTCTTCACCATCATCATTGATAACATTTATTTATATATATTACTTTGTTTATAGGCTTTCCATTCCCCACAAAGGCTCATAGTATCAACATAATAGCATATCCTTTGGAAGGTAAAGTATTAAAAGGGAAAGTCGTCTTAAATATACTTCAAAGAAAAAAATTGGATCCTGCTTCAGTGGCAAAGCATGATATTGATAATCAAAGTATTCGTAGATCTATTGTATAAAGATCACATGAATGGTGTTTAATCTGATTTCTGACTTTAATCTCAAGCTTTTTTATGCTTTTGAAATATCTAAATCCACCCACCCATTCTTCCTCCCTCTCTTCCTTTCAGCTCTGCAATGACTCTGGGCACCATGTAATATAAATAATAATAAAATAGATAAAAAACCACTCAAATTGTTCAGAAGAAAACAACAATTCTAAGCCATAAAATACACAAAATCCAGAGAGGTTTTCAAGGGTAGCCCTATGTAAAATGCATTCATTGTAATGTGAGAGATGAGCAAAGTTTGAGTGCTGCCTGAAGGATTTCCCAGTCTAGGTACCCTACCTCAGTTCATCAGCAAGCATGACCAGTGGTTTCTCAGTGCTATATCCAACAGCTGACTGAAATGGGTCCAGATAATCAGTTTCTTCCAAGGCCATTTGTATTATAGTTACAGCCCCAAATCTTCTCAACAACCTTCTATTGAAGGGAATATTGAAAATTGGACTGGGGGGGCAGGGGGGGGAGTAGAGTCAACCTATTCTCCAAAGTACCTGAAGAAAGGACAAGAAGTAATGGAAAGATCCAACCTAGAACTAAGGAGAAATTGCCTGTCATGGAGAACAATTAATCAGTGGAAGAGCTTGCCTCCAGAAGTTGTGGGTGCTCCATCATTAGAGGTATTTAAGAAAAGATTGGACAGCCATTTGTCAGGAATGATATAGCGGGCGGTTGGATTAGAAGACCTCCAAGGTCCCTTCCAACTCTATTATTTTGTAATTCTATGTATTCTAACTGGGTAATTCTGTAACACAGACAACAGTCTGGTAAAAGGAAACTGAGTCCTGGCCAGAATTGTAACCTGAGAAAATGTCTCAGATAAGGCCTTTCCTAGTCATAAGACTAAAGGCAGGGAGATGTTAAATGCATTCAGACTTGCAAGATTTACTTTAGCTTTGTAGTGAAAGTAGTGTTAGCATTCATGATTTTGGATTTCCAGTCGGTTTTACCCTGAAGGGCTGACAAGTACCAACGAGTCCAAAAAATAGGTCTTGAAGAAGAGATGTACCATCATCTCCTTCAAGGCTGTTAGGACCTCCCTCAACAAAGTGGTATGGATTGAGATTAGGTGACCTCACCAGCCAAGACAAACTTGGATCTAATATACAGAGAGTTGGGTTAGCTTACCCAAGAATCTTGCCCACATCCTTACGAGTTGCAAGCTCAAATTATATCAGCTAATAAAACAAGACATTGTTTCCATCAGATGAACTGGGTATGTCTAGTTTAATGAAAAGAAGGACTAGGGGAGACATGATAGCAGTATTCCAATATCTCAGGGGTTGCCACAAAGAAGAGGGAGTCAAGCTATTCTCCAAAGCACCTGAGGGCAGGACAAGAAGCAATGGGTGGAAACTAATCAAGGAGAGAAACAACTTAGAACTAAGGAGAAATTTCCTGACAGTTAAAACAATTAATCAGTGGAACAACTTGCCTCCAGAAATTGTGAATGCTCCACACTGGAAGTTTCTAAGAAGATATTGGATAACTATTTGTCTGAAGTGGTGTAGGGTTTCCTGCCTAAGCAGGGGGTTGGACTAGAAGACCTCCAAGGTCCCTTCCAACTCTGTTATTCTATTCTATACCTTGATAGGACTAGAACTGTTTAATTTTGAGTGAATCCAATAACTTTATTTGCTAAATGCTTGGAATATTTCTCATTCCTATAGCAGCTGATCTTATGAATCACTCTGGCAGGGTGCAGGTCACTTTAAAAAATGGCTGCTGGAAAGCAACCTGCAAATGGGACAAACATGGAAAAGCAACTGTGTTGTGCCACCTTTATCAACACAACACAACCACTTTTTGAAGACTACAATATATGGCATAATACTTTTTGAGTTAAGTATGTCTGCGTGTTGATCCAGTCAAACCAAATTTTCCTCTGTAGCATGGCAACATTTACAACTATCCAGTGATGGGAGTCTGTCAAAGAGAATCTGTAAGAAAAGGTCTACAAAATGACAAGCAAGAATATACAGATATTTCACTGTTGCCTGCGGAATTTTGCTAACACCAAGAACCAAACTGCACATTAATTTAAAGACTCAGCTAACAGCTGTCTTTCTTTTCTTTTCTTTTCTTTTTGAACTCAAAAATAAATGGAAGGGTACCAACTGAGAGTAAGATGCTATGGATACAGGAATGTAGGGTGTATTTAACCCTTCTATCCCCAAGTGGCCTCAATCTATGTCAAGGGGCTCTGCCTATAATTTATGTTGTCCAAAGGCAGGCCATTTATTTTAATGAGTCCATTTTTCTCCCCACAGATTTCTAAAGTGAAAAAAAGGATTAAAACTGCTCTTCATGCCAGAATCTGTTTGGGTATCCAGTAGTTTACAAAGCACATATGCTGAATCCTGTTTTTGACGCCTAAAGATAAAGATAAATTTGATAATCCTGTAACAAAATGACTCATTTGTCATGGTTGTGTGGGAAAATAAAAATATTAAGCATCTTTGAAGCATCCAGCCAATCCTGAAAGCTATCCCAAAGTATAAATGGAGTCTTATTTGGTATGACATTACTGTATATTGAGGTACCCTTTTGATTCTGAGTGTTGTAGGAAAAAAAAATGAAAACTCATATATATATATGAAAACTCATATATCCCATAATATATATATCCCATAATGCGAAAACTATGGCTTGTCTCCTGCTTTTCTTTTCTTTTTGCAGAAAAAGACTTCTTTGTATCGAGAAGCATCATCACTGTCAGTCTGAACGAAGGCACCTAAATCCTTTTGCATCTTATGGTATTTGTAAACGTCACAGTTATATATTAGTGCTATTCAGGTTGAAAAGGCTGGCTCGTGGCATTCAGGTTTGAAAAGATTATACTGAGAATCAGTAGTGAAAAATATGTCCAGACTACTTTGCGAATTGGTCCCCAAGGAGATAAGAGATACCCTCCAGTTTTGCAAGAAAATACAACAGATTTCACCTCAACAAGTGTTAAAACAATTTCAAGTGGTCTCATCAGAGGTGGGTTTCAGCAGATTCTGACCAGTTCTGGAGAACCAGTAGCGGAAATTTTGAGTAGTGCGGAGTTTACCGGTAGTAAAAATTCTGACTGGCCTGGCCCCAATTTATTCCCTGCCTCCCAAGTCCCAGCTGATCGGGAGGAAATGGGGATTTTGCAGTAACCTTCCCCTGGATTGGGGACAGAGTGGAGATTTTACAGTATCCTTCCCCTGTCATGCCCACCAAGCCATGCCATGCCCACCAAGCCACACCCACAGAACCAGTAGTAAAAAAAATTGAAACCCACCACTGGGTCTCATCCAGGAAACTTAAGAACATCTTCAAGACCCGGAACATCACACAGAGGGCATTTCCAATTTACACAGATTATTGGGAAAGAGAAAGACAACATGTCTGTCTAAAGCAGTGGTCTCCAATCTTGGCCACTTAAGGCTTGTGAACTTCAACTCCCAGAATTCCTCAGCCAGCAAAGCAAAGCTGGCTGAGGAACTCTGGGAGTTGAAGTCCACAAGTTTTAAAGGGACCAAGGTTGGAGACCCCTGCTCTAAAGAACATTTTAATCTTCTGTCAGAAGAGGAACACTTTATTCCTGCTGGAGCACCTTTAATTTTTCCACTACTGAGGCCTCATTGACAAATTTCAATGGTTATGCAGGTAGTCCTCGACTTATGATTCCAATTGAGCCCAACATTTCTATTGCTGAGCGAGACAGTTTTTAAATGAATTTTACCCCATTTGCCACAGTTGTGACCTCAATCTTTGCTGTTGTTATGTTAGTAACACAGTTGTTGAGTGGAGCTGGCTTTCCCATTGACTTTGCTTGTCAAAAGATCACAAAAGGTAAATCGCATGTTCCCTCCCTCCTCATCCCCGGACACGGCAACTATCATAAATACTAATCATTTGCCAAATATCTGAATTCTGATCACGTGACCACGGGGATGCTGCCACAGTCATGTGTAAAATGGTCCTAAGTCACTTTTTTCAGTGCCATTGTAATTTCAAACAGTCATTAAACAAAACTGTTGTAAGTTGAGGACTGCCTGTATTGACAGTTTCTTTTCTTGAACTTCTTTCCCTCCCTTAAACACATTACCAGAGGAGAGACACTCTTGCTATTAATTTGAATAAAGTTGTAATGCTTGCTATAGTCACGACTCCAAGTCAGGGGGACCATCCAAACAGATGGCTATCCAAGTGCCAAGTTATATGTCATGCATACCAGTGGTGAAATCCCTTTTTTTTTTTACTAACGGTTCTGTGGGCGTGGCTTGATGGGCATGGCAGGGGAAGGATACTGCAAAATCTCCATTCCTTCCCGACTCCAGGGGAAGGAAATTGCAAAATCTCCATTCCCACCCCACTCTGGGGCCAGCCAGAGGTGGTATTTGCTGGTTCTCCAAACTGCTAAAAATTTCCGCTACTGCTTCTCTAGAACCTGTCAGAACCTGTTGGATTTCACCCCTGATGCAGACTTTAGTCTGAAGGCTTTATTTTTCCTTGAAAAATAGCAGCCCAATCAGTAGCGTAATGGACAAAGGAGATGGGCTTTTTCCTGTGTCGCAGCCTGAAGAAAAATGAGATTTCTCATTTGGCCTGGAGAGAAAGTTACAGCAAATATTATTGTAGCCAACAGTTGATTGTCATTCTTAGAGGTTATTGAAGAAGATTAACCTAAACTAAGTGACTTGCTTATGTCTTCTCCCTTCTTCGGAAAGAAAGTTTCTTTTATTCACACTTTCTTTCCACAAAAGAAGGGAACATTGTAATTAGGTAGAGTTGTCATAAAAATTAATTCAGTTTTTTTAAAAAACAAAAACAAAAAGTTAGCCGTACACTCCGGTTGCTGCAGCATGTATTTTATACCCTGGTGGAACTAAATTAATTTGGGCAAGCGACAGAAGACATGATTTCAATTCAGGGCACAATAGAATATCCTCCATGACCTACACAAAAGAGAAGGAAATATTTTCATCCAGCCAAATAGTCCATTTCTATTAGAATTGTATGTGAGAAAGTCATTCCTGGGTTTGGGGGAGTATATTCTCACTTTCTGATCTATATGCTCTGGATGTAATGGATGCTGTGTGTATTTTTATGATTCAGGAGGGATCCTTACCCTCAAGGTAATCTATGAAGTAATGCCTTGCAAATGATAGATTAATCCTGAAATGAATAAGTTTAATGGAGACTAGGAAATAAATAAATCCCTCACCATGCTCACAAAGGTTTTGAAAGATCAACAAAATTATTAAAGTTATATATGGTCACATTTGATTACAGTCATTAATTAATTGCCTCTTCTTGATAAAACTGGCTGGGTCAAACAAGAGAGTTTTGAGTTTTGAGAGTTCAAATTTTGTACTGTAGAGTTAAAGTGCAGAATGTAAGTTACTTGGGTAGGATAAATGTCAATCCACCATTCATACTTGCAAAGGAGAAATACCTCTAGACACAACATCCAAATCTTGGAAGCACCATGGACTCCCAATGTGGTAGCATGTTCCTGTAGATTAGACTGTTCAGCAGCCTCATGTCAAGGCTGGCTCAGACTTGGATGATGAAAAGGATAATCTTGAATTAATATGGATTCACACCTCCCTAGTCTTGAGTGGCTCTTTGTTGGGGAAGTGAAAGAAATCACCTTCTCCTCTTTGCAAACAGATCACCAAGAGCCATGGTGGTGCAGTAGTTAAAATGCAGTACTGCAGTCTACTTCTGCTGCCTGCTGCCTGCCTGGAGTTCAGCAGTTTGAATCTCACTGGCTCAAGGTTGACTCAGCCTTTCATCCTTCCATGGTCGATAAAATGAGGATCCAGATTGTTGGGGGCAATATGCCAACTCTGTAAAGGACTCCTCCTTAGAGAGGACAATCAAGCACTGTGAAGTGATATATAAGTCTAAGTGCTATTGCTATCATCAGCCCTAGGTGATTTAGCTGAAGGGTTGCCTAACAACCAACCAAGAGAGGCAGCTATTGTTGGCCTCAGAAGACAAAGAGCCAAAGCTAACACCTCTGTCCAACGCTAAGATCCGGTGCAACAAGGGAGATGAGCAAAGGTGCTTAACAATACTGTTGGCCAGAAATAACTCCTCCCCATCAGAGAAACAAATCCAGGTCATATCACCCCTATATAAGAGGAGCTGTACACCTCACATATCTGTTGGTGACAACTCTCCATTTCTCACCATTGTGGTCTTCAATTCCTTGGCTACCTTGTTATTTGTTCAAACTTTTGGCCATTAGAGTTCTGTTTGAAAACCTTTGTATTAAAAAGACCCCTTTTTAGTAAAGATATGTGTCAGTGATTTCCATGGACAGGATACATGTAAGCCCACAGATCTATTTCTGGTGGACAGCCACCTGTCTTCTCCTGTGAAGAATCTTGCCTTATTGCTTGATGTTGTTGTCTGATATTCTGAGACTTATTAAATTCTGGTGGAAAGTAGGGAATTGTGAGAGCTTCAGACTATACATTACCTCCACCATAGGGTTGTTTATTTATTCCAGAATACGTCATCCTTTACCACAAAATACCATAGCCAAGATATTAAGGGTTTCGCTTCTGAGTTTTGTCTGTGCCAAAAGGGATACCCCTAGTTTGATGGAGCTGAGGCATTCTACATGTTGTAGATGAGAGCAGATTGGTGGCATCCTTATGTGGATTACAAAATATGCTCAGGTCCTCAGCAGGATAT
Organism: Ahaetulla prasina; assembly: GCF_028640845.1. NCBI lineage: Eukaryota > Metazoa > Chordata > Lepidosauria > Squamata > Colubridae > Ahaetulla > Ahaetulla prasina. Next base: position 213,834,340 of record NC_080540.1, on the reverse strand, counting down.
TAAAAAAATGCACAAGAATGTACCATAAGCTATTGTGGAAATCAATGTGCAAGTTGTTCAAACAAGAGTTTCCCCATGATTTCAATAATAGAGCTGAAACCTAGGCTCAGGCCCCCACTTCTCTGATCAAATCCCACACAAAATATTTTTTTAGTTGTGATGGATTCATCTGAAAAAGGTGCTATTGCCTATGTTCATGTTCAGCCTCATACACTGCAACTCTCTTGTGTGATAGTGTATAATGTGATGCTTGATTTCTCCTACATAACCATTGGAACTCTTGGCCTCTTTTCCACCCAACCGCCACATCTGCTTAGAATAGAATAGAATAGAACAAAATAGAATAGAATAGAACAAAATAGAATAGAATAGAATAGAATAGAATAGAATTTTTTATTGGCCAAGTGTGATTGGTCACACAAGGAATTTGTCTTGGTGCAAAGGCTCTCAGTGTACATAAAAGAAAAGATACGTTCATCAAGATACGTTCATCATGCTTGGCCTCAAATCACCCAACTATCTTATGTGACTAGCTTCCATTACCAATTCAGCCTCTTTCCATATCTCCCTCTTGTCTTGTCTTTTTGTTCTTTCTACCTAGCTCTCCTGTGCTTTGTGCTTTAGTTTCTCCACCGTTCAAAGTGCTTTCTTGTTGTCTGTCAGCTCTGCCCTCACTTCCCTTTCTCGCAAAAGCTCAAGGGTATCAGCAAAAGTTGTGAATGAAAACCAATGTGATTTTGCAAATGCAGTTTGAAAAGAACAATTAAAAATAGCTTGATGGACTAAATTGAATAATGGTCCATCAACACAGATAATAAACTCCAGTGCATTAATATTGATTCACACTTCCCCAGCCTTAAGTGTCTCTTTCTTGGGGAAATGAAAGAAATCACCTACTCTGCTTTCGAAACAGATTCTACTGTACACTGAAAGATTTTATTCTGTTAGATGTCACTTTGGTTTGGACAGAAAGGTCATCTGTTATCATATTTTCAATAGAATTAATGCATCTGGATTGATCTCAACCCATAGGCCTAAGTTTATAAAAGCCTATCTATTGCTGTATGGCTTTTATGGGCCTTACTGGAAGTATTGCACTTTGCCTGTTCCCTTCAGCTACCTTCCCTTCTGAAAGCCACGCAACAATTCATTTCTGACCTGTCAATTTTTTTTTGGCATCAGAATAAGTAGGTCTATCTTTTTAGATTGACTCTGGAGATCTAGGCAGGCACTTAAGTAACACTTTCAAGAAAAGTTTGGAATGCCATTTGTCAGAAATGGTGTAGGGTCTCCTGCTTGAGCGGGGAGTTGAAGTAGATGACCTATAAGGTGCCTTCCAACTCTGTTAATCTGTTTAACTTCACACAAAGTGTTGTAGTCTCTCTCATGCACACAAAAGAGCCTATTTGCAGCGCACAGTTTTAAGCTCCCCTCTCTGCATGCCTATCTTAATGTCCAATTCCAATCAACAACAATAACATAAAGACGCACCAGTGTATTTGCGGGTAGACTATCAACTAGTTTATGATTTTATAAATATTCTATCTCAGTGGTTCTCATCCTGTGGTCCACGGACCCTTGGGGAGGGGGTGTAATATTGTTAAAGGGGGTCTGCGAAGGCTTGAAGAAATGTTATAATTTAAACCTAAGTCTTGGTTAGCATATACATGCTCCGTGGCCAAAAAAGGCATTTTAAGGGGGTTTGTGGTGAAGAAAAGGTTGAGATTCACCCTATCTATCCCATGATATTGTGTATATTGTTATAGAAGCATATATAACTAACATTTGCTTTTATAGATTTTTTTTAAGTCCCCAAAATCTTCAAATGGCTATTAATGTCATTTACTCAAGAATTATTTTTAACAATTCAGATTGTTCTGATTTTGTTCATTGACCAGTAACTATTCCCAGTTCAGGATTACTTAGCATTCATTTCCCCAATGTAAACTCCTTTTTAATAACAAGGCAGGATAAAAATCTAATAAATAAATAAATAATTATTCCTGCTTGATCACTACTTTCAGAAATGTAATTCCTTACTGATCCAGTTCATGGGTTATAAATCAGAGTAAGATCACTGGGGTTTGCAACTTCATCTGTTGCCAACATTGATGCTGCTGAGAAATTTTTTTCCCTACTGCCAGAGGCCAAGATATTTTTATTCAGATTTTAGGTAGTTAAGCAGAAAAGCATGATTTTATTTGATATTTTAAATAATATTATAATTCTAATATTTGTTATTGCAACAGTGGTCTTAAGCACTTTATTTAGTGAAAGCCTGATATATCAATGCGCTCTTCCTTTTTCCAAAGTTTTTATGCTTTATGAAAAGAGCTTCTATTTCTCCTTTACCCTCAGGTATTTAAATTTAAGTTAAGCTCTTTTAATAGTGTAATAGCTTTTACCCTAAATGTTGTGAAGTTTCTGAGAGCTGTGATTTCTTTATCTTCTATACCTCCATCTGGTGACAGATTCCGGGCTACCTACACTTCCTGATCTGAAGTATCCTATGTTTTAATGCCATTTTTCTCAACCTTGGCAACATTAAGATGTGTAGACTTCAACTCCCATAATTTCCCAGCCAGCAATGTTTGCTAAGGAATTGTGGGAATTGCCAAGGTTGAGAAAAATTGCTTTAAAGGAGGATCACAAAGTCTACAAGGCTATTGGCCAGCAAATTATTTTTTATTCCGTGAAAGACAGGCTACTCGTACATAGCCCTTGACCATCTTGTCACTAAGTACAGAAATCCTGCTCTCCAACTACAGGGATTTTTTTTTTATTTGCATTTATATCCCGCCCTTCTCCGAAGACTCAGGGCAGCTTACACTATGTTAGCAATAGTCTTCATTCTATTTGTATATTTATATACAAAGTCAACTTATTGCTCCCAACAATCTGGGTCCTCATTTTACCTACCTTATAAAGGATGGAAGTCTGAGTCAACCTTGGGCTTGGTGGGACTAGAATCTGCAGTAATTGCAAGTAGCTGTGTTAATAACAGACTGTTTTACCAGTCTGAGCCACATCAAATTTCATCAAATTTGTCAAAATCCTTTTCTGATTCATTTAACTGAATAGTTAAAACCATGAATTCATATTTGGCAAAGCATTATATGATAGCTTTTGGTCTACCTTTTTTGGGTTTACATAATTTTAAATATAAATAGATCGTCATTTAAAAGAAGGAATTTAATCAGTACACATACAGGATATTAAACAGGTGCTAATGTTTGATTCTGGAGATCTATTGCTAATCTTCAGTACCAGTACCAGTTTCTGATGGAAGTATGAATGCTCCTGGCGTGCCCAGAATTTATCTGTCCTACTATGTATTTTACTATCCTATGATCTTCAGGCCCCAGTAGGGTACATATTTTGTAATTTTTCAAAATTAATCTGCATTGCAAGTAGACAGTAAGTAGAATCATTCTTTAGGCAACTACCGTAAAATCTATGTTTAAGTTTGAAACCCTAAGGTCTTGTCACTTCAGTCTCCAGGAATTCTTTGATTTGTTTAATGCCTGCCAGTACAAAGAGTGTTGTCAAAAAGCAGTGCCATCCAGCAGATACAGAAATAAACAAAATATAACATCAGTGGTTTTCCATTAAAATCTTTGCTTTTTTCAAGTGCCCTTAAATGGAAAGACCTCTTGTCAGGCTTTTGACAGATTAAAAGAATGTTAAATCAATTAATGAGGAGAGCATGTGTTAGTTGACCAAATTTCCATACATTTGCTAATATAGCAACCTAGAATATTTGAATGTGAAAATACTTTGGTTATAAATTGAAATTTTTCTCTGTTGGGCTGGGGTGCCTTCAACTGCTTGTTGACTCCTAGCAACTGCCTTAATTAATCTCTGCAGGATTGTTGTTGGCCTTGCCATTACCTTTTTTCTTAGGGTTGAGGGGATATGGCTGGTTCCAAGTCACCCAATGGGTTTTGTGCCTAAGGCAGGACTAGAATTCATGGTCTGCTGGTTTCTAGCCCAGTGCCTTAACCACTACAACAAACTGACTTTTGACTCATTGGAATAGGCACTAAGAATATGTGCTACGCTTTCAGATGTAAAGGAAGGGAGAATGAGTGCTTTAGTCCAGGGTTTCTAAATCGCTTTGTCAGGAAATTGTTATTTGCCTAACTAGTTGGCCAGGCAATATATAAACTAACTATGTATGTTTGTAGAAAGGCATGATATTGCTTTAAGGCTTTGCTACATCATGCAAGCATCCTGATTGGTTGAACTCTGTAGCCAATGTATAAAAGGAAAACTAAATTATGGCTTGTGGGGAATCTACAGGGACGCTACAGCATTGTAATCTGATGACATGCTGCAACTGTATATGTGAGCTTTATGATCATTGCTTGATCATGGCTAGTTACTGATTCCTCAAGATACTGACTGTTGTGAATTGAACTGTGTTTTGCTGAACTGAAAGAAGACCTTGTTTGTTGTGCAAGTCTACGTTGGTAAGAAACCTTGATATTTGTAACATCCCTGGACTGACTTTATATGTGTATGACCTGGAATTGTTTTTGGACTATGACTTTGTCTTTTCCCTAAAAGTAAAGGAATAGCAAACCCCAGTTTGTGTGCAAGTGATCGTTATTGTATACAACCAGTCTCAGTCGTTTTCATGCGTAGGGTACTCTGCTCAACAGTCCACAACCTTGGTTGTGAACCCAGATTACCCTTAACACGCTTTAAAAACTCAAGTTGTCCAGCATAATCCTTTACATGCTGCTTCAGAGCTAAATTCCAGTATATTTAAAATAGTAAGAGTGTAAAACTCCTAGAATTAAGCTTGACTCTTGATTACTTGTCAATAATATGGAACAGCTTGCAGGTGTCTTTGGGTTTTTCCTCCCTCTTCCTAGTCTTGCTATACATTTTCTCATTTCCAATTTCAAGATTAATCAAGGCCAGTGTTCCTTCACTTTTTAAAAAAGTGAATATCAATCAATGTTGGATAAATCCTGATCTAAGTCCATTTTAAATATCCAAGTTATTGAAGCTGATCTACATTTAATTGAAATCACTCATTAAGCTGGTGGTATGGAATACAATACAACATTTTTGTTAATATTTTGCTGATATCTTGGGAAGGAAGGCATTATATTCAATAGTTTGCTCAAATGAACTTACTCAGTCTTCATATAAAAGAAGACTCAGTCTTCGTATAAAAGAAAATGGTTATACAATGGATGCAAACAAAATTTAAATATTTTTCCTCAGCTTCTGATTAAATAAGATATTGCCATCTTATAATAAAAACAAGCTTTGTGGAGCAACGTATAGAACAGGGCTGTCAAACTTGTGGCCTGCAGGCTGGATGCATCATGCACTGACCACGCCAACATCTGGTTTAGCGAAGAGGCAAAAGTCATGATATGTCACGTGATGCCACTGTGACACCACAAGTTTGACACCCTTGGTATAGAAGGAAGAGAGGCATGTAGACAAAAGAATAAGTAAAAACAGGTGTAGGCAGATTTCTTTTGCATTTCTCAAGAGTGAAATATAATGCAGATCTACTTTATAAAATTATCAGTTTACGGCTTTCGTCTGCTATATAATTTGCCCCTATATAAAAATGATCACTATTGGAGGGTTTGGATTTTTTTTTTTAGCGTGCTATGGATAATTGTTTAAATTACTTTCTTCTCCAATCACATTGTTAATCCCTGGGTTGCTGAAATTAGGTGTGTTAAGCAGAAGTTACCTCCCTCAGAGAAAGTGTTGTGGGGCAAGGGTCTCCAACCTTGGCAACTTTAAGACTTGTGGACTTCAACTCCCAGAATTCCTCAGTTTGCTGGCTCTGGGGTAATAGAGTATCAGGCTTCAATTTGGGAGGTACACAATTAAATTTCCTGTGAATCATGAAGTGACATGTTCATTATCTTTCAACCTAACCAGTGGTGGGATTCAATTTTTTTTACTACCAATTCTGTGGGTGTGGCTTGGTGGGCGTGGCATGGCTTGGTGGGCGTGCTTGGTGAGCGTGGCAGTGGAAGGATACTGTAAAGTCTCCATTCCCTCCCCACTCCAGGGGAAGTTTACTGCAAAATCCCCATTTCCTCCCGATCAGCTGGGACTCAGGAGGCAAAGAATAGATGGGGGCGGGGCCAGTCAGAGATGGTATTTACCGGAACTCCGAACTACTCAAAATTTCCGCTACCGGTTCTCCAGAACTGGTCAGAACCTGCTGAATACCACTTCTGAACCTATCCTATCCCAGTAGATAAAATTGGGATAGATAACTACTACTCATAGGCGAAAGAAGGGACTCTTACTTAGTTCTTCAAAACAATCAACAAATGAACAACAATATTCATCCCTGTCTTTTAGGAAATAATCAAATGGAAAAAAGTCCATCATTCCAAATCCATTAGCATTTATTCATTCAAATAGTAAAATAAATGCAAAGGACTTTCATAGGACCTCAGGGTTTTATAAATGTTCACTATTAATCTCTTACTGTTCAGTCTTTTCCAGTTCTTTTGCATGATAGAACTTGTAAGTATGAAGTTCCTTGCTTTTTTTTTTTTTTTAAATCACCTGGATTTGGTTTGGAAAATGAAAAAAATGTGGTACTATTGCAACCTCTAGGTTCTACCTAAATGGAAAAACTTTTGATGTGTCTGCTTATGGACCAAATATATTATTGCTATTAAAGTATATACATTCATTTGAGAAACTGCATACCACCCTCTTATGAAAAATCCCTTTCAAATCACTACCTTATTCTGCCTCACTATTCCAGCACTATTGCTATTAAAGCAATGCTAACCTTTTGAGGTATATATCAAAATATGCTTCTCATATCTATTAATTTGCTGAACAATAATAACATTCAAATGGAGATGCATTATATGGCCCATTATCTTCTTATTGATTAGGTGATATAAGGTAAAATCAAGTATTTTATAGGGTCTCTGTGTTTATTTGAACACCTATTTCATGTTTCCAGATTATTGTCTGGATCTGGATTTAAAATCTTTCAGATTTCTTTTTTTAATTTTGCTATGTCTGAATTAAGGATGATTCTTAGTATTTCTTAAATACTGAAGTGGAGATTTTGACTGGAGAAAAGGTAGGGAAAAAAAGAAACAATAAATTGCCATAAATTAAAGTCTTCTGTATGCCACATGTGTTCAGTGGCATTGGCTTCATCTCTCCTACAGTATTTCTAAGATGAAACTGAGAAATCCAAAATGCCAGAATGTGTGCGGATTCCTCCAGGTGTTCTGAGTCACCTTTCTTCCCCCCCAAAAAAATTCATTTAGCAAAGTGTGAAATCTGACTTTCATTCCTGGTGTTTGGACACTTACATTTGCTTGGAAGTGGCTGCAAGACGTTTTGTGAAGCTCTAATAGTTTACAATACTGGATGGTCCTTTAAAAAAAAAAATCATTTCTCATGGTCCAAATAAGGATTATTTTTTTTGTCTGTTTTTAGAAGAATAATGCCAGTATAGGATTCCTACAAGATTCTGGACTGAGAAGAAAACCTTTGGACCACTGAGAAGAAAGATGTAGCATGAATTTTAATTTTAATAATAATAATAATAATGAAGATGATGATGATGATGATGATGATGAAGAAGAAGAAGAAGAAGAAGAAGAAGAAGAAGAAGAAGAAGAAGAAGAAGAAGAAGAAGAAGAGGAAAATGGACTGTAGAGTTTGTTTGATAATTGGTGAGACATTTAAACATGCTAATTAAATATGATTTTGGGATTAGAGCCTCAAGCTCTAATGCATGATGCGTGTGCAATGTTTGTTTCAGGGGTGAAATGCTACTGGGTCGGACTGGTTTGCCTGAACCGATAGTAATAAAAGCTACCAGTTTGGTGGTAAAAAAAATGCTACCAGTTCAGACGAACTGGTATTTTCGATGATCAGCTGTGCCACACGATTTATATTTGCTGGAAAGCAGAAATCCTGCTTTCTAGCCAATCTAAATCGCGCGGCACAGCTGTTTTCCCCCCTCGCTGTTCTACTTACCTTAAAAAAGGCTTCTTAATCCTCCTTTTTCAGCGCTGAGCAGTAGCACCTGCTGTGCACATGCGTGCGAACTACACATTTGGAGTGTACCGTGCAAGCGCATGTGAAGCGAACCGGTAGTGAAGTGAAGTGGTAGCAGACTTCAGAGCATTTCACCCTGGTTTGTTTGTTTGTTTAATATGCCTCACCATATCACTATCAAAAGACTTGGGGCAGCATATATACGAAGTGTCAAGTCCTTAGGAGGCACTTATAAAATAAAAGGTAAGATTCTTGGTATCTTTTTTAGCTAGATTTCTTGAAAAGGAAAAGCAAATTAGGTGTAGAGGAGAACAGGCATTACCTCAGCAAAAGTACGCAAGAATTGGTAGCTGAAAAAGAGACAATAAAATTACCGGTTCGCAAATGTGAGCGTGTGGGTGCACTCTTCGCTCACAAGTGCCACCTTCTGTGCATGCTCTTTGCTCGCCTTCCGTGCATGTGCACGGCCTCCAAAATGTGGCCAATTAGGACGGCATTATGTCCAGGCAGGTGGGCGGGGCCTACCTCAGTCGGTGCTACCAGTTCACCTGACCTGGACAGAACCGGCTGAATCCTACCACTGCCTATTCCATATACCAAAGGATAAGGTGCGCAAACACAATAAAATTAATTAGATTAGGATTACCAGAGAAACTGCATGTTTATAAGAATAAAGATACCTACACATACACACACAGACACATGCCCCTCAAGTGTCCCCTTAGAATCAGCACATAGACACTTCCATACCCTGGACAAGTTCTCCCTATAAAAATCTGCTACTGTACCCAATTTCTTTACAGTCTACCCCTAAAGGCAAATGGTTTTGCTTTAAGGAGTAAATATTTCCTCACAGCTGTCTGGGTCTCATTTTTATTTGTTCCTCTGCAGCCCCGGCTGGAGTTGGTATCCCTAATTATTCTTCTGACAGTGTTAAAACGACAATGTGCCGATCTTCTGTGGTTGTACCATTTTGTAAACCACCATCTATTTTCACAGGCTCTGAAAAGCCTATTGCACTGAAAGTGCTAGACTAGTCCAAGTGTTGGGAGTATATTGGCATGTTTATTTCTTGATTGCTGACATTAAGTTTAAATAGGCCATGACAGATCTAAAGCTGCAAACTGAATATAATACAATACGCATGTTAGTTGGCCCAAAGATTTATGCAATGGCCATTGGTCTTCGATTAAATGTACAGTGCAATTATTCATTATTTGTACAACCCATTAGTCAATTTGTTGCCAACTTGATATTGTTGTTTTCTTATAAGCTTTACTAAATGATAATGTACACAACATAAAATCAATGACCCTAGCTAAGACTGGCTCAAACATTTTGCTGATTTAAAGAAGCTATAACATATGCAAAGTGTGTTTGGCTGACAGAAACAAATTGTACAAATACTGAATAACTTTGTATGTATAATGAATAGAATAGGATAGAATAGAATAGAATAGAATAGAATAGAATAGAATTTTTTATTGGCCAAGTGTGATTGGACAGACAAGGAATTTGTCTTGGTGCATATGCTCTCAGTGTACATAAAAGAAAAGATATGTTCATCAAGAATCATAAGGTACAACACTTAATGATAGTTATAGGGTACAAATAAGCAATCAGGAAACAATCAATACCAATATAAATCATAAGGATACGAGCAACAAAGTTACAGTCATACAGTCATAAGTGGAAGGAGACAGGTGATGGGAACGATGAGATATAAACTAAATGGTTAGTGCTCTTGCAATTATAACATAACATAATAACAGAGTTGGAAGGGACCTTGGAGGTCTTCTAGTCCAACCCCCTGCCAAGGCAGGAAACCCTACACCATCTCAGACAAATGGCTATCCAACATTTTCTTAAAAATTTCCAGTGTTGGAGCATTCACAACTTCTGCAGGCAAGTTGTTCCACTTATTGATTGTTCTAACTGTCAGGAAATTTCTCCTTAGTTCTAAGTTGCTTCTCTCCTTGATTAGTTTCCACCCATTGCTTCTTGTTCTACCCTCAGGTGCTTTGGAGAATAGTTTGACTCCCTCTTCTTTGTGGCAACCCCTGAGATATTGGAACACTGCTATCATGTCTCCCGTAGTCCTTCTTTTCATTAAACTAGACATACCGAGTTCCTGCAACCGTTCTTCATATGTTTTAGCCTCCAGTCCCCTAATCATCTTTGTTGCTCTTCTCTGCACTCTTTCTAGAGTCTCACATCTTTTTTTACATCGTGGCGATCAAAACTGGATGCAATATTCCAAGTGTGGCCTTACCAAGGCATTATAAAGTGGTATTAACACTTCACGTGATCTTGATTCTATCCCTCTGTTTATGCAGCCCAGAACTGTGTTGGCTTTTTTGGCAGCTGCTGCACACTGCTGGCTCATATCTAAATGGTTGTCCACTAGGACTCCAAGATCCCTCTCACAGTTACTACTATTGAGCAAGGTACTACATATACGGTACCTGTACATTTTGTTTTTTTTGCCTAAATGTAGAACCTTCCTTTTTCCACTGTTGAATTTCATTTTGTTAGTTAGCGCCCAATGTTCAGGTCTGCCAAGATCCTTCTGTATCTTGAGCCTATCTTCTGGAGTGTTGGCTATTCCTGCCAGCTTGGTGTCATCTGCAAATTTGATGAGTTCCCCATCTATCCCCTCGACCAAATCATTGATGAAGATGTTGAAGAGTACTGGGCCTAAAACAGAGTCTTGGGGTACTCCACTGCATACTTCCCTCCATGTGGATGTAGTTCCATTGAGGACTACACGTTGAGTGCAGTTGGTCAGCCAGTAATCAAGTTTTCCATAGTTGAGTAAAAGTTTCAACCAAGTCCTGGTCCCATTCTGACACTTTAGTCACTGCTCTAGAGATGATGCTCAATTACCACTTCCAGTATCCTTCACCAACAGTTGTACTGAGTAAGGCTTCAGGAAATGTAGTTCAACATCTGGAAGTTTGTTGGTTCTTCAGTCCTATATTATGCATCTACTGCTGAAAAGTATAGCTATTCTTCTAGTTCCATTTTAGTCATGCCTAGCAGAATTTACCTTGGGCTGTCTCAAGCTTCTGGTCTTTTTCCAACCCTGATCCAATTAAGCTATTCTTGGTAGGAGGTAGGGAAACAAAAGAACATCATAACATTGCTTTGTGAAATAAATACTTTGAGATGTTACAGAAGGAAGGTGGATAAATATGTATTGTAATGTTGCATTCCTGCAAAGTATTTAGCAGCCAAGAAATATGATCACATCTGTTGTGCGCTATTATTATCATCTCTTTTCTGCCTGCAGAACCAATGTCACCCTGATCTCTAAAGGTTTTGTGGCAATTCTGAAAATACCACCATGAATACTGTGAAATGTATCCCCACTGGAAGGAAATAATGTACATTAATCTCATTCTTTTGGGTATATAACAGATGGTGTAAAACTATGTAGTATGGAAAGAGGGGTGGGATTCAAATGTAAGGATTTTGGATTTTAAAAAAATCTATCAAGTTGTTATAGTTCTTCAGCTGACTGAGTTATGCCTATCATTTGCCCTTACTATTGTGTGTTGTCATTAATTCACTATTGAAAATGAAGGAATTGGAACTGTTTTGGAGATGGAAAGACAACTCTGTCTTATCAGCATGAAATATGGAGACTGAAAAAAAAACCAAAGGTGGCAAGGAAGTCATTTTGTGACCTTGGCTGACAAGATTCAGGTGTATGTATATGTATATGTGTGTGTTTGTGTGTGGTGAGCTGTGGTGGTACAATGGTTAGAATGCAGTATTGCAGGCTACTTCTGCTGACTGCCGGCTACCAGCAATTTGGCAGTTCGAATCTCACCAGGCTCAAGCTTGACTCAGCCTTCCATCCATCTGAGGTCAGTAAAATGAAGGCCCAGATTGCTGGGGGCAAGATGCTGACTCTGTAAACCGCTTAGAGAGGGCTGTAAAGCACTGTGAGGTCTAAGTCCTATTGCTATTTGTGCGTGTATATATGTATGTATACATTCAAAGTGTATTGAACTTGAATGCTTTGTTTTCTTGCTCTTTTGTAAATTTAATAAAAGAAAAAATATACAAAGTTTTCCCAGAAGTGATTAACTAATGAACTCCATGGAGCTAAATCCCATGTAAGTAGATATAGAAATGTATACACGCCTTTCTCTTTTTCCATTAGTGAAAATGATGATAAGGAATTTTTTTTGTAGAAGATCCGCTTTCTAAGGAAAGAAGCAGTTATCCCTACAACACAAAGAATAGAGATGATGTAACATAGGGCTCTCTGTTACAAGCAGTGGCCCAGAACAAAACTTGAAATGCTTAATGGACTGGAAAATATGTCCTAAGGGATTTGAAACATGAGCTTCTTTCCTGCATGAAATGTTAAATGTTCTTTGTTTTCTTCAAAGCAGAAAACTTGCTGTGATTTTGACAGTAAAGTAAGCATAATCATAGTCACGCTTTGTCCAAGCGCATCCTTACTGACATATAGTATACAAAAGGTTTGAGAAAACTATAGTATTGTTCCTAAGATCCAGAAGCAGGAATGATGGACTGGAAGAATGAAAAATAATAATGTGAGCCGGAAAAAAAATAAAATCTAAGTTAGGGATTGACAGCATGGGACCTACAGTTGTGTCAAAGCATCTTGTTTTGCTAAAAGGTTTACCCACAGACTTTCTTTCTTTCTTTCTTTCTTTCTTTCTTTCTTTATTGCATGATTGCAATAATAATAATAATAAGTTGCATGATTGATACCTGAGAATTGAAAAGGTTGTTGACGCCTAGGTTAATGCACATACTTAGTTTTATAAACAATGTCAAAACTATCTACTATCTACTATTCTATTATTCATTAGTTCTTTTCACTTATCCAGTGAATTTGTAATATTGAGTCTACAATGTGGAATTAGATAAGGATTTGTGATATTTTCTTCCTTATTAGAATAAATCTTTCTAGTATGAACTAGATGTAGATGTATCTACTTCCAAATCAAATATATAATATCAATAGTAATATAATATCATATAATAATAATATATATTAATATATATTAATATATTAATATATTATATTAATATATTATATTATATATTATATTATAATAATATTATATTATATAAATATAAATATATATTATATTATATATTATATTTATATAATATTCGAATCAGATTTTTAAATTGGTTATAGTATTTTAATTTATTTAGGATTTCTGTCGTTTTATTGGCTGTACACTGCCCTGAGTCTTCGGAGAAGGTTGGTATAAAAATATGAATAAATAAAATAAAAAAATATTATATTATTATATTAATATATTAATAATATATTATATTATATTATATTATATATTAATATATTAATATATAATATATAATAATATAATAATATATAATAATATATAATAATAATAATATAATATCAAAAGTAGCACCTGACTACGACATTGATTACACAAATAAGTTAACCACACTGCTAACATGGGCTACCTCTTGCCCATATCCTCTCATCTTCTTGGGTGACCTAAATCTACCTTTTATTAACTGGATAACAAATGAATGTACAACTGAACAATCCATACTACACTATACAACACCGTTACAGATTTAGGTCTTGAACAACTAGTAAATAACAATACAAGGTTCAACAACTGCCTTGACCTCATCTTTTGCAATAACACAAACTTAATTTATGGACTACAAATAAAAGAACGCTTTTCCAACAGTGACCGCTGCATGATAGACTTTTGTCTCAATATACGCCCTCACATAAATCGTCATAATAATAGTACTCCTAACTACAATTTCAAAAAAGCCAACTATGACCTTATAAACAACAATCTCTCATATCTTGACTGGCAAAATCTATTCTCAACCTGTATAACTGCTGAAGACCACTACAGAGTTTTCCTACTTGAAATCAATAGAATCATCAAACAATGCGTACCACAAATCACCACCAAAAAAAATAAAAATTACCCATATCAATAAAGAAACTTCAATCCAAAAAAAAAAATCCCTCTGGAAAAAAAACAAAAAAGGCCATGTAGCAAACTTCAAAAACCGCTACAGAAATATTTGCAACCGAATAAAAACTGAATGCACCATTTACCACACAAAGCAAGAAGATCATCTTCTGCGCACTAATTCCAATCGTGCTTTCTATAATTTTGTTAACAATAAACTTAAAGAATCAAGATCCATCCCACCACTAAGAGAATCTAATGGCAATGACTATAACAATGAAACAGTTAAAGCAAACCTCTTTAACACATTCTTTGGCTCAGTCTTTGTTAACAGTGATGGCTCATACCCGACATTGCCCAATCGTACTAACAATGATTACAACAACTTAACTCATATAGACTTCACAGAAGATTATGTTGAAAAAGCTCTTCGCAAACTGAAACCATCTTTATCTATTGGACCTGATGGACTATGTGCATACTTCTTAAAAAAACTTTCCACTAATATAGCAGAACCCCTAAGCATATTCTTCGATAAAGCTTTCAAGACTGGTTCCCTTCCCAAACTTTGGTCTCTAGCCACAGTCATCCCTATCTTCAAAAAAGGAGATCCCAGCCTAGCTGAAAATTACAGACCAATCTCTCTATGCTGCGTCACCTGCAAAGTGATGGAATCTATCATCAACCAATCCATTACCCTCCACCTAGAAACAAACAACCTATTCTCTAATAAACAATTTGGTTTCAGGAAAAAATTATCATGCAACTTACAACTTCTCCATTGTAAAAACATATGGACTACAAATCTTGATCAAGGTAAAATAATAGATGCAATCTACATAGACTTCTGCAAAGCTTTTGACTCAGTAATATATGATAAACTTCTCCTAAAACTAAAATCCTACGGCATTTCAGGACCTCTTCATAATTGTATAACTGCTTTCCTGTCAAACAGACAACAAGTGGTCAAAATTGGCAATGCTCTATCAAATCCTGTCCCTGTCAAAAGTGGTGTTCCTCAAGGTAGCGTTCTTGGACCAACGCTCTTCATACTATACATAAATGATCTCTGTGACCATATCTCAAGTTATTGTGTCCTCTTTGCTGATGATGTCAAACTATTTAACACCACCAACAATAGTAATACCCTTCAAAAAGACCTTGATTTTGTATCCAATTGGTCTAAAACTTGGCAACTCCAAATCTCAACCAGCAAATGCTCAGTCTTACATATTGGAAAAAGAACCCAAACACTAAGTACAAGCTTAAAATCTAATCCAGTCCTGCGCAGATGAATAGATATGTTTTAAGCTCGCTTGTGAAGGTCTGAGGTCCGGAAGTTGACGAAGTCCTGGGGAGTTCTCCAGGGTGAGCACTGAGAAGGCCCTTCCCCTGGGTGTAACGACACTGTCTAGCAGACGGCACCCTGAGGAGTCCTCTGTGAGAACGCACGGGTCGGTGAGGGCAGCAGGCGGTCCCGATGCCATGGAGCGCGATAGTTACCAACACCAGGCCACAGGTAGCCAGTGCAGTCTGCGCAGGAGAGGTGTCACATGGGTGCCACGCATTCTGAACCTTCTTTTTTTCACTGTTGAATTTCATTTTGTTAGTTAGCGCCCAATGTTCAGGTCTATCAAGATCCTTCTGTATCTTGAGCCTATCTTCTGGAGTGTTGGCTATTCCTGCCAGCTTGGTGTCATCTGCAAATTTGATGAGTTCCCCATCTATCCCCTCGACCAAATCATTGATGAAGATGTTGAAGAGTACTGGGCCTAAAACAGAGTCTTGGGGTACTCCACTGCATACTTCCCTCCATGTGGATGTAGTTCCATTGAGGACTACACGTTGAGTGCAGTTGGTCAGCCAGTAATCAAGTTTTCCATAGTTGAGTAAAAGTTTCAACCAAGTCCTGGTCCCATTCTGACACTTTAGTCACTGCTCTAGAGATGATGCTCAATTACCACTTCCAGTATCCTTCACCAACAGTTGTACTGAGTAAGGCTTCAGGAAATGTAGTTCAACATCTGGAAGTTTGTTGGTTCTTCAGTCCTATATTATGCATCTACTGCTGAAAAGTATAGCTATTCTTCTAGTTCCATTTTAGTCATGCCTAGCAGAATTTACCTTGGGCTGTCTCAAGCTTCTGGTCTTTTTCCAACCCTGATCCAATTAAGCTATTCTTGGTAGGAGGTAGGGAAACAAAAGAACATCATAACATTGCTTTGTGAAATAAATACTTTGAGATGTTACAGAAGGAAGGTGGATAAATATGTATTGTAATGTTGCATTCCTGCAAAGTATTTAGCAGCCAAGAAATATGATCACATCTGTTGTGCGCTATTATTATCATCTCTTTTCTGCCTGCAGAACCAATGTCACCCTGATCTCTAAAGGTTTTGTGGCAATTCTGAAAATACCACCATGAATACTGTGAAATGTATCCCCACTGGAAGGAAATAATGTACATTAATCTCATTCTTTTGGGTATATAACAGATGGTGTAAAACTATGTAGTATGGAAAGAGGGGTGGGATTCAAATGTAAGGATTTTGGATTTTAAAAAAATCTATCAAGTTGTTATAGTTCTTCAGCTGACTGAGTTATGCCTATCATTTGCCCTTACTATTGTGTGTTGTCATTAATTCACTATTGAAAATGAAGGAATTGGAACTGTTTTGGAGATGGAAAGACAACTCTGTCTTATCAGCATGAAATATGGAGACTGAAAAAAACCAAAGGTGGCAAGGTAGTCATTTTGTGACCTTGGCTGACAAGATTCAGGTGTATGTATATGTATATGTGTGTGTTTGTGTGTGGTGAGCTGTGGTGGTACAATGGTTAGAATGCAGTATTGCAGGCTACTTCTGCTGACTGCCGGCTACCAGCAATTTGGCAGTTCGAATCTCACCAGGCTCAAGCTTGACTCAGCCTTCCATCCATCTGAGGTCAGTAAAATGAAGGCCCAGATTGCTGGGGGCAAGATGCTGACTCTGTAAACCGCTTAGAGAGGGCTGTAAAGCACTGTGAGGTCTAAGTCCTATTGCTATTTGTGCGTGTATATATGTATGTATACATTCAAAGTGTATTGAACTTGAATGCTTTGTTTTCTTGCTCTTTTGTAAATTTAATAAAAGAAAAAATATACAAAGTTTTCCCAGAAGTGATTAACTAATGAACTCCATGGAGCTAAATCCCATGTAAGTAGATATAGAAATGTATACACGCCTTTCTCCATTAGTGAAAATGATGATAAGGAATTTTTTTTGTAGAAGATCCGCTTTCTAAGGAAAGAAGCAGTTATCCCTACAACACAAAGAATAGAGATGATGTAACATAGGGCTCTCTGTTACAAGCAGTGGCCCAGAACAAAACTTGAAATGCTTAATGGACTGGAAAATATGTCCTAAGGGATTTGAAACATGAGCTTCTTTCCTGCATGAAATGTTAAATGTTCTTTGTTTTCTTCAAAGCAGAAAACTTGCTGTGATTTTGACAGTAAAGTAAGCATAATCATAGTCACGCTTTGTCCAAGCGCATCCTTACTGACATATAGTATACAAAAGGTTTGAGAAAACTATAGTATTGTTCCTAAGATCCAGAAGCAGGAATGATGGACTGGAAGAATGAAAAATAATAATGTGAGCCGGAAAAAAATAAAATCTAAGTTAGGGATTGACAGCATGGGACCTACAGTTGTGTCAAAGCATCTTGTTTTGCTAAAAGGTTTACCCACAGACTTTCTTTCTTTCTTTCTTTCTTTCTTTCTTTCTTTCTTTATTGCATGATTGCAATAATAATAATAATAAGTTGCATGATTGATACCTGAGAATTGAAAAGGTTGTTGACGCCTAGGTTAATGCACATACTTAGTTTTATAAACAATGTCAAAACTATCTACTATCTACTATTCTATTATTCATTAGTTCTTTTCACTTATCCAGTGAATTTGTAATATTGAGTCTACAATGTGGAATTAGATAAGGATTTGTGATATTTTCTTCCTTATTAGAATAAATCTTTCTGGTATGAACTAGATGTAGATGTAGATGTATCTACTTCCAAATCAAATATATAATATCAATAGTAATATAATATCATATAATAATAATATATATTAATATAAATTAATATATTAATATATTATATTAATATATTATATTATATATTATATTATAATAATATTATATTATATAAATATAAATATATATTATATTATATATTATATTTATATAATATTCGAATCAGATTTTTAAATTGGTTATAGTATTTTAATTTGTTTAGGATTTCTGTCGTTTTATTGGCTGTACATTGCCCTGAGTCTTCGGAGAAGGTTGGTATAAAAATATGAATAAATAAAATAAAATAAATAAATATTATATTATTATATTAATATATTAATAATATATTATATTATATTATAATATA
This sequence comes from Ahaetulla prasina, assembly GCF_028640845.1. Taxonomy (NCBI): domain Eukaryota; kingdom Metazoa; phylum Chordata; class Lepidosauria; order Squamata; family Colubridae; genus Ahaetulla; species Ahaetulla prasina. The sequence continues at coordinate 213,815,927 of NC_080540.1, read as the reverse complement.
TTATATATTAATATATAATATATAATTATATAATAATATATAATAATATATAATAATAATAATATAATATCAAAAGTAGCACCTGACTACGACATTGATCACACAAATAAGTTAACCACACTGCTAACATGGGCTACCTCTTGCCCATATCTTCTCATCTTCTTGGGTGACCTAAATCTACCTTTTATTAACTGGATAACAAATGAATGTACAACTGAACAATCCATACTACACTATACAACACTGTTACAGACCTAGGTCTTGAACAACTAGTAAATAACAATACAAGACTCAACAATTGCCTTGACCTCATCTTTTGCAATAACACAAACTTAATTTATGGACTACAAATAAAAGAACCCTTTTCCAACAGTGACCACTGCATGATAAACTTTTGCCTCAATATACGCCCTCACATAAATCATCATAACAATAGTACTCCTATTTACAATTTCAAAAAAGCCAACTAATGACCTTATAAACAACAACCTCTCATATCTTGACTGGCAAAATCTATTCTCAACCTGTATAACTGCTGAAGACCACTACAGAGTTTTCTTATTTGAAATCAATAGAATCATCAAACAATACGTACCACAAATCACCACCAAAAAACAACAACAACAAATTACCCATATCAATAAAGAAGCTTCAATCCAAAAAAAAATCTCTCTGGACAAGAAACAAAAAAGGCCATGTAGCAAATTTCAAAAAGCGCTACAGAAATATTTGCAACCAAATAAAAACTGAATGCACCATTTACCACACAAAGCAAGAAGATCTTCTGCACACAAATTCCAATCATGCTTTCTATAATTTTGTTAACAACAAACTTAAAGAATCAAGATCCATCCCACCACTAAGAGAATCTAATGGCAATGACTATAACAATGAAACAGTTAAAGCAAACCTCTTTAACACATTCTTTGGCTCAGTCTTTGTTAACAGTGATGGCTCATATCCGACATTGCCCAATCGTACTAACAATGATTACAACGACTTAACTCATATAGACTTCACAGAAGATTATGTTGAAAAAGCTCTTCGCAAACTGAAACCATCTTTATCTATTGGACCTGATGGAGTATGTGCATACTTCTTAAAAAAACTTTCCACTAATATAGCAGAACCCCTAAGCATAATCTTCAATAAAGCTTTCAAGACTGGTTCCCTTCCCAAACTTTGGTCTCTAGCCACAGTCATCCCTATCTTCAAAAAAGGAGATCCCAGCCTAGCTGAAAATTACAGACCAATCTCTCTATGCTGCGTCACCTGCAAAGTAATGGAATCTATCATCAACCAATCCATTACCCTCCACCTAGAAACAAACAACCTACTCTCTAATAAACAATTTGGTTTCAGAAAAAAATTATCATGTAACTTACAACTTCTCCACTGCAAAAACACATGGATTACTAATCTTGATCAAGGCAAAGCAATAGATGCAATCTACATAGACTTCTGCAAAGCTTTTGACTCAGTAGTACACGATAAACTTCTCCTAAAACTAAAATCCTACGGCATTTCAGGACCTCTTCATAATTGTATAACTGCTTTCCTGTCAAACAGACAACAAGTGGTCAAAATTGGCAATGCTCTATCAAATCCTGTCCCTGTCAAAAGTGGTGTTCCTCAAGGTAGCGTTCTTGGACCAACGCTCTTCATACTATACATAAATGATCTCTGTGACCATATCTCAAGTTATTGTGTCCTCTTTGCTGATGATGTCAAACTATTTAACACCACCAACAATAGTAATACCCTTCAAAAAGACCTTGATTTTGTATCCAATTGGTCTAAAACTTGGCAACTCCAAATCTCAACCAGCAAATGCTCAGTCTTACATATTGGAAAAAAGAACCCAAACACTAAGTACAAGCTTAATGAACATTATCTTACAGATGACCCCCACCCTGTCAAGGACCTTGGAGTTTTCATATCAAATGATCTAAGTGCCAAAGCCCACTGCAACTATATAGCAAAAAAGGCTCTAAGACAGCGGTTCTCAACCTGTGGGTCGGGACCCCGTTGGGGGTCGAATGATGATTTGCCAGGGGTCACCTAAGACCATCGGAAATATGGGAAGTATACTTGGAGTAGAAGAATTGCGCTCCAATGATTGACTCCACATGCCAGCCGCAGGCTCTTCAGATCGCTAGCCAAATTCGGCTTCTAGCACGATGAATTAAAAAAGAGAGAAATCTTTGCTCTGATGTCTCCCTCTCAAGCCAGCTGCAATCACTCCCAATCGCTAGCCTAATCTGGCTTCAGGTGCGATAAACTTAATAGGGGAGGAGTCTCCGCTTTAATGCCTCCGTCCTCAAGGCAATCGCAAGCAGTTCAGATCGCTAGCCAATATGGCTTCAGGCGCGATAAATTCAAAACAAAAATAATTTTACAGTTGGGGTTGCCACATCGTGGGGAATTGTATTAAAGGGGTCGCAGCACTATAAAGGTTGAGAACCACTGCTCTAAGAGTTGTAAACCTAATTCTGCATAGCTTCTTTTCCCAAAACTCTACACTACTAACCAGAGCATTCAAAACATTTGCCAGACCCATTCTTGAATACAGCTCACCTGTCTGGAACCCATACCACATCTCTGACATTAATACAATTGAACGAGTCCAAAAATATTTTACAAGAAGAGTTCTCTGCTCCTCTGTAAACAACAAAATACCATATTCCACCAGACTTGAAATCCTGGGATTAGAGAACTTAGAACTCTAATGACTCTGACAAGACCTGTGTTTAACACACAGAATCATCTATTGCAATGTCCTTCCTGTTAAAGACTTCTTCAGCTTCAATAGCAATAATACAAGAGCAAACAACAGATTCAAACTTAATGTCAACCGCTTCAATCTTGATTGCAGAAAATATGACTTCAGTAACAGAGTTGTTAATGCCTGGAATATACTACCTGACTCAGTGGTCTCCTCTCCAACTCCTAAAAGCTTTAACCAAAAACTGTCTACCATTGACCTTACCCCATTCCTAAGAGGTCTGTAAGGGGCGTGCATAGGAGCACCAACCTGCCTACTGTTCCTGTCCTATTGTTTCCTTTCAATATATGTTCCTGTATATAATGTTGTGACAAATAAATAAATAAAACATCAATCTTTATTGTGGTCACAGACACAACAATTTTATAAACCAAGTTAACTTAATTTAATGATTTAATTTAATGTAATCAGTTTAAACACTGCCCAATGCCAAGCCATCCTGGGTGGTTCACAATGTAACCATGATAAAATATAATATGAAGGAGAAAGTTAGAGAGATAAGGGAAAACTGAATTTGCACTTATTTCGTAAATGAAGTGTAAAATTAGCTAAATGCTAAACGCTAGATATGGATAAATTTGTCAATGTACTTTGGTATCTTTTCCAAAGTTGATAAGAGATACAGAAATGGGAGAAAAGCAAAGGTAATCATGTGAAATGTGAATTCGCTAGCATGCCACTAAATGTAGTTATATGAGTGCAAAGGTTGGGCAAAACATTTTAAAATAAAAATGTTTCAAGCTGAATACTTTCAAGTTTACTATGTAGCAGCTATTTTGACCTCATGCTTAAAGAGGCCTGATGTTGTGATGAAGGTTAAAAGTCACTTTATATATTTCTTTTATCTTTTATATTGCATTCATACTTTTCCTTTTTCCTTTTATTTCTTTTCCATTTTGTATATTTTTTTCTTCCTCTCGCGCTCTCTTTTTTTCCTTTTGTCGTCCTTTTAGTTTGTATTAAATTTTACTATTGTAATTAAATTCCTTCATAAAATTAGATATATATTTTAAAAAGTGGCCTGATGCTGTTTCTGATTAATTCTGGAGATTTCCAGGCTCTAAAAAAGCCCAATTTTCAACGTAGAATCTTTTTCAATTCTGAGACTTTTCTACAATGGTTTGAACAGCATCAAAATCACTTCTGAAATGGGAAGTGTTTTGAGTACAGGTAGTCCTTGACGTATGACCACACTGGAGTCCAAATTTTCTGTTCTTAAATAAGACATTTGTTAAGTGAGTTTTGCCCCATTTTACAACCTTTCTTGCCACATTTGTTAAGTGAATCACTGCAGCTGAAAAGTTAGTAACCCAGTTGTTAAGTGAATCTAACTTCCCCATTGAGTTTGTTTGCCAGAAGGTTGCAAAAGGGAATCACATGACCTTGGGACACAGCAACAGTCATAAGTATGAACCAGTTGCCCAGCAGCTGAATTTTGACCATATAATCATGGGGATGCTGCAAAAGTCATAACTGTGAAAAATGGTCATAAGTCACATTTTTAGTGCCGTTGTAACTTTGAATGGTCACTAAATGAACTAATGTAAGTCAAGGGCTACCTGTATGATCTGTGTTGATCATTGTTTATTGCAATTGTCTAAATATGTGTAATGCAGTGGCTATGAGGTTCATTTTTGCATTTTCTTGTATATGTGTAATTTGCAAGCAAATTTCTTTGAGTGTCATGGCACTTCATGTGTTACTTTCAAAAATATATTCGTACCTGCGTATGAAATATATTCGTATATTTTTAGCAAAATATACACATTTCAAACATCTAATTCATGGGTATTAAACTCGCCACATCACATTGATCTCACATAATGTATTGTGATGTTTTTGCCTTTGTGGAGCTTGGGTGGCATGACACATCCGGCCCGTCGGCCACCAGTTTGACACCCCTGATATCTTGAGGCATTAAACACTGGTGACAGCTCAAGAAAATTGTCCGTGTTGCTCCTGCTGTGATTTCACGAGCATCATTTCAATTTCTTTTTGTTATTGTTGTCCAGTTGCTTCCAAGTCTTTGTCACCTACTGGACATTATTTCACTAGGATGAGCAGTAGCTGCTTTTATTATTATAAAGTATTTATTTTAGTTCATATTTAAAAGTATCCCCAACCAAGAGGAAAAGCTGAAAAAAGAATAACATAGTACAAAAGAGATTTACAGGCTGTATTAAATTGAATAAAAAGGCCAGGAAAATGTTTGATTAGTGCTGCATATTAATGCATCATATTAATTTAAGACTTCAGGGCCATTATAAGGAAGTCAATATTTATTAATTAACAAAAATGATCAGTATGATACAAATCATAAATCAGGATGAGAGATAATTAATGAAAATTTCTATCTAGTTTTAAAATTATAGCCATATTCAATGAATGAAGCAAAAGTTAATATGTTGTAGCTGTTACTAAAAATCAAAATTTCAAATGGGATACATGCTCACGTGTACAACTATAATTCACAACTGGATTCCAATTTAAATTAAAGCCTGTATCAGATCTACCTTTTCCAATGTTATTTTTGACATTAAAGCATATTCCCACAACCTAACCTGTCATTCTTCTAGAGAGGGAATTTTATGTGATTTCCAATAAAAGTCATGAAGTTTCTTGGCAGCAATTGCTATATCTGAAACCAACTCAGTATATACTTTGTAGGGGTATTAGATCTGGTGATGTTTAGCAGAACAGTTTTGGCAAAAATGAGAATTCCTTCTCCAAGTTCTTATCTCAAGCCTTGCCAACAATGATGATATGTATCCAGTTTTTCTTCTGTTGGCCAATATCAAGGTCTTCTCCAATGACTTTTGTCTTTGCATGGCAGGTGTCCCAAAATGCTTTTGGTTAGTGCTTCCATTGAGCAATCTCATTTGGTTCTTATTAATCAAGTGACTTTCTTATAACATCCCATGGCATATACTGTAGGCAAGGCAATATATATGTCCTGAGAAATACATGGTCATCTTCTCTTGTGGTCATTGTATGTGACAGGAGCTGCTTGCAAGTGGTAGGAAGAGTTGCTTAGCTCTTCACTTGTCCATTAAATTTCTCCTCTTACCATGCAAGGCTGTTTGAAATGCTTCTTCGATTGGTGAAGTTTCCATATAGAAATCGCCATGTCTCCAGCATAATAATTCTTGCTAGACAATCCGCCCCCATCCTCATGTCAATATTGCTTCAGCAATTGTGGGGATCTTCCTGAGGTAATGTATTTTTATTTCATTCACAGGTGATCTCCTTCCTTTCTCATAACTCATTTTCTCCCATCGTTACCTACAAAAGCTTTTTATGCTTAAGCAAAACACTTCTTCTTCCTAACTAAACAGCCTTATGTAATTTATTTCAACTATTCCTTTTTTATGATAGGCCAAACTTTGCTTTTCCTTAATAGTACCATGACAGCTGAGGGTCAAGCTCAACCTTAGTTTCAGTGTTTAAGTAAATGGTTTTGGCGGAAATATCTTAAATAAATAAAATTATTCTTGGCAAGGGTAATTTGTTGGGTACGCCTACACCCATTAGCCTGTCAGTGACCCAATGATGCTGAAAGCTTGGTGGATAATTAGGCTCAGGAAGAGTCCTAAATTGTTTTAATTGGATAGCAAAATATTCTATACTGCAGATTCAAGATCTCTGTTACATAAACAAACAGGGTAGTAGTTTTACTTGCAGGACAATAAAATCACCAGCATACAAGATAATGGACTATAGAGGAAAGGATGGGAGATTAAAAAAAATACAGAAATATAGTCCTACCCTTGAACTAATGAACTGGTGAGACAGAGTTGGTATTCAGCAGGTTCGTACCAGTTTGGGCGAATGGGTAGTAAAGATCGTGGGTGTGTCAGCCCACCCACCCACCCTCCTGCCCTGGCTCTATGACATCCTATTTAGGCCCATTTTCGAGGCTGGGCGCATGCACGGAAGGCACGCGAGTGAGCAAAGAGCATATGCGGAAGGCCGGGTGCATGTGCAGAAGGAGCGTACGGGGCTAACCGGTGGTAAGAATATTGTGAACCCACCGCTAGGTGAGACCCAATTATATGATTTGAGTTGAATCACTCAGTAAGAAACAATGTCAGATCATAGCTCCTCCTTGCTCATGTTGACTAAAAAAAATGGAGGGAGAGAGGTCTTGTTAGCCCTATCTGAAGTAACTGAGGATTGAATCTGAGATCTTCTACTTGAGAAACATTTATTCTGCCACTGGATTATGCCTCTCTTTCATCCTGTCCTTCTCTGTTGCATCTAGTTTCCAACCATTCCTGGGATAACTTTTCAGTGACCCTATTCCAGCTTCTGCTGTCAAAATATCAAAGGAAGCCTTTAAGGAAAGCGAACGGTGTAGTACTAATTTTAAGGCATGATAAAGCTTCATGCCTTTAGATGAGGGGTGGACAATTAATTTTCCCAAGGGGCCACATGAGAAACTGAGACTGTTGTGGAAGACAGCCACTGCTGCCCCACCAGTGCTATTGGCCTGTCACCCCACCACCACCACTGACCCCAAACCCGTTGTTGCTGCGGGACAGACAGGAACGACCAAAGTGCTGGCTGTGATTCACAGGCTGTAAAATACCCAGGTCTGCTTTAGATACAGTGAAATAGGACAGTGGAGACTCAGCTATTCCACAGTAATGGAGAATATCTTTTACTTTCCCTAATGTTTGCTCTGCATACGTTTGGTTCAGTATTGACTGAGGTCTCTCTCTGTCTCTGTCTCTGTCTCTGTCTCTCTCTCTCACACACACACACACACTCACACACACACAAATAAATAAATCGGCAAGTAGAAAGATAGCCAGTTTCCACACAAATTTGAGAGTTGTATTTTAATTTGTTTTGCATCGGGGTGGGCAATTAATTTCCCCAAGGGGCCTAATTAGGACCTGAGATTGCTGCCACCCCACCCCCAGCTTCCCAATCTTCTCCAGAATAAGGTATCTATCTATCTATCTATCTATCTATCTATCTATCTATCTATCTATCTATCTATCTATCTATCTATCTATCTATCTTCCAAGTTTAGGAGAGACTTTTTAAGTTAGGAGTACAACCCATGCAATGCCATTTCTGGAAATCTAAATGCCTACCAAGCTTTAAGGGCAGCATAAAGAGATGTTCTTTTCTGCATGCTTTCGAACTAAGTTTAGATTTATGGTATTGCACTGATGGATTGCCCTTGTTTTACAGCTAGTGTTCCTGTGCTTTTATCTTTTGAAATATGTTTATATTAGAAGCTTATTATTGATTGCAGGCATGCCTGAGAGTTTGAAATTGGAGGGAAGCCTAAAGTTATATAAAAGTTTCCAAAGCTGAGTATATTGTGAAGCACCAGAGGAAAACCTATGTCTTTTAAAATAAACACATCCACACAAAAAACGGATACCTTGATATTTAAATCTCTTAATAGCCAAACTGCACAGTATTTGAAAGGTTGTCATCTTAGGGAAATCTGTATAATTTTGGGATGATACAGTTAGATTAAATTCTTTCATTCAGTTTGTGGGGCTGAAAAATAGCCTCATCAGTTGAAGTCCACACATCTTAAACTTGCCAAGTTTGAAAAACACTGATTTAGAGCTGAAGTACAATAGAAGAAGGGGCAATGGCTTTGAAGTACCCAACACAACACCTGAGCAAGCAAACTGAGCAGATAAATAGGTCAAGCGATTATGCTTTTCCCCACTATGTGGATCTGTTCCTTACTTTGCACCTAAATTAACATATACAAATATAAATATCTACCTTATTTTTTTGGGGGGGGGTATTTTCTCCTTCTAATTCTAAAGAAAACAGATGTTAAACTTCTACACCACCCACCTCCTCTAAATGATTCGGTTCAAAGAATTATTGGGACTTACTCTTCACAGTTAATACCAGGCCCTTTAATTGGTGTAGAAAGTCAGCTTCTTCCCACACTGCTATCTTCAAAGAAATTAGACATGAAAACTCCCAGAGTTCATTTCCACTGGAGATGCTGGCTGGGAATTGGGAGAGTCATAATTTCCTAATTGAGTTGGAAGAGGTAGGGCTATGCATTCATTCTTCTTTCTCTTTAAAAAAAACCATTGCTGTTGATTATAACATTTTAATAATGGTAGAGACTTGGCAATTCTACTAACCAGCTTTGTGGACACCAAGCATGGGGAATCCATTGTCCTCTCATTTTAAAAGAGTTAAAGTTTTTTTTCTCCCCTGTAAACATTGGCCTAATAATTAGATAATGTGTGGCATTGATTTTTGCTTTTTAGCACATTTTTTGTCTCACAGGCAAAAGCGTATCCACACACAGACACACAGACACAAATATAAAGAAAATTGGCACTCTCTTAAGGGAAGGATAAAACATAAAGCAAAACTCCAGACAATTTTTCTTGGCAGAAGAATTTAGGAGACAAAAGCAATTCCTATATACTTCTAAACTGCTTTTTTCCAAAGAAGAAATTATTACTAGAAAACTACTGAAAAGACCTTGGAAGCTCTTCTTGATTCCAAATTAAATAGCATGAAGGAGGTGTGGCCTTATATCATTAAAAAGTCGTTTTGTTCAAGGGACTAGGAAAATATAGTCTTAGTTAGATGACAAAAGATTAATCTGTGTTGATAATCTGAAGGCCTTAAACAAGCAGTGCTGAAACAACTGCAGATTCTATCCTAAACAAAATTAATTTATTGGGAAGGTAGACAGGTTTTATAAGTACTAACATAACGTTTCTCAGTACTTTGTGCTAAAGTGATATTTATTACTATATCTATCTATCTATCTATCTATCTATCTATCTATCTATCTATCTATCTATCTATCTATCTATCTATCTATCTATCTATCTATCATCTAGCTATCTTTTTGTCTATCATCTATCATCTATCATGTCTGCCTATCATCTACCTATCATCCATTTCTCTCTCTATCTTCTAGCTATCTATGTTCCTATCTTCCTGTTTTCTATATCACGATAATAATGATAATGAGTATTATCATAAATCTAATATCTATCTATCTATCTATCTATCTATCTATCTATCTATCTATCTATCTATCTATCTATCTATCTATCTATCTATCTATCTATCTATCTATCTATCTATCTATCTATCTATCTATCTATCTATCTTTTCAGCAATCCCCAGTAATCTGTGTGAAATCTTTGGATAATCATCAATCAGAAGAAAGATAATATGAACCCAACACATTTATAGGATTTAGAAAAAGCCTAATTCATGAAAAATGATAGGGGTTTTTGTTTTAAAGAAGTTAATGCTTTCCTACATTTTGTGTTTAGTGACTGCTTGAAATTACAATATCATTGAAAAAAGTGACTTATGAACATTTTCCACACTTTTGACCACACTTTTGCAGCATCCCCATGGTTATGTGACTAAAATTCAGACTATTGGCAACCGATGCATATTATATGATGGTTGCAGTGGTCAGAGTTCATGTGATCCCCTTTTGTGACCTTCTGACGAGCAAAATTAATTGGGAAGCCAGATTCACTTAATAACAGTGTTGCTAACTTAATAACTGCAGTGGTTCACTTAACAACTGTAGCAAGAATGGTTGTAAAATGAGGCAATGTTCACTTAACAACGGTCTCAGTTAGCAACAGAAATTTTAGGCTCAGTTTTTTTCTTAAACATTGTGATAAAGAAAAAGGTAAAAAGAAAAAAAATCATTAACAGTTCTTATTCATTCCATTTAAAAAGTAGCTTGTTATGTTCTTCTCTTCCTTTGTCCTTTTATAGTTTCACTTTCCTTTGTATATTGCAAACACCATTTTAAATCCACTCAAGTTGAAAGTTAGTTCAAAGGAAAGCTATTTAAGAGCTGAAGTTAAGATTTATTACTTGCAAATTCTTGCTAGTCCTCCTACTTTGTTCTGTCTGTGTTGAGTTCTCTTTAAAAATAAATCTTGGCACAGAGATGGTCGCGGCTTCTCGTTCTGTATAAACAGAAGCACCCTGGGCATGGAGCTTCATCAGGCTAAAGGGGAGCTCTCACCCTTCGATCCCCTGGTTAAATTCCAGAGGCTCCCGGGGAGCTCTACCCAAACCTGACCACTCTTCCGTCCCCCTTCTCCCGGGGGAGAGAATTCCAAACCGTTTGACAGCCCATTTACGCTGTCAGGGACAGTTTGACGAAACCCAGGGCAGACGATCCCAAAGGAACGTCCACGAAGCCTGCGTTGCCAGCAGAAGTATAAGAGACTGTATATAGGTTGTTGGAAAATAGAAATAAAACTTTTTTACTAAAAAAAAAAAAGAAAAAAAAAAGAAAGAAATTTTAGGCTCAGTTGTGGTTGTACGTCAAGGACTGCCTTTACATGCTGATCACTGTTACTCAGAGTGAGACCTGCGTGATGTAACATAACCAGCCTGGATATCAGCAGTTTTGCTGGAGACCAGCTGATGTTTTGCCCAGCCCAGCCCAGCAGTTTTGGTACATGAAAAGCTCACTACAGCCATCTCCTTCGATCTTATATATAAAATCTGCCACTGAAGCAGAAATTTCTTTCCTTGACCACACGCTTGATTTATAGCACTAATAAAATCAAAGTCACTCAGGTACAGATCCTTCCAAAAAGAGATGAAGCCCAAGTACCTTCAGGTCAGCTGGAAATCTAATTCACAGCATAAATAAAGAGATCAAGATATGATTAATCCTCTTTAACCAGATAGCCTCTAACCTACAGACAAACAGCACCTTGTTTGCAGCCTCCCATTGTTGTTCTTTATTTATTATATTTCATGTTCGATAGGAAAGGTAAGTGAATCCTTAATACATTAATAAGTCCTTGAGAGGCCCCATGTCAGATGCAGCGGCGCAGTTAATTTAGCACACACGCACATGTCTGACTTCAAAACAAGTATGAGCTATGAAGCTTGTCTTCAGATCTGAAATGTAGGATGCTGACCTGAATGTGCTGCTTTTATGCTTGTGATTGTGAAGGTACAGGACACCCAGCCAATCCAACTTGTTTCTACTAGCTGTAGACCAGGGATGTCAAACTCAGTTTCATTGAAGGCCACATCAGGGTTGTGTTTGACCAGGGGGGGGGCAATGGGGGCATGGCCAGCTCGATGTCACTCATGTCAGGGGTGCCTGTGGTGGCCCGAGCATTCTGCCAGTGAAAACGGGCTCCCGAGCTCCATTTTTGGTTTTGACGGCCTCCAGTAACCCATTGCCAATGGAAATGGAGCTTGGGAGAGCTGCATGTGGCCCTCCTGACTTCTGTTTTTGCTGACAGACGGTTGCAGGAGGCCGTCGCAGTCAAAAACGGAGTTCAGGAGGGCTGCAGGCTCCATTTTTGCTGGCAAAGGCACCATTGGCTGCTCCTTTGCTGTTTCCAGGGCAGCCCCGTGGGCTAGATTTAAGTACCCTGTGGGCTGGATCTGGCCAGCAGGCCTTGAGTTTGACACCCCAGCTGTAGATCATGCTAAATGATTTGGGTCCAAGAACTTTAGTGAGTGGGGCTATGACTCAAAGTGGGCGGGACTGGCCAGCACTTTCCAACTATCCTGGTTTGCACCTGGTTTGCACCTGGTTTATTTTTACTGGGGAGAGCAATTAGCAGAGTTAAGTCTATTTAAGTAATTTATGACTCAAAACAGCAAAGACCTGCCTTGTTAATTTTCACCACTAGGTTTTGACAATTTCAGAGGCCAAAGATGCTCCACCTTGCCAGAAGTGTTTGTGGGGAGGCTAAGGGGGAAAAAAAATATAGTAGGCACAGCTATGCAATCCGAGCCCTGTCTCTTTAAGTGGCCCATATTCACATATAAATAAAGTGAAGTAGGATAGTATTAAATGTTGTGGGAATGCAGGCACAATTAAACCATATGGAATTGTATTATGGCTTTCATGCTGCTGCCTATCGTTTCAGCGTTTTCAGCTATTTTATTGTTCATAGCTGACTTTTTTAGATTGGTTTTCAAGTCTTGAATATAAAATCATAAACATAAAATAAGACGGGGGTAATAAAGCAAAGATTAAACAGAAAGGCTGGATTGCTGTGGAAAATTCAAAATGCTTCCAATTCTCAATTTGATGATTGTGCCCTGTAGGGCCACTGTAAGTCCAAACTCTTAATTCCACATCAGTAAATCTTGTCTACATCATTGCACATGGATTGTTTGGTGAATGGGATAATACCAGATTTGATCTGTTACAGTGCCAGCTGTTACATCTAGTTTTGTCTGAACACAAGCAGCTAAAGGAAAAAGGTAAAATCCATGTGCAGCTTCTCTTGAAATTTCTCAATGCACTTTAAATGGAACGTAACAATGGTGGAATTTTTGCTCACATTTCAGAAATTGTGTTAATTCATCTTGGTTTTATTTTAGAAGTTTGGTCAAGGTACAGAATCTTCAGATGTGTTGATTTTCCTTTGCATCTTATTCAGTAGGAAGCTAGAAACACAAATATGTGCAACTCTTAACAGTAACCAGATAACAGACAATCATTACTGAACAGTAATCAATTCTGAACAACTGTTCATATTTATTGCATAAGAAATTGCCTTGTTAAAAATACTTCCAATATATAATTATGCCCTTCCAAGTTGTTTAATACATTTAAGTCTTATTTATTTGCTGCTTTTGCATCCAAGCAGAAAGCTCAAAGCAGATTACTTTTAATTGCCATGTGCAGAAATAGACTCAGAACCAATGAGTCAACATCATTTACTTAGTATTGAGAGAGACAGTTACATAAATGCTAAATCTTACTGACTGCAATATGCATTGAGGGTGGCAGTTACATAATATTTAATAATGGATATAGGTTTCAGCTGGCCTTGTTCTTTGTCCCATTCTGTCCCTTCTTGAAAACAAATTTGTTCAAAACATTCCTACCTTGCCATTCTTCTTTTTTTTTCAATTTCTGAGAAATACATGATTTTCCCCCCTTCAATATAATAATACAGCAACAGTTTCATTTGAAAGAAACTCTTTAAAATGTACAATAGGTCAATGAGAAGGTGGTTGGGCTGTCCTCTTCTTTGGGAGAGTAGGCGTTGAATAACTAATCTCTGGTAAAAATGGAAGGCTTTAGTGAAGAACTTTATCTATAAAGGATTGAGATCAGTGGTGGGTTTCAATTTTTTTTACTACCGGTTCTGTGGGTGTGGCTTGGTGGGTGTGGCGTGGCTTGGTGGGCGTGGCTTGGCTTGGCCATGGCAGGGGAAGGTTACTGCAAAATCCCCATTTCCTCCCGATCAGCTGGGACTCGGGAGGCAATGAATAGATGGGGACGGGGCCAGTCAGAATTTTTACTACCGGTTCTCCAAACTACTCAAAATTTCCACTACCAGTTCTCCAGAACTGGTCGGAACCTGCTGAAACCCACCTCTGACTGAGATAGGGAAAATGTTCCTGTTTGGGCTCTAAGTGGTTTTAGGTCTTTCAAAGACAGAAATGGCACCTTGAACTGAGTATGGGGAGCCATTATTTAGGTGCAACTCATTGTATCATTAGCATTTCATCTACCAGCTGGCATTCATATTTTACACCACTTTATCTTATAATTAATATTCAAAGAAAGCCAGTGTATGATATATTGTAGTAAGTTAGCTGAGGGGCTGATAAAACATCTATGATATGGCCAGGGGGATTAGGTCAAAGGCAATCAATGCTACCTAGGCTATTAATAGAATTTGATCAAAGAGTACTTATTGATTGTGAACTTCTGTTTCAGGAAGAGACCAGCCATTTCAAAAACAGGATAAACATCAATCCTCCAGATTCATAAACTATGTGTGCCAAGAACATTTCCAACTTGCTGGGATTCTATTTATGGGCCAACATTAAAGTTATAACCAGATTCAAGTTCCTGTTCTATACTTATTAGGATCATGTGACTCAGATGATTGAGGAGAAACAAAATGCAGATCATCAACACAACCATGGCACTTTGCTTGAAATCTCCAGGTGATTTATTCAGCTGCTTAACATAACTGCTGAATAACATGGAGGTAAGCTAGAACTTTGTGGAATCCCAGTATACAATTGTCTCAAGGTCAGGCAGACATAAATTCTACATGATGGAATCCTTGTGTCAGGTAACAAAGAACTACACTACTAACCAGAGCATATATAACATTTGCTAGACCAATTCTAGAATACAGCTCGCCTGTCTGGAACCCTCACCACATTTCTGACATCAATACAATTGAATGTGTCCAGAAATATTTTACAAGAAGAGTTCTTCACTCCTCTGAAAACAACAAAATACCTTATCCTACCAGACTTGAAATCCTAGGCTTAGAAAACTTAGAACTCCGTCGCCTTTGACAAGACCTAAGTTTAACTCATAGAATCATCTATTGTAATGTCCTTCTTGTTAAAGACTACTTCAGCTTTAATTGCAATAATACAAGAGCAACCAATAGATTTAAACTTAATGTTAACCGCTTTAATCTAGATTGCAGAAAATATGACTTCTGTAACAGAATCATCAGTGCTTGGAACACTTTACCTGACTCTGGGGTTTCTTCCCATAATCCCAAAAGCTTTAACCAAAAACTTTCTACTATTGACCTCACCCCATTCCTAAGAGGACCATAAGGGGCGTGCATAACAGCACAAACGTGCCTACCGTTCCTGTCCTATTGGTTTTTTCTTCTTATATATATATACTTATACCTCCTAATATTCCCTCATATATATGTTTATATACTATATAATCTTTTTGTGTGATGCTTATATATATTGTTGTGACAAATAAAATAAATAAAATAAAAATAAAATAAACTATCGTATTGCTGACTCTGGGGTTTCTTCCCATAATCCCAAAAGCTTTAACCAAAAACTTTCTACTATTGACCTCACCCCATTCCTAAGAGGACCATAAGGGGCGTGCATAACAGCACAAACGTGCCTACCGTTCCTGTCCTATTGGTTTTTTCTTCTTATATATATATTTATACCTCCTAATATTCCCTCATATATATGTTTATATACTATATAATCTTTTTGTGTGATGCTTATATATATTGTTGTGACAAATAAAATAAATAAAATAAAAATAAAATAAACTATCGTATTGCTAAGTTCTTGAATCCAAATCCAGAAATTGATCTAAAATAATCATTGGGCCCAAAATTTGCTATGACGTCAGGGAAAATGATAGTTCACATTACATATATTTGAGGCAATCCATGAGGATAATTAAACCCTTTTCCAAAGAAAACTAGACTCAAATCAGTATTCAAAACCAGAATAGGAGTTTCTTCAGACAGTCCCTAATGCATATTATCCTTCAAGTAAAAGGTATAATTTGCCAGTAGGAGCACATTTCATGGGACTTAATTCATCATTGTCTAGGGAAATTTAATTCTTTGCAGATACAACATTTTACTAAAGGATTGCCAATAATGCATGCCACACTTCTGAGTAGTTACACATTGTAAGGAAAACAAATAATTGTCATTGAGTCCTTAATATTCCAAATAAGTCACAAGGGAAAAAAACCCTCAAGAAAAATATAGAGCTACTTTAAAGACAGGCAATTTGATTTATTTTTATACTTACAAAATGATCCACAATGTATTTTTATTTATTCATTTTGACATGCTGACACTGACAAAGTGGAAATAGTGCTCGCTAGCATGGGTTCCACCATCTGTGATTTAGAGCCATATTCTTCCTGGCTTCTTCAGTGCCAGAAATGGGGTGATGAGTGACAATATCCAAGAAATTAATGGCTTTTGGGGAAAAGACCAAGGGTGAAATTCAGCAGGTTCTGACAGGTTCTGGAGAACTGGTAGCAGAAATTTTGAGTAGTTCGGAGAACCGGCAAATATCACCGCTGGCTGGCCCCAGAGTGGGGTGGGAATGGAGATTTTGCAATATCTTTCCCCTGGAGTGGGGTGGGGATGGAGATTTTGCAGTATCCTTCCCCTGCCATGCCCACCAAGCCATGCCCACCACCCAAGCCACGCCCACAGAACCGGTAGTAAAAAAAATTGAATTCCACCATTGATAAAGGGGTTGTGCCAGATCTGTTCAAAGAGGCATGGGGCATCCCTTTTGAAATCGCCTTCCTTGGATATGGCTACTTAAAACAATTATCATTCTGTCTCTCACTTTCCTTTCTTACAAAGGATATGGAGAAGGTGATACAAGTTCAGGCACAGAAAGATGGGCTACACAGAGGCATCAATAGATTATCTATATCCCTTTTACTCATGATTCAGTTCTGTCAAAGATCAATGATTGCTCTGATGATGAATTTTTGGGCTCTAGGTGAGATGAGTGAGGTTCTCCTGGTCTTTGACTTCTGGTGTTCAGTACCATCATCCATGGAATTTTTCTGGATTGCTGGTGAAAGGATAGTAGGGTTTTGCAGTGGTTCTTGTTCTCTTTGCGGAACAAGGCAGAAGAAAGGAGGCTAGGCAGAGAAACAGTTCAAACTGTTTATTGAGCTAACTGTGACTCACTCTGTTTGCTTAGGGCTAGGCTAGAGCGAGCGCCATCTGAGGCACTGACAGCTCTTTTATACTGAGCTGTCAGTGCATGGACCAATTGGCAGATCTTAATTTCTTGCCAGCAATTGGACCAATCAGCGGCTCTTGCTTCCTTGAGTAAGGGACGTCCATACGCAACAGTTCTACTAATTCTTCAGCAGTTGACATGAGAGAAAAGTCGATTCAATGAAAAATATTCCTCAGGCTTTATCTCAAAAGGAAGCAAAAAGGCACCTTTTAAGTGGCTCATAAGCGGGCAATGTAAGGCTTATAACCATGACAGTGTAGGCTTGCATATACTTGTGAACATTTATGAATGACATTCACATACCATCTTGCCACTCTCATTGGTTTGCAGCAACAAAATTACAAAGTATAATAAAACCAGGGGCACAATGCTCAGCAACTAAAGACGCCGAGCTTGTCAGATGGAAAGCTGACAGCCCAGGTTCGAGACCCAAGAGCCATACAATAGGGTGAGCTTT
The DNA here is from genome assembly GCF_028640845.1 of Ahaetulla prasina. NCBI lineage: Eukaryota > Metazoa > Chordata > Lepidosauria > Squamata > Colubridae > Ahaetulla > Ahaetulla prasina. The sequence continues at coordinate 213,798,180 of NC_080540.1, read as the reverse complement.
CATTACTTGCCCCAGCTCCTGCACACCTAGCAGTTTATAAGCATGCAAATGCAAGTAGATAAATAGGTACCACTTTGGTGGGAAGGTAACAGTATTCTTTGCGCCTCGACATGTAGTCATGCTGGTCACATGTCCACAGAATGAGTCCTTGGAAAATGCTGGCTTCCTTGGCGAAGAAACAGAGATGAGCACCACCCTGTAGAGTCGGACATGATTGGAAAGGAGATATCTAAATAGGTACAAATAAAACAATAAATGTTTTAATCGCCACATATACCTAGACAACACTGGGTAACAGCAACCTTGCAGAATAGTTCAGGGATCATGTTTCAAGTGCACAGATGGGTACTGCCTTTGGAATGACCGTTCTACCAGGTGAGCACCATCATCAAAAAATATAACTTCTGGGCCTCACTAATCTCACTTGTTTGTGAGAACACCCACTGTTTTCAGCTGTGATGAACGTAGCGGACAATTTTATTTTGTGTTCCGTAGCTATTTAAGTTTCAAAATGAATAGTTTACTTACCCAATTGAGGCAGGCAGATTGAGTTGCTTACTGATGAGATGGATTGCAGGCAGGTGGATTCAGTTGCTAGCTGATGCAACTGATTGGAGAAGCCGAAGGAAAGCATGGCTTTGCAGCACGAAAGGAGCAGTAATTAGGTAAGTGGGGGAGGGGGGATTGGGTGGGCATGAGTGGGGAATGTTGTAAGAGGTTGTAAAAAAGTGATTTTAAAAGCCTGTGATGATCAGGAAACTCATCTGGGCTCAACAGAGGAAAAAAAGATTTTAAAAGGCTCCTCTGACGATCTTATGAGACTTGCCTCATGGCAGCCCAGAATCTCTTAAAAAGATTTTTAAAAAAGATTTTTTCTGCAAGCTCTTTCGCTGAAGAGCTTGTAGAAAACATGTTTTTTAAAGGTTCTAGTGCTCAGGCAATTCAGCTGGGATCGCCAGAGGATCCTTTTAAAACCTTTTGTTTTTACAACCTCTTCAGCCAAGGGAACCGTTCGGGGGCATGGCCAGCTGGGCATCATTACCGGTTCTGCGAACTTGACCAGATTTTTGCCAGCTGTTCTTGAGAACTGGTCAGAACTGGTAGCAACCCACCGCTACTCTGGGCCTCTCCCTACCATTGGTCCTGACCTTGTTCCATAGTTTTAGTATGGCAGCTTCAAGCCAATTCAGCTGGGCTGTTATTTTCTTCTGGCTCTTTCAAGCTGAAAGTCAAAATGTTTGGTTCATTTCAAGCTTCCTTAGAATTTTGCTCAATTCAGCTCCAGCTGCCAGCAAAACTTTTCTCTACTGGACTGAAGTTCATCCTCTTATAGTACCTTGACTATGTGGTCAGCATCTGCAGGTGGGGCTATTAAAAGCTTTCTTTATTTCCACTCATGCAGACCCTTCCTGCAATGCTAATGCCAATTCAACTTATCTATACTGGGCTAACAGATATTGAAGTCAACAATACTATGATCAATAGAGACAAATAGTGAAAAACTGGTGCTGGTATGATAAAATTCTCATTGTAAGTTGAGAAAATAACTCTCAAAATATCTTTGCTAGTAAGGTGCTGATGACTCCATAGTGTGGTCATGTTCATTTGGCTGAGCAGTAGTACCACTATAATAGACTTAGGACAATCTGCCCAAAAGTTTTGCTCTATGATGTGTGTCATTCAGAAATGGGGGCAGAGAGGAGAAACTGGTAGCTAAAGAAAATCCAAAGATTAATCAGATCCCGAATTGAGCTTCGGCATGAGCTTAAAAGGCCAAATTCTGAATCCCCAATTTCATCAAATTCAATACAAATATATTCAGTAAAAAATAAATACAAAATCAGGAGTGCATGTGAGAAAAAAATTGTTTTTTGTAAATAGCAAACTGAATATGAGCCAGAAAGGTGATGTGGTTGTAGAGCAATCTTCAATTGTATTAATAGACGCTTCTTGTCTAGTTCTAGAACAGGGGTGTCAAACTCAAGGCCCAGGGGCCAGATGTGGCCTGTGGGTTGCTTTGATCAGGCCTGCAGGGCCGCTCTGGAAACAGCATGATGCCTCTGTCAGCCAAAATGGAGCTTTTGAGTTCCCGAGCTCCATTTTGGCTGGCAGAGGGTTGCAGGAGGCCATCGCAGCCGAAAATGGAGCTTGTGAGCCTGTTTTTGCTGGCAGAGCACTCAGGCCACCACAGGTGCCCCCAACATGAGTGATGTTGAGCTGGCCACCCCCCTGGCCAAACACCCCCCACAAGGTCAAACAGAACCCTGATGCAGCCGCAATGAAATAGAGTTTGATACCCCTGTTCTAGAACATAAAAATTCCAATTTAGTCTTTTATTTATTTATTTTATTTTGTCACACAGTATATATGAACATAAGCGTGAAATAACTATACAGTATATCTATATCTATATCTATATCTATATATGTATATATCTATATCTATCTATCTACCTATCTATCTATCTATCTATCTATCTATCTATCTATCTATCTATCTATCTATCTATCTATCTATCTATCTATCTAATAACTAAATTAATTGACTATAAAGAAAGGAAACAATAGGACAGGAACGGTAGGCACTCTTGTGCTCTTATGCACGCCCCTTATAGACCTCTTAGGAATGGGGTGAGGTCAATAGTAGACAGTTTTTGGTTGAAGATTTGGGGAATTTGGGAAGAGACCACAGAGTCAGGTAGTGTATTCCAGATATTAACAACTCTGTTACTGAAGTCATATTTTCTGCAATCAAGATTGGAGCGGTTAACATTTAGCTTAAATCTATTGCGTGCTTGTGTATTGTTGCAATTGAAGCTGAAGTAGTCTTTGACAGGAAGGACATTGTAATAGATGATTCTATGAGTTAAACTCAAGTCATGCTGAAGGCGGTGGAGTTCTATATTTTCTAAACCCAGGATTTCAAGTCTGGTGGCATAAGGTATTTTGTTGTATTCAGAGGAGTGGAGAACTCTTCTTGTAAAATATTTCTACATAAACTTTTCTGCATAAATATTTCTAAATATTTCTACATAAACTTTTCTACATAAGTTCTGCTTTTTGTGAAGAATGTGCTTACATACACGCGGGATTAGTATTGAGAATTATCAGGGAAACTGGGATGGTGAGACAACGCCAATAAATCAAGGCCTACTAGGATGATTATAAGGAAGATTAAATGTATTGAGTTGATTTAACATAGAGAGGAGAAGGTTATGAGGCTACATCATGCCACACTGAAATAAAGATTCCTTTGTACTGACTTCTGCTGTCTTCATGGGTGTGTCCATTAGGGTTTTGCAAAGGCAAAATGTACTTTAAAGCAAATATAGTTCCTGTCTATCACTCCTGAAAGCACCATCATCATTCTGTAGGATTACCTGGGGTCATGTAAAGCCCAGGTAGTTTTCTTGGCAACTGTGCAGAAATGGTCTGCTATTGGCTTTATTCTAAGATATTTTTTTCAAATATGTGACTATATTTCTCTTCCTTACCGTGCAACTTTAAACAGTGCCTTTATCCTGCTGATGTATTACGGGCTGTCTTCAATCACTAGCTGTGGTATCTTTCAGTCTAGACGCTTGTATTTTAAATTCTGCTCTTCTCCATAGCCCTCTGTTCACTCATCTCGTAGTCATCCCCATTGCTGCTTTGGTTTTCTGGTTTTTTTCAAGCTGACATTGCAAATCCATTGCAGTTGGATTAAGTTTTGTTTTGGGTTTGGGTTTTTTTTTTCCTTTGGGCTATTCGTTATTCTTTTCTTGGTAACTTTAAGAATAATCTACCGATGCCTCTACGTAGCCCATCTTTCAATATGCTCTGAGATGCATGCACATTGGAATAAATCTATATTATTTTTTAAATAATCCTGTAGAATAGGTAAGCAAGAATTATCATTTTCCTAGAATAGCTATGTGGTACTGGGAAATTATCAGACAATAATAACAACCACAGATTATTAAATTGGTGGAGAATCTGATTCATGCTGTGAATGGATCAGTGGAGAACTTGATTCACATTGTACGAAGCCATGTTTATTGAGCTGTTGTTTGCTGTATAAATGACAATTAGATCATATAACATGTTTAAGCCAAAATCACACAAATCACATTATATTTGGTCTGATTCACTCATTGTATTGTAGGTTTCATTTAATAATAATAATAATAATAATAATAATAATAATAATAATAATAATAATAATAATAATAATAATAATAATAATAATAATAATAATAATATTTTAATTTGTATACCGCCCTTCTCCCGAAGGACTCAGGGCGGTGAACAACCAAGTAAAATACAACCACAGTCAAATACAATATTAAAAAATAGCCCTTAAAAAACTTATTCAATTTGTCGAAAAATTTTAAAATACAAATTACACCCATAAAATTACAGAAATTTAAAACCCAATTAAATAAATTAAAATTTATTTATTTATTTGCCACTTATCCGGTCTTGTCTAGGCTGGTTGACCCAAATTTTACCTGAAATCATATCTGAAACATCATGCAATATAATCAGAGCCTTGCCCCTTTTCACATGTTGCTTCAATATCATACACATGTACAAAAGGGCATGGTTTCAATCATGTTACTGCCATCTTGACTTTTTTTTTTTTACTCACACATACATCCAGGGATGGGATTCAGCCAGTTCGGACTGATTCGGGCAAACCGGTTGTTATGATTTTGCACAGTTCAGAGAATTGGTAAAATCGACCATCAGCTGAACCCACCCACTCCGCCCTGCCTCACCCTACCCTATATATTATCTTTCCTTTGCCATGCGGTCCAGCTAATCTCCATGCCTCGCCTTTGCACCTCATCTGCTCTGCTTACCAAAGGTAAGCATGTCTCCCGCACATCCTTTGCTTCGAGTTGGGGCCCAGGGACATGCCATTCCCTGGTTCTGGCCTTGCCCCGGAGCCTCTGCCCACTTGCCGCCCGCCTCGGCCGGATCAGGGAAAGCACCATTCCCTGTAATGGCCTTGCCCCGGCCTGTGCCTGCATGCCGCCACCCCTCTTTGGCCTGAAACTACCGGAAGCCATGTGTGTGCGCATGCATGGAAGCCAGGTGTGCATGTATGCGCATGCGCGCACCCTCACATTCTCGGTGAACCGGTTGTTAAATGGCTGGAATCACACCACTGCACGCATCTTGTGGACACTCCTTGGAAAGTTCGTCAGCTTTTCAACAGAGCTGATGCACACAATCTGTTGCAAAATTTCAACCAAATATAATCGAGGGATAAAAGATATTAACTTAGATGCATGCATTGCTGAGCAAAATCCACTACAAAATTTGTTTCATGGGTCATTTAGGAATCTTAGTGGAATTAGAACAATGAACAGTATGACCGCTAACTGGAACATTCAGCATTATGGAAACTCACTTACATATAGAGACATATGGATGTATCTTACTGCATTATTATTGAAGCTCAAAAGGTTAAGGCTGAAGACAGTTTCTATTAACTAGCTCTACCACCTTGTCCAGTTCCTCATGGAAACTCATTCCACCCTGCTGGCATAGTTTCCCCTTAGATTGAAAATTTCTTCCCAAAGCTGGAGAATATCTCACATCTTGCATTACCATGGTTTCACATTTCCAAAATTGGTCTCACCAATTACTTTCTGTTCAGAAATCAAGTAGATCTTAGTGCACACATTTCTGATTGGATTTTTTGGGGGGATAGTGATAAGAGAAAGAAAACGGGGAAAAATAAACAGCCGTTTGGAAGAATTTGCCAATGGGGTGGGAAAAAGATCTTTACTTGCTATCACCTGTGCAGAAATAATTTGGATATTTACAGATGTCAGGACTGAGATGATTTGCATGCAAAGCAGATCTCTACTCCTGGGTGAAGCTATTCTTTCTTTTCCTTCCGCACATACTTGCTCTCTTTGCAAGAGATATATTTGCTCAAATTGTATAAGTGATTAGTTGTGGGCTTTGATGACACAGGTCTTCACAAAATCTCATAGCTGCATGGTGTGGTCTATTGATCCTTTGCTCAGAAGCTTTAGAGGATGAACTTCTTAAATGAGGAGATGGTTTGCAACAATGGCTTATTACATGACTTACAGGGACACGGTGACTCAGTGGCTAAGATGCTGAGCTTGTTGATTGAAAGGTTGGCAGTTCAGTGGTTTGAATCCCTAGAGCCACGTAACGGGGCGAGCTCCTGTTACCTGTCCCAGCTTCTGCCAACCTAGCAGTTCGAAAGCACATTAAAAATGCAAGTAGAAAAATAGGGACCACCTTTGGTGGGAAGGTAACAGTGTTCCGTGTGCCTTTGGCATTTAGTCATGCTGGCAGTATGACCACGGAGATGTCTTCAGATGTTGGCTCTAAGACTTTGAAACAAAGATGAGCACCGTCCCCTAGAGTCGGGAATGACTAGCACATATGTGCAAGGGGAATCTTTACCTTTACATGACTTACACCTTTACTTACTCCAATGTTTGAAAGGATAGATTGCGTGCATCTCTAAGGATAACTAATGCTGACCCTTGGTGCTATCTACACTCTTGTGTTTCAAATAAAGCAACACCACATGTAATGTACTTTAGCTTCTTTGAATTGCTCAGGAAGTCTGCATTCATGAATTAGGGTTATCAAGAAGGCAAACTTAGAGGACCATTTCGATGGTTAGATCAAAGGAAGTTCCACAGGTCACAACACAAAGGATCAACAAGAGCATGAAGTAACAGATTAAGGTCTACAAATTGAAACAAGACATTGCTTCTGCAACCAGAAGCTTGGAATGGAAGGTTGTTCCTTGAGCAGCCTGTGAGAAATTTCTACTGATGGGCAGAGCCTAGTCCCTTATATGAGCACTTCTGTGCCTGATGATGGATGATCCTGGAAAAGGGCAGGGATTCAACGTCCCCAGCCACCTCTTTCTTTTGAGATCAGAGATTGGAAGTCGCTATTTGTAACTTGAAGAACTAGTCTGACGGCATCTCTAACAGTTAAGGATTCCAGGTATTACAATGAAGTGAAGTTTGGCAGTGTGAGACACATCTGTCTTCTCTTGAGCCTTTAGAAAAACAAAGGCACCTAAACCTAACAATTTAGAAAACATCTACCATAGCTTCATATCTTATTCTTTATTAATTTCCTTAATTCAGTTTTGAGGCTGCTTGACTCCATAGCAACTTTGGGTGGCATACATTTTAAAAAGAAGCCAGCCAGAAGACTAATGTAAGACCAATTAAAACAAACTTATAGGCCTTCTACAATCACCCTCTCTCAAGACCTGGGAAAACAACCAAGTTTTAATGGGGGGTGGGGAGTGGAGGGGTTGAATGCCATTCAGATGGAAGCTGTATGGATCTTTGGGGAGATGTCATTCCAGAGGCAGGCAATGTAATTGAGAAGGCATACCTCATGGGTCCTATATGGTGATCTTGCTTAATCAGCAGGACAATCAGCAGAACCCCGGATACTATTTTTTTTATTTGCATTTATATCCCGCCCTTCTCCGAAGACTCAGGGCGGCTTACACTATGTCAAGCAATAGTCTTCATCCATTTGTATATTATATACAAAGTCAGCTTATTGCCCCCAACAATCTGGGTCCTCATTTTACCTACCTTATAAAGGATGGAAGGCTGAGTCAACCTTGGGCCTGGTGGGACTTGAACCTGCAGTAATTGCAAGCAGCTGCTGTTAATAACAGGCTGTCTTAGCAGTCTGAGCCACCAGAGGCCCCATTTTGTTCATTTAACAAAATGAAATTCAGTGATGAGGAAAGTAAGGCTTTTAGGCAAGAAAACAAAAAGTAAGGCACTTAGGCAAGAAAAACCAAATGCGCAGCTATAAAATAGGTAGTACCTGCACTAACAGTAGTAACTGTGAGAGTGATTTTGTAGTCCTAGTGGACAATCACTTAAATATTAACCAACAGTGTACTGCAGGTACCAACAAAAGCCAACACAGTCCTAGGCTGCATTTACAGATGGATAGAATCAAGATCACATGAAATGTTAATACCACTTTATAATGCCTTGGTAAGACAGCACTTGGAATATTGCTTCCAGTTTTTGTCACCACGATATGTAAAAAAAAGATATTGAAACTCTAGAAAGAGTGCAGAGAAGAGCAACAAAGATGATTAGGGGACTGGAGGCTAAAACATATGAAGAATGCACACCTACTCTGTCTGGTCTCAATAGATTGGCAGAAATAATGGAAGCTAAGCAGTCCCTCCCATAACCAGGTCCTATGACAGGAAAGTCTTAAAGATGACAACTAATACTTTGAATTGCACCCAGAATCCAATTGATAGTCAGTGCAACTCTCATAGCAATAACAACACGTGAATATATGATGACATACCCATCACTGCCCAAACCACTGCATTCTGGATTAGTTGCAGCTTTGGGATGGCCCTCAAGGCAACATCTCATAGAGTGCATTACAGTAATGCTATTGTGAGTTGTCCAGTGTGAAAGTGATTGTATGATCCAGGAGCGGACACAGCTGGCATGTTAGTTGTCACCTGCTCTTTGAGCAGAGGCTATAAGTCTAGAATGACCCCAGACTGCACATAGGACTTGAATTGGAAAATGCAATCTCGATGAAGACTAAAGAAGGAATATCCCCAGAACCAGGGAGTTCAAAACAAAAGCAGCCACTCAGTCTCATCAGGACTGAGACTGAATCTGTTCCTTCACATCCAGACCCACCGCAGCCTCCAAACATTGGGACATTTTGACAGCATTGTTTGGTTGGCCACAGATCCAACTGAACAATTGGGTATCATCAACATATTGATGATACCTGAAGATGATGGCACAAAAATGTTGTACCCAGATGATACACGGATTGATTAATAATGTACAGGAATGATAGAAGAGATGTAATTATAAAGTAAAAAAGAAATTTGAAATGAAGATGTATGTAAATAGAAATTGGGGCTACTCGAATACCATTTTAGATTGAATTGAAAATGGAAACAAGGGAGTGGTAAAGGGGTGAGGAGTAGAGAGAGGGAAGGAGGGCAGTAGGGAGGCAAGGAGAGAGGAGGAAAGAAGAAAGGGAAAAGGAGAGGAAAAAGGAAGGGGAAAGAAGAGTAGGAGAGAGGGTAAGAAAGGGAGGAAGAAGAGAGGAGAGAGGAAAGAGGAGAAGAAGTAGAAAAGGGAAGGAGAGGAGGAATGAGGAAAGTAGAAAAAGATAGAAGAGGGGAGAGAAGGGAAGAGGAAAAGGGAAGGTTGTAGAATAGAATATAGCATAGAATTTTTTATTGGCCAAGTGTGATTGGACACACAAAGAATTTGTCTTGGTGCATACACTCTCAGTGTACATAAAATAAAAGATATGTTCATCAAGAATTCTAAGGTACAACACAATGATAGTCATAGGGTACAAA